>NC_136757.1:29591095-29621095 GCF_936440315.1 Barbus barbus
ATCGTCGATGTACGATAATATTGTCATATCGGCCAGCCCTAAATGGCAGTACTTCAATCGTGTGATCAGCACCTGCAGTCACAGGAGACATATTTCATCACTGAAAACACTCACGCCTCACAATTACAGGCTTTGACTGACGTGTGTGCAGCAGCGAGTGTGTGATGTGGTCTGATCATACAGCGAGCGTCTGCATGTTGTGCTCTTGAGCTTAATAAAAGCAGAAACATTCACTCGGCTCCCGGCCTGCTCAACAAACACTCCCTGCAGCGCCGGAGGTCAAACTACCCACGGTAAAACTTCTGTCATCTCACTGATACTTTAGAGTGTTTTATCCAGTAAAAGCTCTTTTAGTGTAATTGTAGAAGCGTCCAGCTTCAGCTGCTGCTTCTCGTGTCAAATCTTGACTGATTTTATCAAGTAAAGGTCAGAATAACTGCAGTCATATCTCCAGATGAACACTTACTGGACTGAAGCAGCTCAGCTTTACTTGATTCTCCATCAATCATCTTTTAGTCTCAAATCTGATCATCAGGATCTTTTGAGGAGCGTTTGTTTCCAGAAGCTTTACTTTCTGTGTTCCTCAGCGGAGGAATGATCTTCATCTCACATCTTCTGAGGAGCGTTTATTTCTTCATCTCTCAATCAGCATTGCATTATATGTTTGGATCATTTCAGTCTCATCTTACTGAGACATATTACTGGAGAGATAGAGTGACTGCTGATATTTAGATCATTTTATATAATTATCTGCTGTACTGTTACAAAGATCTCATTGATTTACATTACAAACAGCAGAATTTCATCATAAAAATATCAGCATCTGCAGCAAATTCATATTTTTGCTCAGTTTAAGTCTCTGAATAAAATTGAGCTGCTTTTGTCCTCCTATTTTCTCACTATATCAGACTATATGAGCCATAAAAGCCTGATGGATCAAATATGATACTCAATAAAAAAAAACAACAAAAAAAAACCTTATGCGCCAATATTTGGACTAAAGGTTCAATAAACTTATATTAAAAAAAATAATAATCTGCCTATTATTTCACAAGTCAGGTTTTACAGTGTTAAATACAGTTTTGACACACAACACACTAAAATCACACACAGGCAGCACAAAATAGTTCAAGCTAATAGTTCACATTTACTATTTTTATGGATTATGGACTCTATGGTATTTGAGTTAAAAACGTCTTAATGCTGGATTTGTTTCAGCTTTTGTCTTCTCCAGATGTTAACTGCTGGACTGGAGTGGTGTGGATTATTGTGATGTTTTTATCAGCTGTTTGGACTCTCATTCTGACGGCACCCATTCACTGCAGAGCATCCATTGCTGAGACACTGATGCAGAGACACATTTATACAAACCTGATGAAGAAATAAACTCTTTAAAGGGTTAAAACACTAAGAATGAAGCTGCTAAACCAGATGTCATAAGTTGAATTCTCTTTCTATAGTTTTTGCTTCTTTACTCATTAAAACGACTGAAGTTACCTGAAAAACTGAGGTTTTTCTCTTATTAATACTGCCTTAAACACGTTTAATTAATCCGAGGCGTTCAGCTCAGTCCTATGTGTGATCTAAAGGTCTCTGGTGAAGGAAATGTGTTTGTTTTACACTAATATTAATTATTAAAGCAATATTGATTATTCTGGACCGAGGAGACCGCGGTTAAACAAATTAAAAAAACGTCCAGCATAATTTGACGTTGTGTCCAATCTGGAGCTTGACCTGAAATGAGTTTAACAGCCCGGGTGTAAATAATAGAAATCTCATTAAAGACTTCTTTATTATTCCAAACGCAGATATAACATCATTTATCATCGTTCGGGAACACGTGACGACTTCAGACCGAGGAAATCTCCTTCAGTCCGTTATCCAGAGTGACCTTTGACCTCTGAGGAGCAGCTTTATATCTTGAGGGGTTACAGAAGCGAGTGAGAAACAGACTCAACTCGAGCCATAATCACACATCAATGCAGCCATTCATATCCTCACAGCGGCCGTACGGTAACATACTGATCCAGATCAGAGAAGTACGTCACAATACGACATTAACAGAAGACAAATGAACAATGAGCTTCATCCAAACATCAGCATCTGTCCATCCACACAGGATGAGCTGATGACAAAGCTCTGTAGAAATACAACATTAATGCATAAGATGCCGGAAAAACAGCCAGATTTGACACACGATACACAAATAAATATAGAAATAAAAAGAGCATGTGCTGCGTGAACGCATCTGAACGTCTCATAAATCAGCTCTCTCCTGAAACGGAAAACTCACCCTATTTATTAATATTTTGAAATGACGAATCAATATATATATAATATATTTTATTTTATATTTTCTATTATCACTTGAATTTTAGTTAGTTTCAGTAATTTTGTTTTTGTCATTTTTATTAGTTTTACTATGTGTGTGTCTATATAATTTTTTATAACATTGTATTTATTACTATACTGTTTTTGTTAACATTTTTAAATTAATTAACAATATATAAAATATTTAATTTTTGTAATGTCTATAAAGTTATTACATTTTATTTATTAGTTTAGTGCACAGTGTGTTCTTGCATATGTAACGGACAGTGTTAATAATAATAATAATAACAATTTTAGTCTATTTAATTTTAGTTATATTATTACTGTATTACTTCAAAATAAAATATTTTTTCATTATATATAGAGAGAGATAGAGAGATAGATAGATAGGATTATTATGAACTTAAATATTATGAAAAAAAATAATACAAGAGGACAGCAGCAGATAATAAAATCACTAAAATTTAAAATATATTTCAAATAAAAACCAAAAACCTAAATTTTAAATATTAATGCTTTGAATTGGCTTTTAATAGTACACACAAAGCTAATACAACTGAAAACTATAATAGTATTGCAATGGCACTAGAAACTAAATTAATCGGGTCTTGAAGTTTTCCTCAATTTAAGAGAGCCGTCTGAAAATAAAATAAAGATAAATATTAGATGAAAAATGAGAAAAACTTAAAATGGCTATTTTAAAAAATAAAATAAATTAAATAGAAATATTAAAACCAAATAAATAAAAATTAAAGCACATAAAAAAACGAACTAATACAATTCAAATGAAAACTATTTTAAAAAATAATCAAAATTCTCATGATGGGTGTAAAAGCAGCAGGAGGATGTTAAACTCAACGAGACGGTTTGAAAACACTTGATCATATAAAGCCATCGGCGTTATAAAAGGTGCAACTAAAGCAATCAGGTGACAAAGTTTCCTCGGTTTGAGAGAGTCGTCATCTCACATTCTGCACGCTTCGCTCTCCTCCTCGGAGCTCAGATTGATTTATTTCATGAGCGGCTCTCTTCAGGGCTTTATAAAATAACCCACACCTGAGAACGGCCCGGAGCTTTGATGATCTGAATAAAAACCGTCCCTCTGGTGGAGAAGCCGCTAATTTCACATTCGCAGCTCTGAAGAGGAGTGAAATGGAAATGTGTGTCCAAGGAGAGACGGAGCTGGGACTTCATTTAAATAACTATTGTGCCTGCTGATGCCACCAGCTGAATTGTATAATGTAATGATATCTTTACCAACTCCCGCTGCTGCAGAACCAGAGTCAGCCGTCTCAGTCCTGAAGAAAGTTTAGACAGAGATTCGCTTCAGGAACCAACATGCATTACTGCTGGACGACAACTGAATCAGCGATAGAACACTGACAAATGATTCCTTTGAACTGAATCTTTAAAATGATTCGTAATGCATACATGACTCATGCAGTCTGTAGCATGCATACTTGTGTAGTTTGCACTAGTTCTGTGTGCATGGAACCTTTATTGTTAACTAAAACTAAAATGATTAAAAATCGTCTTGATCAAGTGAAATAAAGCTGAAATAAAATAAAATATAAATATTAGATGAAAAACATTAAAAAAAAATTAATTTAAAACTTCAAAAACGTCAAATGAAAACAGAAAATATAAAAATAAAAACTATTAATAAAAATATTCTATATTATATAAAAATTAATTAAATATTAATAAAAACTATAGAAGTATGGCAATTAATAAACAAACTTGGAAAAGTTTAAAAACTAAGCTGAAGCTAAAATTAAAACTAAAACAAAAAAACTATACAAAAGCACAAAATAAAATGACTTATACCTTAAAAATAAAAATTTTAAAAATAAAATTTTTAAAATTAAAAAAAAAAAAAAAAGTTTGTTTACATTATATGTGTGTATACAGTGTATATTTATTATGTATATATAAATACACACACATACAGCATATATTTAGAAAATATTTCCATGTATTTCCATTATATATAAATATTTTAAATGTATAAACATAAAAATTTTCTTAAATATATACATGCATGTACATAATAAATATACACAGTTTACACACATATATAATGTAAACAAAAACTTTTATTTTGGATGCGATTAATCGCAATTAATCATTTGACAGGACTAGTTTATTATAACATATTTAAAATATTGCACTAAATAATTAAACCAACATAACATTTGGACTGAGTTATAATGTTTAATAATCAACACTGTAATATAATATTGTATGTATGATTTTGTCATTATGTATGGCAGAATAATTTGACAGAATTTTAGGTTCCTGATGGCCTAGTTTGTGTCTCCAGAAGACGCCGGTGAGGAAAAATTGGGCCAAAAAACAAAAAACAAAAAGCAAGAATATCATTAGCTAACCGTTTCCATGCAGGCAATTACAGCAGCTCTTCTGCTGCCGGTGAGCTGAAGATAACTTTCTCTCATTAGCATGCTAATGTGCAAACAGCAGGGTGTGCTGGATCTTCAACGAATCACCTCATTACACATTAATGAGATTTAAAAGCGAACGCAAAATAAAAATATCTTGTCTTTGTGAAGTTGGAGGGACGTGTTGGAATCAAAGCTGCTCATTAGCAGGTGAGTGGCTTCAAACGTAAGGATCCGCTCTTACCCGGGTGAGGTGAATGACGCCCTGAGACGTCACAGAGCAGCCCATGAAGCCCACGAACCGCAGATCCGGACAGTTCTCTGCAAACGCCTGCACCGACTTATCTGTCACCTGACAAACACAGAGGAATACACACACGTCAACACAAAGACACACAATCTCCTAAACATTGCATGCATTATGTTTTCTCTGGAACAAGCACTTGAACCAGTTCTGGTGAAAAAAGCCCTAATTTCAAACAAGACATACAGGAGATGTCAAATCAATAAATGAATGAAGGAATGAATAAATAAACAAACAAATAAATACAATTTTATATACTGTATATGTACAAAGAAAAAAGCCCTAATTTGAAACAAGACATACAGGAAATGTCAAATGAATGAATGAACAAAATTTTATAGATATTACATGTATAAAGAAAAAAGCGCTAATTTCAAACAATACAGATGTCAAATAAATAAGTGAATGAATGAAATTATATATTGTATAATATTATATATTATGTATAAAGAAACACTTAAGAAATTATATATAAAACAAATTAAATCAAATAGCACACACACACACACACAAACACACACACACACACACACACACACAAACAGCTCAGAAGTTTATAAAAAAATAAATATTAGATGAAAAATTAGTAAATAACAGATCAAGTCAAATGACACACGGCTCAGAAGTTTAAAAAAATTATAAGATTTAAAAAAAAATGTTAAAAATGAGGAACAAAATGTACTGATAAATAAAAAACAGATACACAAATAACTGATGTTAAAATGCAGAAACCTGTTTGGCCTTCATTTCACTTCAAACACACTGAAATATGTTTTTTGCTCATCAATGATTCACTTTCTGAAAATCTACTGAATGTTTTGGACAACGATGACAATCATTACTGAAATTCCTGAGCACACACACACACACGCACACACGCACACACACACACACACACACACACAAAGCAGGATTATCAGTCGACCAAAATCAGTAAAATAGCCCATTCTCACACACCTGAGACACACCTCAGTTAATTAAATATTAACGAGTCATAACTGCATATCACAGAGATATCAGGCTCTCACTGTCATTAATCATACAAATCATAATTACTATCTTCTGTCAGGTTGTTGCTGTGACTTTATGATTTTTATTGTGTTTATTTCTACCTCAGTATGCTGAACATGTTCATTCTATTAAAGTTAAAACAGGAATGTCATAAAACAATAACACAGACATAAACATATGCATGTCAGAAACACTCAGAAACACATTTAACATTTTTTTATTCAGTGGAATTTGATTGAAACATGAAACATTTGCTATAATATAAATGGTTAACATTTTTCCATGATGTGCAGCCTAGATTACATCAACAGAAATGAAAAATCATTTCAGTGGCAGAGTAAGTTATTATTATCATTATTATTAATGAAAGGCGCAATAACATGCACTGATAACAATTAGAATCACATTAAGATGAGAAACATGAATTATGAAATTAAATAGTCAATTTAATGGACTTAAGCTATAATATTTACATTAAAATTGCATATATTTACATTTAGTCATTTAGCAGATGCTTTTATCCAAAGCGACTTACAAATGAGGACAACAGAAGCAATCAAAATATATTATATTATTATATTATTCTCGATATTATTTCAAATATTGCACTGAATAATAAAAAAAATTAACATCTTTAGACTTTAATAGACTTAAACATTCAATAATTATATAAAAATTGCAATAATTGCAATAATATTTATATTGTAATTATAATATATTTTAATATTATGCATAATTATGATATGATATATGATAGCACTGAACTTTTGGACTTCAATGGATTGGAAGTTCTAACATTTGTTATAGTTGCAATATTGTAAATATTATAATTATATATTATCAATTTTCATAATATAATATAGTATAAGAACAGAATAGAATAGAATATTGCATTGATTAATTGCTTAAACGCATAAAAGAACTTAAGGAAATTTGAATCTTACATCCAATCAGCTCGTCTCCTCACTTTGACCTCTGACCTTATGCAAAAGGAAGATGCATTTAATCAAATTCCCCCGGCGTTACAGAAACAAATAGAATCTATGATGCGACTAATGTCTGAACAAACTCAATAAGAGAAGCGTCCCCTCCATCACCCGGCAGGGTCAGTGCTTCTAGACCAGGATTCTGAGGCTTTATTTAAACAGCACTCTGATGTGAAAACAGACTGGTGTTTCAGTCCGTACATCACACCGCTTCTGTATCTTAAAGGTCATCTGAGCGAACGAGAGTAAGACGGAGGACATACACCAGCAGCTCATCCATCTCAAGACTCTCTCTCAGACATCAGGGGAATGTGAAGCTTCTAGAAGATCTCAGTGACCTCTGCACTCTACAAACACACTCTGGACTGGGGCTGGATAGAGACAAGTTTCACCATTCAGACCGATTTCTATTGGTGCATTTTTTTCATTACACATATATTAGTATATTGTGACGTTTTGCATTACTATCAATAAGAATTACAGGGAAATGTTTTAAAATAATACAAAACAATGCAAAAAAAATATTATTGATGAACCTATAGCTTCATTTTCTTTATGTAACATATAATTTCTTATTTCTTGTGACATTTCTTGGCAGGTTTCTTATATGCATGGTTCATGAATATTTCACCAATAAATAAACAAATAAAAAAATGCATTACATAAATGACTTTTTCTTTCATTATGACAAAGAGACTTTGATGGAAATATGTTTTGTCATGAAAAGTATGCAAAACAATGCAATGCAAAGCTAAATGATCAATGATTGTTATTTCTAATATATTTCTATTATTATGTGTTATATGTTTTAATTATATACTAATATATAATTTCTATTATTTTTTCATACAATTTTCACTATGATTCATTTAAATCAGCATAAATTATTAAATCACATACTGCATTGTTGTATGCATGGTGTATAAATATTTTGCCAATAAATAAATAAATAAATAAGAATTTTACTGATCATTCATTAATTTAATGTTATTTATTTATTTGCATTATGGCAATAAGTATTGGTAGGAAATGTGTTTATCATAGAAATTATGCAAAACAATCTAAATTATCAATGATACTTAATACTACAAATAAACACTATAATATATTTTCTTTATGCAACATATAATTTCTTATTTCTTTTGATTTGGGGCTGACGTATAGTGCATATATTTATCATACTGCTTCTTTCTAGAGTTATTTTTTCTAGCTGACTCTCGAGTGCGATTTCTGAGGTGAATGTGACATTGATCTCAAGCTGTTTTTACTTTCATTATAAAACTGACAGAATTTGAAAGCTGCAACATTGTTTCATATCAAAAGTAAAAATGCACAAAGATTGTGATTATTGGACAGGGAGTGCTACATTATAACAAGGTTTTGTGAAGTTTTGTTCATGCATCGACTGAAAACAGCAGAGATCGATTCTTTGGATTTAAGAATGGGTTCATCAGCGTGAGAATCGGTTCAAATGGAGAACGCAGCTCTGGTCCGGACGTTTTTGGCAGCTCGGCGTCTTCTCTTTAACACTGTGAACTCAGTAAAACAGCAGTGGGTCTGGCTGTGGTCAGTAATGAGGATGCAGCTGCTTTTAAAGCTTTGGATCATGAATTCGGCTCAGAACAAACGCCTGCCAGTGTTCAGCGAGTCACTGCGGCCAGAGCCATAATTCACACGCTTTAATTGTTCACGCACCTTTATTTCCACTCATCAAAATTCCTAAATCATGGCAATCATCATTTGTTTTGTGACTGAATGATTGGAAACATGTTCAGGTCGTATTTCACCTCAACAAGCAAAAGAAAAGCAATATTGAGAAATGATACTTACATTAGGAAAAGAGGCCTTAACATTAAGAATTTTTGCACTGGCACAGAATTTTTATGACACGTTGAGTTTTTTCGCTTTTAATATTATAGCTATATAATTTTCACTGTGATTAGTTTCTGTAATAAATTAGCATAAATTAACGAACGCTTCATTGCATGCATAAATTGCTTTTTAAATTTCAACACATTTTATGCAATAAATGTTTTTTTTTTTTTGCACTTTGATAGATGAGAATCAGAGGGAAATATGCTTAATTATCATGAAAATAACATGAACAATGCAAAAAAACAAAACAAATCTCAATTATCAATGACCCTTATCAAAGACGCCTTAGCATTGTTTTGAGTTGAATTATAGTTATATCATTCTGATTCATTTACATTAGATTACATCTTACATTGAATAAGAGCATTACTGCAAATGACAATTAGAGGGAAATATTTTCAAATGCCATGAAAATAATATAAATGCAAAAAAGAAAAAAAAAGCCTACATTGTCAACTAAATATTGGTTTAATTTTTTATGCATTTAATTTCTTATCTCTTGATTTTGGTGACGTTTCTTGACCGGTTTGCTGAGATTTATGAAACTCTTCGGAACAAAAGAAAAGCAAAAATGTAATGAAGACTTAAGAATTAAGAATATCTGCATTGGTGCATTATTTTCATGACATTATTTTTTTTAATTATTATTACTATCATTATTTTCATATAATTTTCATTATGATTAATTGAAAATAGCATAAATTAATAAAATCACATACTGCAATGTTGTATGCATCCTGCATAAATATTTTGCCAATACACTTAAATAAATCAAATTTCTTTATTTCGGTAAACACTGATGCATTACATTAATAAGATTGTGTTTTGTTATTGCATTACGGCAATGAGAATTGGAGGGAAATGTATTTTTAACAATCACTAAAATCATGCAACAATGCAATCAACGCAAATGATCAATGATCCCAAATACTGGCTTCATTTTCTTTATGCAAAATATAATTTATTATTTCTTCCTTTTGATTTTGGGATGACATTTTTATACAGGTTTTGTGCGATTCGCAGAGAAAACGCACTCAAGCAGAGATTTACAAATAAACGGCAGAAAAAGCAGGTGTCCGTGTCTCTGTAAATATGCACACACTGAAAGCAACAGTAAAAACATCTGCCCCTCATTCAGACTTTAAAGAGCGGCTTAAACCATCGGACAGCAGACCATCCATCTACAAAACAGCAGTCTCCAGAATCTGAATATTGCACATGCGGTCATAATAAAAGCACGAGACATCGACCGACAGAACGATCCGGTCACAAACACACAAACAGCTCCTCAGACGATGCTTCTTCCCGTCAGACGAGGAATAGATTACAGAAGAGCACGACCCATTCATTCTCATTACTTTATTTGGGCTCGTAACAAGCAGCCGTTCTAACAGCCAATTTACCGCTGCAAACGTGCGTCTCTAAAGCGTCGCAGCAGCCGTCAAAAGTGCTGATCATCCGTTTTCATATCACCACCCACCATGCAGAAAGGCATTCTGGGAGGTGGGAATAAATTTATCAATGAGATGGATGCGGGTCAGCGGGACGCTCATTAATCAGGCTAATTGTGCTGCATCCATCGGAGAGATGCAGGTGTTTACAAGCCCAGCGAGCCGGTGTCATTTACAAGACTGATGGGGGATCACAGGGAAACCTATAATGTCCCCAACAAGAGTCAAACTAGTGCACATGCTGCATGCCGAGTCATTATCACTGATACGCTTCCTAAAACAGACCTGCGTGAACACTGCTGAGCGTTCAACCTTCTCTACATACTCGTTTTATTAGTTTGTTTGTTTGTTTACTTAATAGGGACAATGCATGTTAATGAACATCAGTATGAAATACAAAATAAAAGAAAAAAATATATACACACATATATATATATATACACGTATATATATATATAATTTTAAAAGTTTTAGTTGATATCGCTGGCATGGAACATGATTTTCTACACTGTTTTCTAGTCAGGGTTTCGCTGTTATTAATAAGAAACATAACCTCATTCAAGAGAGAATCTGATTGGACGATAAGCCCTTGAGTGCAAGATGATGCCATCAATATTACCTCTTAAGAGTGTAATTACATATAGATGAGCTCAAAGCTACAGACATGAACTAAGAAACATCATATATAAAACCTATAACATATATATATAAACATAACATGGCATTAGGGGTGACCCTGAATAGTCGACGATTCGATGCTTTGATAGAAGGAGCCTGACTCCCAATCTCAGTCGAATATTCGTGGGGTGTTCAAATCATGCCATTTTGGAAATATGGGGGTGCTCAAATCTTTGATTTCACATAAAACTACCTGTTTTCTCCCAATAAGTTAATATACTGCCTATTAAAATAATGCTGTAAATAAGAATCTGAAATATTTGAAATAAATATTTGAACATGCGTGAATAAATCCAACCACCCTATAGATTTAAGTTTCACTTTCCATAATCCGTGACCGACAGAGGAGCATCTTGGCAGAAGGGATTTAAATCTTTAACAAGATCGAAAGAGTGAAAGACTGGATTTTTTCGATCAGGTAGGGTACAACCTACCGATTTCAAAACATTTCAGCCGGTTTATATATCATGTAGGCTATATATCATTTATCTCGTATATGATGCGTTTGGTTGAGTTGCCCTGCTTTATTGAGGTACGGTGATTCTCTCTTCAGTGCGCAGTGAAAGCAGGACAAACAACAATGAATGCAGAATATTAATAACTATGACTGGGACCGTCATTTACATAACATTATGATGAGAACACTATTATAATAAAACGCTGTGAAGTTTTAGAGTTTAGCTGCCGTGTTTCTGCACGTTGTTATGTGAAGAACAAGTTCACAAAAGGAGTTCATTCAGAGACACGTTCATGATGTGCATTCGGAGCATTTCGTGCCTATAAGTCATAATATTAACATTAGGCTATGAGATAAATGATGAGTTAAATCCCTTTGATTAAAAACCTGCTATCAAAAGCTTCATTCTACAGGTCATCTTCAGCGCACGCAGCTCAAAACAGAAATGCAGAACATTAATAACTACTATAATAACATTATTTACCCCGTTTGTATCTCCACGAGTCGTCCGTTACACATTCTCCCTTTGTGTTAACGTCTGTGTCTGACTTGACTCCTGGTCATGTATTCTGCTCCGCCCCTAAACATATGATTCCACTGAAAATCCTTAGTCGGGGACACCCCTACATAATATATTAGTTTAATGGGAGTTTGAAATGCTGAAGGTGCCGCGAACAAATCACAGTTTACTAACAACTTAATCTATTAACAATCTATGTTTTTTATTTATTTATTGTAAACGTGGTCAGAATTGGCCTCGTTAAACAGGTGTACCATTAAACTGCTCTGATGCATGTTTTATATTACAGCAGTAAGATGTTAAACAATCGATATAGTCCTCAGAGTGAGTGTGTGTGTGTGTGTGTGTGTGTGTGTGAGAGAGAGTGTGACAGTGAGTGTGTGTGTGTGTGTGTGAGAGAGAGTGTGACAGTGAGTGTGTGTGTGTGTGTGTGTGAGAGAGAGAGTGTGACAGTGAGTGTGTGTATGAGTGCGTGTGAGAGAGAGAGTGTGACAGTGAGTGTGTGTGTGAGAGTGTGTGTGTGTGTGTGTGTGTGTGAGAGAGTGCAGGTGTGAGCTTGTGTGTGTGTGTGTGTGTGTGTGTTTATGAGTGTGTGTGTGTGAGAGAGTGTGTGTGTGTGTGAGAGAGTGTGTGTGTGTGTTTATGAGTGTGTGTGAGAGAGAGTGTGACAGTGAGTGTGTGTGTGTGTGTGTGAGAGAGTGTGTGTGTGTGTGTGAGAGAGTGTGTGTGAGAGAGTGTGTGTGTGTGTGTATGAGTGTGTGTGAGAGAGAGAGTGTGACAGTGAGTGTGTGTGTGAGAGTGTGTGTGTGTGTGTGTGTGTGTGTGTGTGTGTGTGAGAGAGTGCAGGTGTGAGCTTGTGTGTGTGTGTGTGTGTTTATGAGTGTGTGTGTGAGAGAGTGTGTGTGTGTGTGAGAGAGTGTGTGTGTGTGTTTATGAGTGTGTGTGAGAGAGAGTGTGACAGTGTGTGTGTGTGAGAGAGTGTGTGTGTGTGAGAGAGTGTGTGTGTGTGTGAGAGAGTGTGTGTGTGTGTGTGTGAGTGTGTGTGAGTGAGTGAGTGAGTGAGTGAGTGAGTGAGTGAGTGAGTGAGTGAGTGTGTGTACACAGAGGTCAGTGTGAAGTGTGTGAGAGCGTCTCATTAGTCAGCTTCACGCGTGTCACTCGAACACAAACACTCACACACTCCGCCCGCGGGGAATATTTATCAATTAACAGAGCAGCGCCAATTAACTACACTCTGCATTCAGAGCGCCGAGACACTGTTAGCCACAGTTATTTAAAAAATATATAGATATATAGCTAGCAAAGCAGCATAAAAGCGTTTGAATAAACATTAGGCATTAAAGCAGAGTCGACCGCGGAGCATTTTAATCAGGCGTGTAATTGTGAGCGGGACACAACCGTTTATTCACCACAAACACACAGAGCTGAACTCTTCAGGGCCCTGCTGTGGAAACTAAAGTTTCATTTCTTTTTTCCATTTTAATTTCATGAAACTGAAACAATTTAACAACTAATTAAAAATATCACAAATTACATTAAGGTCATGGGGGGGGGGGGGGGTCTTTATTGTATTGTTTCTGTATTCTGTTTTAATAGCTTAAATGTTCAAAATCAAAAGGCACACCCAATCAATCTAATAAATAAAACCTTAACAATTTAGTCATTTATTAACATTTTTACAATAATAGTGCCCTATGAAATGTATTTATTTATTGACTGATTGATATTATTATTAATTTTTCAGACATTCTCTGTTGTGTGTTTTTTTTCTTTCTGGTTTTATGATTTAATGTAAATTTATTAACAAAAAAAAGGTGGTAATCAAATGAAGGTATAAAACACTAATTAAATTTGTAGAATTTCTTTAATTTGACAAAGAAAGTACTACACAACAGAAGTTTACAAAAATAAATATATATAAAAATATATATATTTTTTAAATAATAAAAATATGGAAGAAAACTGAATGATATTCCTTAAAGTTTCAATAATTTTATCATTATTATTATAATTTTTATTAAAGTACATTTTATTGTACAATAGCAATAGTATATAACTACTGAACTATTGTAGTAATATATACCCAAATATAACTTTAATAATAATTATTATTATCATCATTTAATTAAATATAATTATAACGTAAACTAAATAACTATTGCTGATTCTTATATGAAACAACCTACAGATCACATCATCTGAGATATATTTTCATAGCTTTTATGGCTATTCTGTACTCCTCTTGAATCATAAATGACTTTAAAATTCATAAATCATTCATAAATCAGTCTAGGAGGAGGACTGAACCCAAACAGAATCAGATGTATCTGGAAAGATATGATATCGGCAGACACCCAGCCGTCTGGATGATAATATTGATATGATAAACGTCATTAATAAGAGCATCTGAATCCACACGACCATCACTTCACAAGATTTGTGTATAATTCTCTCATCACTATTAAATCAGCAACAGAGCTATTTTAATAGAAGCAACTGAGCTCAATGGATTTATTGAGTTTCTAACAGCTCTGAAAACATAAAAAGTCATAAAAATGAAGACCTGGCAACCCTGGCTGTATGGAGCAACCAGCGAGATTTGCGTGGGATCCCAATGCAATCCCTCTATAGTCTGTGCTATTAAACCCTTGAAGGACTTCAGTAAGACAAAGAAAAGAGTTAACACAAGACATCCTGTCATTGAATGTGTCTCAGACGCGTGAAAGCCACTCAGCGTGATGGAAAGGTCAGTCTCTCGTCAAAACACGGTTAGAAATGACAGAAATACGTTAGTGCGTGTCACTCTTGCTCTGAACACAACAGCAAGAGCACAGTACATCCGTCTGATCCGACACCTCGACAATCTGATTTAATTCCTTCAAGCAAACGAGAATTTCCTTGATCAATGAAGCTCAAGCGCATGTTTTTGACTCATTTCTTTATCAAAATGCACAAAAGCACTTCATTTTACAGAGGAAAACCAATTAATTTATTCCCTCTTATTGTCCTGCTGTCCATCACTCGTATAAAGTGATGCATTCTGCTGCTTCACATAAACAAGCGCTTGATTTGGATCAGTCTGAAGGCGCTCGAGACAGACGGTTAGTCGGAGTAATAAAATGTTATCATGGCCAATGAAAACTACATTTAATCTCCGGCTTGTTTGACCGAGTTATTGAAGCGCCTATTGTTTGATTGTCATGTCTTTTTAATAACTTAATTAATTTCCGTTGGAAAGGCTCAGTATGGCTGAGCGCAAGCGACTCGATTCATTTCATTTCTGTCCGACTGTGACGTCTTTGATTACCTGCTTAACCTTCCGACTTTACAGCGACTTCAGCTCAGACTCATGAAGTACAGTCAAACCAAACATTATTCAGACGCCAGATATCATTTTTGATCTTTTTTACTGGTGCAGGACACTATTGTTCATTTATGTAAGTGAGGATAGCAAAATAAAGTAAACTAAGACATATTATACCCAAAAACTCTTCATACAGTGGACTACAAATAAAATGTATAAAAATTTGGGAGCAAAAATTATTCAGACACTTTGACCTGATCATGTTTTGCTGAAGTGTTTTTTCTTTAATTGCTAACAGACTGAACTAAATGAAGCATTGCTTGGTGATTGGTTGAGCTAAATTGGTTTTATCTAATTGTGTTCTTAACTTTAACATCTGACAGCTATTCAACCAAATTCATTACATACCTTTCTATTTTTTATCTGACATTATCAAGATCAATTTGTTCTGACACACTTCTTCTCATATGTTATTACCATTTTCTAAACTATAAAGAATAAACTGTGATAATGTGAGAAATAAATTTTGGTTTGACTGTATATAATATCCGCACAGATCAAACGCATCATGCAATAATCTCAGTATGGTTGCATTTTTTATTTTTATTTTTAATAATGTACACTTCATTTAATTTAATGCAGGCCTATACCTAATTTAATGTATACTTAAATTTTATTTAATTTTAAATTTAATAATGTAATTTTATTTTATTTTAATCTAATTTTAAATATTTCATTTTTAATTTTACATAATTGTATTAATTTAGCTTTTAATTCATTTATTTTTAATTTAACTATTTATTTGCACTTTACATTTAATTTAATGTACACTTAATTTCATTCCATTTAAAAATGTACTTTATTTTATTTACTTTTATTTTAATATAATTTATTTACGCTCAATTTAATATACACTTTAATGTAATATACTTAATTTATTTTATTTAAATTTTATTTTATTTTTAACTTTTAATTGCATTTTTAATTTATGAAATGTATTTACACTTAATTTAGCATGCACTTAATTTTATTTAATTATATAATTTAATGTTAATGTTTAGTTTAACTTAATATTTAATTTAATATTTAAATGGTCCTACAGGGTGATACATTTTTAAAAAGAGTCTCACTTAATATCAATAGCTCATAAAAGCTAAATTTATTCTAAATAATATAAAAATAACAATTTCACAATCATTTCTACTAAGACTAATGTCAAAATGCAGACAAAATTTTTTTTTTTTTTTGGAGTTTTAATATGAAATGTTGAATTCAGAGCTGGTTGTGTGGGCTCAGCTATTAAAGCGAGTGGAAACCGTACAGATACTGAATCCCATCTATTTAAAACATGAATCACGTGAAGTCAAACGAAAAGCATTGTATGTACATTTTCTTTTGCTGTGGATTACAGAGGTGAATTGCGAGGAGCGTTCATGGCCTCTAATATATTGTTGGAGAGACTTAAGCTGCAGACACTAGCGGAAGTAAAAATTGTCCGTCTGATCCGGCCGCTCTGAGCGCTGAAGCATACGGCCGTGTTTTCAATTTCCTGTGCTGGAGTGAATGCATGCTGCTTTAATTTAAAAACACTCACACAGAGCACAGCTTTCTCTCGAAACACTCGAATCCAGAGCCGGTTAAACACACACACTCAGAGAAACGACACATGCACTACATGCATGAAACACGCTGCAGACTAGATTGAGAAAAATCACATGAGTTTGGCTTCATTTGTGCCATTTGTCATGCTCCAGTTTCACAATGTATATATTTATAAAATTTCATATTGTTAATCAATATCACACAAAGATTGCCGTTTTTTTCTTTCAAAAATGCATGATTACAAATGTGATAGTTTTTGTTTTTTACAACAGTTCAATAAACAATAAGTTAATTACGAGACTTATATTACCCGTTTGTGCTCTATTTCAACAACAAAAATAATTCCAAACACAGCCACAACACTGTTTTGCAACATGACAGTGTTTCGTTCCTGAATGAATCAACCGTTTAAATGATTCGGTTCAATCGCAATGACTCACTTATTAACAGTTAATTGCTGCCACCTACTGGTGGTTTTAAATTTGACATTTAACATAAACCGTTCATTTTTTTTTATAATTTAAAATATCAGTATTCAACCTTTTATGCATAATATATGAAAACATTATTTATGCATTTGTAACTACAGGTTAAATGTATTCTTGTCCTGCATTAAACAGTGTAAAACACATCTCAATTCCACTTCAGATGCAACTTCTGTGTTTCCTCTGCATTGCAAACATGAATTTTGTTGATATTGATTTCATTTGCTTGGTAAAACCTTATTACTGCAACTGACTGATTAAATTTAAGAATTTGACACTTTTACACTTTTATGCACACTTTTAGAGGAAAAAATTGCTTTTTAAAAGGTAAAAATGCCTATAAAAAGGTAAAAATCTATTTAAATGTATTGGAAAAGATTAATTTCTAACACTGCTGTAAACTGACCACCACACATAATATGAAGAATATCAAAAACTTTAGGAGTGAGCTGTCAACATAAGTCCTTAAGATACCAGCACATTAACAGTAAACTATCGATAAAATCCCAGAAAATATTGAGATCGCACATCCCTACACATACTACTCCAAAATCAGATGCAGTGTCCCAAAAAGCAGTGGAATATATTCAGTGTGATTATGCAGTGGCCCGGGGGTGATGGACCCCTCTGACCCACAGCGCCGGGCACCTGACAGCCCTTAATGACTGGCTGAGGGCCAGGTGAGATCCTCACCTCCGCAGGACAGCAGAGACGCTTTCATGAGCCACGATCAGCGCAGCATCAGTCGAGCTCTGAGAGAAGACAAGAACACCCCGACACTCCAACACTACAACAAACACTGCAATATCACAAACGATACAATATCAGCTTCATCTGTATCAACCTGAATCAACACTGAACTGATTTCAGCTTAATCATCACTGTTCACTCTTGTCATTTTAGAGCTGATTCACAGCAACACTGAACCCTGTTTGTGTCACTGAATCATTATTTTCCTATTTATTAATGTGCAGCTTCTTTGAAACGATCTATATTGTGTACAGCGTTATATAAATACATTTGATTGACTATCAAATAAGAAAAAAAAAAACTGAACTGACTTGAGCCAGGGTTACTATAAATAACTAACACTGAAACTAAAAATAAATCATAATAAAAACATCTGTTACTTGACATAAAATAAACAGTAACTGAAATATATATATATTTTATGTATATATACAGTGGTGTGAAAAAGTGTTGGCTCCCTTCCTGATTTTTAATTTTTTTGCATGTTTGTCACACTTTAATGTTTCAGATCAAACAAATTTAAATATTAATCAAAGATAACACAAGTAAACACAACATGCAGTTTTTGAATGAAGTTTTTTATTGTGAAGGGAAAACAAAATCCAAACCCACATGGCCCTGTGTGAAAAAGTGCTTGCCCCCTAAACCTAATAACTGGTTGGGCCACCCTTAGCAGCAACAACTGCAATCAAGCGTTTGTGATAACTTGCAATGAGTCTGTTACAGCGCTGTGGAGGAATGGTCCACTCATCTTGACAGAATTGTTGTAATTCAGCCACATTGGAGGGTTTTCGAGCATGAACCGCCTTTTTAAGGTCATGCCACAGCATCTCAATAGGATTCAGGTCAGGACTTTGACTAGGCCACTCCAAAGTCTTCATTTTGTTTTTCTTCAGCCATTCAGAGGTGGATTTGCTGGTGTGTTTTGGATCATTGTCCTGCTGCAGATGTTTTCTGGCAAAACTGAGACGATCCTTTATGTTCTTTTTGCTCATCAGAGCTTTTCGTCTTGGAACTCTGCCATGCAGGCCATTTTAGCCCCGTCTCTTTCTTATAGTGTAGTCATGAACACTGACCTTAACTGAGGCAAGTGAGGCCTGCAGTTCTTTAGATGTTGTTGTGGGGTCTTTTGTGACCTCTTGAATGAGTCGTCGCTGCGCTCTTGGGGTAATTTGGGTCGGCCGGCCACTCCTGGGAAGGTGCACCACTGTTCCATGTTTTCTTCATTTGTGGATAATGGCTCTCACTGTGGTTCGCTGGAGTCCCAAAGCTTTAGAAATGGCTTTATAACCTTTTCCAGACTGATAGATCTCAATTACTTTCTTTCTCATTTGTTCCTGAATTTGTTCCTGATTTCTTGATTGTGAACGGGTGTGGCAGTAATCAGGCCTGGGTGTGGCTAGAGAAACTGAACTCAGGTGTGATAAACCACAGTTATGTTTTAAAACTGCATGTTGTGTTTACTTGTGTTATCTTTGATTAATATTTAAATTTGTTTGATGATCTGAAACATTAAAGTGTGACAAACATGCAAAAAAATAAAAAAAATCAGGAAGGGGACCAACAGATTTCACACCACTGTATGTATGTATGCATGCATGCATGCATGTGTATATATATATACACACACACACACACACGTGAAAATGTAATAATTACACCATAAATGCATATAATTCAAGTCTACTGTGTTTCATAGTCAACACATATGACTTTTTGGCTGGGTTTAAAGGAAAAGAGCACTTTTAGATAAACTAGGCAATAATAGATGGCACTCGTGGAGACAGTAACACAAAGTTCTTTATGAACCACAGGATTGCTTAAAAAAGATTTAAATGCCAAAGAAAAGGCAGTAGAGCTTAATGTTTCGGTCAATAGTAAGTTGTTTGTGATAAGAAAAGTAGTTTAAATGTGTTGTCTTGCTTGAGCAAATTAATATATAAATCTAGAAGTAAATGCAAAAGTAAAAAGCATTGAATAATGTGTTTCTTATATTTATTGCATTTAAACACTATGAAAGATTGTATTACTGTAGGCTACTGTGTAAAATAAAATCACAATGCTGAAAAAGCATTTGAAGTAACAATATTTGGATTTGAAATCAAAATAATGGATAAATGTTGTGTTTGTAGTAAACAGCTATGGATCAGGAGCAGACTCCTGTGTGAAGGCACAGTCTGTGCTGCTTCTGCACCGCTTACGTACCACACATGGACTGCATACGCACTGCAAACGGAGTGTGTGTGAACCTGCTGTAAAAGGCCCATCTCACATACAGCTCATGAAAGCAGGCTTGTGCTGTGTGTAAGCTATTGTGCAACAACTGCACGATTGTCAAAACAAAAATGCACTGTAAACGTTTAGGTGAGATAAATATATATATTTTTTAAAAAAGGCTAAAAAATACCCCTCTCCACCCCTCAAATTAAAAACTCCCCTCTCACAAGAGTCACCTAAGAGGGGAACTCATTTTCAAAAATGAAATTCAGGCCCTGAATAAATGTCTAAAACTATAAATAATTCTACATGATAAAAAGAAGGCTTTAAAAATATCGGTACCGGTGATCGTATCGGCAGATACTGCTTTTTGTGATCGGCCTCAAAAATCCTGATCGGAGCACCCGTAGTGATTATCAACGAAGAATAAATGTGGGCGTGACTTAGTTCTTTGCATCAGTTGCTGATTGGATGTTGAGATGTGGGCGTGGCACTCAGTGGAAGGTCCAGTTTTGATATTTTGATTAAATGTTGCAAGAATCTACAATATGCACATATCTATTACAAGATATTGATTTTAATTTAGTGCCAAGTTTTATCAGTCAACAGAAGCATTAATTCATCATCTACTAATCACTAATATGATCCGTTTTCCTTTTTTTTTGATAATTCTGAATAACATTGTGTACAATCAGTGTTTAATTTCAGCAATCATCTTATTTGCTGTCATTATGTACTATGCATATTTTATTATGCATATATATGAATTACATCTTTCATCATGGCTTTTTCCATTTATATTGCACAATATTTACTCAAAATTCACTGCAATGTTCTATAAACATATCAACTCATGAACAAATGCCAATCTAACCGATTCCTTTGTAGTGAACAAATGACTCTAAATGATTCCTTGTAATGAATCAGCGAAAAAGATTCACAAACAGCATCAAACTCACAATCTGAATCGCTCTAATGACTACAGTGTGAACAGTGGAGTCTGACTCATGAACAAATGACTCTCTAACTACTTCCTTATAATGAATCAGACAAAGACTCGGTCTCAAATACACAATTTCAATCAGTTTAAATGACTACAGACTACTATTCTCTAACCAATTCCTTGTAATGAGTCAGTAAAAAAGACTCATGAACAGATTCAAATTCAAAATATGAATGAACATATGACTCTCTAACCAATTCCATTTAATGGATCTTTCAAACAGATTCAAACCCACAATTTAAATCAGTCCAAGTGAATACAGTATGAACAGTGGAGTCTGACTCATGAACAAATGACTCTCTCGAACCGATTCCTTGTAATGAATTAGCTAAAAAGATCCACAAACAGTGTCAAACTCACAATTTGAATCGGTCTAATGACTACAATGTAAACAGTGGTGTCTGTCTCACGCACAAATGACTCTCCTTTGAATGATTCTTTGTAATTAATCATTCAAAACGACTCAATTTGAATCGGTCTAAAACCTACACCATAAGTAGAGAAGTCTGACAGATGGACAAATGACTCTCTAACCAATTTCTTGTAATGAATCAGTCAAAAAGACTCACAGACGGTCAATCTGAATGAGACTAATGGCTTAAGACAGAATGCTTAAATTTCTCCATACACAGCAGCCGATTTCCCATTTAATATCCTATTTTAGAAATGCTATCAGAAAAGCCTCTGCAGACCTTATGAACTCGTGAAACACAAACTCCCGCAGGTCTCATTGAAACGCTTCTGCGATGGACGTCCAACATCAGGCATTCTCATGAGCAGATCGGGGGCTCGAGGGCCTGGAATAGAGCCAGGTTCACGTCTAGACGCTCTTAATTCATGCCATGAGAAGGGCTTTTATTGGCAGGAGGGCGGCTGGGGATCGCTCACACTCACCAAATGGGAACGTGACATCGGCTCGACGGTGCCACGGTGCTTTCAAAAGCGAGACACAAAGAACAAGGGTTAAAACATGAGCAGAAAGGAAGAGATTTGGCAGTGGCCACGTCTTTACTGTCAGAGCGCTGTGAAAGGACGGCACAGCTGCGATGTACATTGAGGAACGGGTCAATGAATACTGACATGTCTGAGGAAAACCCTGACGCTTCAAAAGACTCCAGCACACAAACGGCCGACCCTCTAAAACACAAATAATGCCGCGTGTGAACGTCTGAAAAAACATGATCTTACACTAGAAAAAAAAAATATATATATATATGAAGAAACAGTTTTCACTCATAAATTGCTAGTAAATATCACAGACAGCTACATAAGCAAGTAACACATTAAATTTAATGGTAAAATTGGAAAACCTAAATGGTATTTTCATGTAAAAAGTACTCCAGTAATCTTTATTTTACTTGTGCACTAAAAAAAATTTATTCATTGAATATACAAAAAAAAAAATTAAGGTACGGTTGCAATCAATTTATTTTAGCTACATTTAAATAAACAAATTTAGTTGAAAATTTAGTCTGTCCATCAATATATCTGCGGATCATCACATCTGGATGGACGGAGTGAGTCAGTGAGGTCAAAAACAGTCAGGCTGCGTTTGCTCTCTCCAGTAGCTTTAAACACACGTATGTTTGAGTGTAAATACAGACCATATTCCTCCACAAGGACACTAAACCATAATACAACGGTCTCGAAAGCATCGGCCGTCCTTCTACTGAACTCTACAGTTTTGTGGTCTGGCTTTGATTTTGAGGCACTGCTTGCTGTGAACCTCAATATCGAAGGGCTTTCAAAATGATTACCATCATCATCATCATCATCTGGTATGAATAGAGATCTGAAAATATCTGCTCTGCCAAACTGTGTGTGATTTGGCAGGTATGAGATTGGGAGTTTTTGGGCTGGCAAACGCTGCCACCAGCTGTGAAGAGAAGCACCTCCACAATCAGACGTGTAGGAGAGCATCATCTGACTGAAGACGCGGAGAATGAGGCGAACGCGGCTCTGCAAACGCTCAGTTTTCATTCAATGAGGCCGAACGCTGCTGAAGAATCGCCTGCTGGGGTAAATGCAGAGACACCAGAGATAACAAAACCCCAGCTGGACAAGAGAGAAATCAGAGCTGTCGCATACATAGAGAGAAACTCACACACAATCACTTCGGTCTGAGAGAGACATTCATGTCAGACAAAACTAGAAAAGGACCTTTGACTCTAAAAAAAAAAAAAAAAAAAAATAGTGAAGGCAAGAAAACCCTGAGTGCAAAAACAAGCAGTGTAGACTTATGAGCCTTTTTGTTTATTTGATCGTTCACACAATGGCTGATTTTAAATCAGTTTTATACATGTTTCCCTTTATGAATCACTGAATCAACATCTGATTCACTTACACTCATATTTGAACTGCAAGTTATTCTTTCAAATTCATGAAACATTACTTCCAGCCATTAACATCTGGCCGAGCATTGAACAACTATCAAGACTCAGTCAAACTTCTAAAGAAACGTTAACATCCGAAACAGACTTCCTAAGAGCGTCATCACGTCACAGAGAAACCAACCAATCGCAAGAGGGCATCCCCAGTGACATCACGCAACAGCGACTTCAGCAGTCAATCCGCACCCAGGGTTCCCTCGAACAGGAACTCAACTTAAAGCAAGTCAAATCAAACAATTCTTCCTAATGCTGCTGGAAACTGGTTGCATTCATCTTTAAGTGTAAAGATAGTAAAGTTCCCTGCTTGTGACTCCCTCAGGTTGAAATTAGAGTATTCTTCAAAACGAGCATTAGAACCTTAAACTCTCTTCATCTCAAAACAATTCATTGCAATGTGAGTGTTTGTGCGTTTACGTATTCTGTTTGTGTTATTTAGCTTAGTAGTTGTGTAGAGTAGTAAAATAAACTTTGATTTTATTAAGAAATCTTTGTCTGGTGCTGTGTGATTTTCAAGTCTTAAACTATTTGCCAAAGATCGCGTTACCTATGCTCATGTATTTTGATAAAGTACTATTTGGTTTGTTTTATCGTTGGCCACGAATAAGATAAACAAAATTGTTAAGAGATAACCTACTGATTTTAATGCTTGCTGGACAAGTCGTTAATGAGGTATCTTTAACAAGGTATAAATGGACGTTTTGATTAACATCGATTAATCATGTAAATATCAATATCAAATCTTAAGAATAGATTCCCCAAAAGCTAAATTACATAATCAATTGTCGATTGTCAATAAAGTTACGTTACTTAAGTTACAAATGCAGTGTAAAAATCATGTTTTGCCCTTTAATATATCTCCGGAGAATTGGAGCTAAAATGAGAGTCCTTCAACATTTAGATGCAATGAAAGTTTACCTATCATTTTCAAAATGTTGCACTCGACATATTTTAATCTGGCATTATAGTTTTGGAAAAGTTCAACAAGTGAATGTGTACTAGTTTATGTCACAGTAACACTAATAAAGTAAAAATCAATGACTTGTCAGAATGAGATCAAGCGCTGGATTAAACCGCGTCGGCATCACAATTCAAGGCTTATTCCTCACAGCGCATCTTCTTCCAAAAACAAGAAGTAGTCGAGATGAACTTGAATCTTTCTAAAGAGGAGACGTGAGTGTTTACATGTTCGCGCGTCTCAAGCTTGGTTTGGCGTGGATGATTATCTTATAGCGCGCGATGTGCGTGGACATGATCACATTATAGCTGAGCTCAGACGGGAAAGACTGGACCTCACGTTGGTTTCATACGGATTATTTTATCAGAGAATATTTGTTTTCGACATGACTTCATTTTATAATAGACACTTCAAGCTTTCTTTAGATATACTGTATTTCTCATGTCATTTTCGTTCATTTTAGAGACTCGTTTGAGGAAGATATTCACGGAGACTGAGATTTGTTTTCTTTATTTTACAAAACCAAAAAAAAAAAGAAAAAAAAGAAGAGTTTTGTTGATATTGGGAGTGAATCAGGGTATACAAATAATAGACCTACTTATGTATTTTTTTCAGTCAATATGAAATTAATGAAAGAACTGAGTTTCTCTTTGTGGTGTATTTTTTAGGGTTGAAAAGTAAAGTAAACTTGAAAGTAAAGTAATTAGTAATCTGATTACTTTTTAAATGCAGTAATCAGTAATGTAATCAAATTACAATTTCAAAGAAGTAATTAGTAATTTGAAGTGGATTACTTTTTTTGTAACTTACCCAACACTGATTAGATGTAACATATAACCATAATGTACACAACTGATAAGAAGTGAAGTGAAGTGACATTCAGCCAAGTATAGTGACCCATACTCAGAATTCATGCTCTGCATTTAACCCATCCAACGTGCACACACACACACACAGCAGTGAACACACACACACACACACACAGCAGTGAACACACACACACACACAGCAGTGAACACACACACACACACACACACAGCAGTGAACACACACACACACACAGCAGTGAACACACACACAGCAGTGAACACACACACACACACACACACAGCAGTGAACACACACACACACACACACAGCAGTGAACACACACACACACAGCAGTGAACACACACACACACACACACAGCAGTGAACACACACACACACACAGCAGTGAACACACACACACACACACAGCAGTGAACACACACACACACACACAGCAGTGAACACACACACACACACACACACACACACAGCAGTGAACACACACACACACACAGCAGTGAACACACACACACACAGCAGTGAACACACACACACACAGCAGTGAACACACACACACACACAGCAGTGAACACACACACACACACACACAGCAGTGAACACACACACACACACAGCAGTGAACACACACACACACACACACACAGCAGTGAACACACACACACACACACAGCAGTGAACACACACACACACACAGCAGTGAACACACACACACACCGTGAACACACACCCAGAGCAGTGGGCAGCCAAGAAAAAACTAAGAAGAAACAGTTATTTCAACGAAAAAACATCAAATGTGAAACGTAATGCAGGGAATTCTGGGAATGTCCATTTATGGTTATTCACTGTAAATTATTTGTTCTTTTTCACTTGCAAAAACGGTATACTACCGCAAAATTACATGTAATGTCCAACAGTTTTTCACAGTATATAGCAGGGGAAGTTACCTCGTTAGCCAGTGTTTTACTGTAGCATTTTGACAGTCTTTTACCGTTAAATTCACAGTGATTTTTTTACAGTGCACACCACAGTAGCATCGCTGAGCTGGTGTCTCACAGTAACTCTGAACCGTATGAGCATCTGTTAAAGGATGGAATCCAGAACATGCGCCTGAAGAAGGCAGATATATTATTAAGCAGGCTTTTCTGCTGATTGGAGCGGCGTCTCCCGTGAGGAGCAGGAGGAGATCTGCAGTTGGCTCAGAGGCCCTGATTTATTTACAGCACCTTATTAATGGAGCGGGTTGAGACTTTGATACGGCCCCTGTGTCCGCTTTGATGCTACTGGAGGGAAGCACACACACACACACACACACACTCGCAGCACATTGTTAAAAAGGCACATATCTGCACAGGTTGCATTCACTGGAGCTCCTGACTGACAGCGTGTTTTTGTTTATCCTTCCCAAAATTCAAAGGCACCGGAGCGCCGGAGGAGACGCATGTGTGCAGAACAGCAGGAGAACAGACACAAATATCCCTGAAAATCATCAGCATCATCATCATCTGTAGGCCTGGATCTCTGAATCTCCACCTTCACAGAGTTACTCCTTTAACACGAGCATCAGCAGAGTACTAGTGCTGGTTACTCACCGGAAAACTAGTTAAAGAACTAGAAAACATTCACTGTTCAATTCACTCTATTAAACCTTATGTCAAGCTCTAAAATAAATCCCAATTTTATTTGGTAGAAATTGTGAAAATGTGTCAGACAAGAAATTCTACTATAGACATTCTATTCGATTATAAAATATTATTTAAAAATATATATTTTTAGAAAATCTTATGCAATACCTCATGAGCAACTGAAAGAAAGAAAGAAAGAAAGAAAGAGAAAGAAAGAAAGAAAGAAAGAAAGAAAGAAAGAAAGAGAAAGAAAGAAAGAAAGAAAGAAAGAAAGAAAGAAAGAAAAAGAAAATGAGTGAACTTTGAAGAACATTCAGTTCTTGAAACTGGAATAAAAATTTTGTTCATTTTATATATTTAAATACATACTAAACACAGATATACACACATACAAAACACCCAGATTAAAGATAAATATATATAAGAAAAGATGCATTTCAAGAGATGTGCAGAACGCTGCTTATTTAAGCAAAATCTGCAGAGACGATCAGCTATGAGACATGATTTATACTACAATATCTTTTAAAATGCAACACAAACTGTGTGGTTAAAAAGTTTCTGGCACTTTCATGCCAATTACCAGCCATCGTGCACGAGTCCAGACAACCAGCGCTACCAGACAAACAAAACATACTCAGTCTGACAACAAACACTCTAGTGTGCACTACTTCTGTCATAAGTGCCCTATTTCGAGGAGATCTGATCTGATGTAGGTTTGTGGAAGTGGATTTAGACGAAAGCACCAGCTAACACACGGCTAAAAAACCAGACTGACATAGCAAGAGTCCGTTTTTACTCCGCTCCCCTGCTTTTACACCGGCCTGTTTGTCCGTACCGAACTGCATTACACACAGATGCATATCGATACGGAGCCGCAGCAGATCTGATGCCTTCAGGAGCTGCTTAACAAATGCAGAAGGAGAGCAGAATCCAGGAGGAGGACTGGGACACAACAGAGAGAGCAAACACACGCTCAAATAAACACCAATGCCTGACAGCGTTCACAACATTTATCCACCCTATGAATGCAGTTGCACCACTGTTTTATAGTAAATATTAAGACAAAACCTGCCCCAAAAAAATTGCAAATAAAAAGCACAATTTTATATATTTTATATGCACACTACTACTCAAAAGTTTGTTTTATTGTTTCTGAACGAAGCCTCTTCTGCTCAACAAAGCTGCATTTATTTGATCAAAAATACAGTAAATATTTGAAATATTATTACAGTTTAAAACAGCTGTTTTCTATGTGAATATGTGTTAAAGTGTAATTTATTTCTGTGATCTGCAGCTGTATTTTCAGCATCATTACTCCAGTCTTCAGTGTCACATGATCTTCAGAAATCATAATAATATACTGATTTACTGCTCAACACACATTTGGAGTGAGGAACATGAATTAAGGAAGCACCGTGACTCAGTATCAGCACATTAAACTGATAAACTCGCTGCTGCTCTGGAAATGAGAATAAAGCGTTCATGGTCACGTCATGAAGAAGGAAACGCAGGCGATCGATATATTGGCTTGCCAACACAGCCTTATTAATTCATATCTATTTTCTGCTACGAGCTTCTGCATGTAGGCGTAAAATATTAATCACTTTGGGGATGAATTATTAATGGAAAAACATACGGAACAGGGATTGAAATGACTTTGGGGAGGTCGAACTGCTAAAGGACTAATGAAGCAGAAACACAAGAAAGCTGCTGCACTAAAGCAACCGCAGGAACCAACTAATGCACCGCATGAAGACATTCAGAGTGAAAACTAGAGGCACTTCATACCAAAACTGAAAATATATCTTAGAATTCACACATTTAAAACCAATAAGCTCAACTCAGACAACAAATCATTTTATATACTTTTACTTACTTACTTTTGTCATTTAGCAGACGCTTTTGTCCAAAGCGACTTACAAATAAGAAAAAGTAACTATAACTAAAAAGTTACAACTCTATAAATACTATCTACCCACATATTTAAGAAAATAAAGAAATTAAATAAAATTAACATGCATATAACAACAACATTTCAATAATAAACATATCAATGAAAAAATTAAATAAAAAGCTACTACTATCTAAAGTAATAGATAGTAGTATATAAGTATACAAATTATATGAGTATAAGTATATAAATTATATAATACATTTTTCTTCTTTGAGACAAAGTAACAGTCAACAAAGTAAAAATAAGTGGTATGAAGGGAAAAAATATATAATTATCCATATCTATCTATCTATCTATCTATCTATCTATCTATCTATCTATCTATCTATCTATCTATCTATCTATCTATCTATCTATCTATCATCTATCTATCTATCTATCTATCTATCTATCTATCTATCTATCATCTATCTATCTATCTATCTATCTATCTATCTATCTATCTATCTATCTATCGTCTGTGTGTGTGTGTGTGTGTGTGTGTGTGTGTGTGTGCGCGTGTGTATATATATATAGATGTATATATAAAAAACAGTCACCAAAGTTGAAAGAAAAATAAATGGCAAAAGGTAAAAAAAAAAAAAAAAAAAAAAAAAAAAAAACATCTATCTTTAATTTTTTCCTGAACTATAAGCTAAACAATAAATAATTTCTAAACTATATATAGTCCCAAACTAACTAGTATTAATTACAGTTACAAATCTGGCAACCCTGTTACTATTTTACTACTGTTATTAAAATATCTATTTTCTTGTAATGTTTGCCGATTAAATAAACAACCAAACAAACAACATAAAAAAAACATTTTGAATAGGACAGATTGAAGGTGAAGCACCGAGAAGTCAAACTAAAAAATTACATTTAGTTTGTTTTCA
>NC_136757.1:29626095-29713595 GCF_936440315.1 Barbus barbus
TCCAGCTTCTGACACATCAGCTAAACAGAGACACTTTTTTTTTAAAGGGCAAATATCGACCGATATATCGGTTGACCACTGCTTTTGATCTTCTGAAAAATCTGTTTATAATGTCATTTTTGGAATGATTTTCTATAAAATGAACTGTTTCTATAAAAAAAGAATTGCAATATATAAATTCAAAAATATTTTCTTTTCTGGTAATTCCAAGTTCACATCTCGCAATTCTGTTTTTTTCTGCTAGAAAATAAAAAATATAAAAGATAATTGTGACTTTTTATCTCACAATTCTGACTTTTCCCTCTCAATTGCACATTTATATCTTACAATTAAGACTTCTGTTCTCAGAATTGAGAGGTTATATCTAGCAAATCTGTGTTTATATATCATAGTTGAGAGTTATAAACTCACAATTGTGAAATGTTAACTGCAGACTAAATGCAAAATCGCAAGAAAAATGTACATTATACATTCTAATTTTATTTAAATAAAAATACATTCTTATAAAAATAAGTAAACACTTTTTTTGTATGTAATATAACATTTCATGGAATTAAATAATAAAACGTGCAGGAAAAATACTAAGGAAAAATGTAACAATTCATCAAATAATTCAGATAAATCCAAAAGTCAGAATTTCAGGCAACTCTCTCTCTCTCACATACTCTCTGTAATGCTGTGAAAATCATTTTCATATCATTTACAGATGGGAATTATTTTCCATTTATACTCCAGAAAGCTAAATCGGTCTTCTCACACTTCTGAGATTTGCCAGAATATTCTGATCTTATGGATCCGGATCCATCAAGAATGAATGAAGATCATGAAGAGATCTTAAATTATTTGATGTGTAAGATCTGACCTGTATGTGTTATGTGTTTGAGCTGCACTTTCTGCTTTATAAGCACAAAACTAACATGATCACAGAGCTCAACGCAACAAACAAACAAAGCTGCGGGAGCAGAAAGAGCCAAACAACAGCAAGCAGCTCATGAATATTCAGCCGTCTGAATTCTAATTCAAATGTTTAAAATCTTCAGAGTCTTTGAAACTCATATTAGTACAGAAACCTGCAGAAACAAACGCAGTCAGCTGGTTATTCACTGAATAAATCCTGCTTGAGCTCGTCATGTGTTTGGGAAAGAGTGTGTATCTGTGCTCAAATGAACAAATCAATTCCCAGTTAAATTCCCATTTAATACTAATCAACGTGAGCGGAGAAATACGCTTCCAACAAACAGCATGTTTCTATTTCTGAAGGAATTAAATCCATTCATCTTCCACAATAACCATTTATTTCCTTTCCCTAGAGCAACATCATTTATGCCAATATAAAATCCTGCACGGTGGTATTTATGATTAGATGAAAACATTAAGAAATTATAGAGATGTGAATGCAGGTCAGTGGTGTTAAATACGGACTGCATGACTGCGTCGACCAATGATGCTTGAGATCATTGAGACTTTAACCCTTTCATTTCTACTCCGCCATTTATTCCATAAAAAACTAATATTTTCTTTGGAGAAATGTTAACTTCAATTAAACTATATGACCAAAAACATTGGCTGATGTAGTGCTCAGGCTGATTAATCTGCCAAGTTATCTAATTATCAACCAAATAACAATTGTACAGTCTTTATTATTTTTAAATAATAAACATTTCGGCTTTGGACAATTTTGAACAAATATTGAATAATATAATATAATATACTAATTTGTAAAATAGAATAAATTATTAAATTACTGTACGTTATTATGTATATATTGGCATTATATCAGCCAACCTGATATTTAAATATTACTTGAATGAACAAACGAACAAAATCTCCCAGTCTTGTCAGTAAATAATAAAAAATTTGTTTTGGGACAATTTAGAATTTTCTCAAATAAGGAATAGTCAAGTCAAGTCAAGTCAAATAAAATAAAATAAATTAAATCTAAAATAAAATAAAATAATAGCCACCCTGTTATTTAGATATTAGTATCAGCCATTAAATGAATAAATACATACATACATAAGTAATGCCAAAATCTCCCAGTCTTGTCAGTAAATAATAAAACTTTTGTTTTTGGGCAATTTTGAACAAATACGGAATATAAAAAGTCATATAATATAACAATATAACATAAAATATAATATAATAAAAACAGTTTTTGGACAATGATGAACAACTATTGAATAATTCTTATGATAAAATATAATTATTGTTATATAATAAAATATTATATTATATATTGAATTTATGCATACATCCGCCTTGTATCAGCCACCTGCTGTCTGGATACTAGTCAGCTATTATAAATAAATAAATAAATAAAAACACCCACAAAATCAGTCGCGCAGAACAAAAGAGGCTCAGAAGTGAACTGAAGAGGGCTGTGGTAACGGTGCTAAAAGAGCCGCGTGACGCTCCTGTCGAGACGCCTGGAGGAAGGTGAACTCCATCAAACACGCCTGTAATTAGCCAGCAGACACACATCCGCCTGCTGCGCGCGCGTGTGTTTATCATCGTTCATCAGTTCATGAGTCTGGAGACGGATGCACTCAGAAACAGCCGCAGGCCAAACTCTCTGTACGGCTGCACAAATGTCAGCGTCCGCTGAGCTCCAGCCCTGGAGCATCGATCACACACACACACACACACACACACACACGAGCAGCTTCATCTGATCGTGTGTGTTCATTGCGGGAAGGTAAATGCCAGTGTTGTGTGCGTGTTTGGTGCTCAGGGATGAGATACGGCCCTCAGCAATCAGCGTCCCGCATCAAACTCTATTGAATTTCAGTTCACAGCGTCTGCATTTACATACGGCCCACATTTAACGCAGGGTAAACAATTTAACACACTTCAAACAGCCACTTACTCCTCATTTACATAACTTAATTGACTTTTTTTGCCCACTTTTTAATTTTCAAGAATATAAGAATTAATCCCAAAACCAACTGATAGTCTTGCTTTAACTATTCAGGCAAAACGAGGAACAAACACACACACCTCATTATTTTACAACTGTAAAGCCTAAAATACTCCACACAAGTCAAGTTACATTTATTTCTACAGCACTTTATACAGAACAGATTGTTTCAAAGCAGCTGCACAGTGATAAAGTAACAGTGTTGATGCTGTAAGAAATATATATATATATATTCAGATTTAATGCTGATTCAGTTCAATTCTCCAGAGCTGTTCTGTCACAATGAACATATTACCGTTTCATATGAGAAAAGTTATCGTCACATCATAAGCAGAGAGAAACTTTACGACAACCTGTCAAAATAAAAGTTCAGTTTAACTTGGAGAAATTGTGATTTATAAATATTATTATTGTACACAGTAGACCACTCATTGTAAAATTAATAAATTAAGTCAATTAATAATAATAATAATTATTATTATTATTATTATTATTAACCTTTAATTTGAACTGTTAACCCGTCAAAAATAAATAAAAATAAAAGTAATTGTCAAATTTTTTATTTAATTGTTAATGTTGAAAACATTGCTAATGTTTTCTGATTACCACTGTTTTTGAGAATACATTTCTATTGCAGGCTTGGTGAGCAGAAGAGAATTCTTTAAAAAAACATTAAAAATCTTACCGTTTAAAAACCTTTGACTCAGTGTAAATCCAGAAAAACACTGATTTTAAGGCCCCATTTTATAGGGCCCTAAACAAGTTTTTAAAACAAGTTTTATTATTGCAATCAATTAGACATTGTTTATGTTATATTACAAAAGTTTAATTCAACCATTAAAATTAAAACTGAATAAAACAGGATGAAATGGAATGGAAAATGGCATTTGGGAAGCAATAACAGATTTCACGAGAAACTAATTATTCAGCTCAATTCAGATTCAATGTTGATTCAGTTCAGTTCAAAAACAGTGCTAATGTTGCAAAATTCATCAGTTATGAAACAAATTCAATTGCAGCTCTACTGAAGACAATAGTGTCATTATTCAAATCAATTCAGTTCAAGGTTTGTTCTACATCCGATAATGTCAGTGCAGTCAAATCAATAATATTACAGAATATTAAATGCCTTTTAAAACCAAGTGCATGAATGCAAACACTTCAAGAGCTCAATTTTGAGTCTCAAGACCACAATTCATCGCACGATCTCAGTCTGAAGAGAATCATAACGAGCTGCATTGGGTCAGTCGAGCGTCACACACTAGCAGATCTGCGTCGGCTTTAACTTCCATATCATCATCACACACGAAAGTCTGAACCCTCGGCTCGTACCTGCGCTCTTATTAAGGGCTCCACTCAAGCGTGAACGAGTCATTTCAATAGCGCCTCAGGTTGCAACACTCCTTGTTTAATTAGCTCGTTAATGGGACGGCAATTACAGAAATCCATTTCATTCTCATTCTTCCGTGGAGGAACCGAGAGCAGCTGCTGGAGTGATGCAGGAACTGCTAGAAATCACCACATCAACAATATACCACAGCATCAGCAAAAACAAGCAGAATAACTGAATACACTATGATAACCAACATCGGATGTCTGATTCATACAAATACTCTCATAAATCAACAACATTCAGAGAAAAGCGTTCAGCACACAAACTACATTATATCTTATAATTTAAGTTAAATAATTTCAGTTTTGCTAATATATTTTATGATATATTTTATACAAATAAAATAAAAACTGTATTAAAAATGAAAGAATTAATCATTTATAAAATATTTATTTATATATATATATATATATATATATATATATATATATATATATATATATATATATATATATAAATTGTAGATTACAATAAATAATTTTACTACTATATTTTGTTATATATTTTATAGATAAAATGAAAGAATAAACAAATAAACTGCATTAAATCTAATTTACTTACTAAAAGTAATTAATTTAAAATGAATGAATAAAGCATATAAGTTGTATATAAAATATATAAATTAAACATTATAATAAATTATTTTGCTAAAATATTTCATTATATATTTTATATAAAATAAATTGAATATGAATTCATTGAAATGTAATATTAAATAAATAACTGAATGAATAAATAGATATTAATTCAAATAAAATCTATAAATTATAAATATATAATTTTTCAAACATAATAAATGATAACTAAATATATAATTATAATTATTTAGCTAATAATTTTTTATATTTTATATATAAAAATGAATGCATGAATAAATAATTATTTTACTACATATTTTATATAAATATATTTTGTGCCAGCATGAACTGCTTGTCTTACCTTTGAGAATCAGAGCAGCTGATCTCCCTCATATAAAACTACATGTTTAGCTGATTCTAGAGTGTGTGTTCAGATCAAGTAAAGTCAAGCCTTTGCGCCCTACGAAGTGGACGAGTAACTCTGCCGCTTCCTAACTCTCTGCTACTGTCAGAGCAACAGGAGGCTGGCCGTCTTTCCCAGGAGCAAGAACCTCTGACTAAACTCTCATTTAAACTCGTAAGCCTGTCATATTTACACAAAAACTGCTGTGATTCAGGCCACAGTTTGTTTTCTGCTAAACAAGTCCATAAACACAGGCTATAAAGAAGGCAACAGCGCATGCAAACGTGTCCTGATACGGCGAGAGGATGACTGCGGTCACAGCAGACCTTCATCACGCCAAACACTGTCATGGCATCTCAGTCTTATTCATGTTTACAATAAACATGAGCTGTTTCCATGTTCTTCAATAGTCTGACTATTATCTAATTATTATACTACTTATCATAATAAGGAGTTACTGTACTCAAGTTTACAGGACATAAACAAACTTATGTTTACATTACTGTCCATTACATCCAGAGCAAATATAAAAATATCATTCAAAATTATTTATACATTTATGATTGTCAAAAGTTTGAAATCTATTTCTCTAGTCATCTAACCCAGAGAAACACAAAACACTCCAAGAAAGTCTCCAAACACAAAACCTCTGGCTTCTTTGTCCTGTAAATCTGTGCAGGGTTTGATCAGCGCTGATCTGACACCTGGATTCATGAGGAGAGACGTTCACATCCGCGCTGTCAGCTGGGATAAAGGCTATTGTTCAGGGATTAGAGCACTTGCACCTCGTCTGGAGCGTCGTGACCCTTATAACCTCTCCTCGCCCGACTCCGCACTACAATAGAGGAGAACACGGCGACTGGCAAGCGCTCAAATCGGCCGCTCGTATCCCTTTATCCCAGCAAAACAAAAGCCTGCGCGGACATTTAGCAAATTCCAGCTACACTTTTTCCAAAGCCGCTTGGGCAAAAGAATCGAGTCTTTTGTGTGTGTGGAGGGTTACAGAGACGCTGCCAGACGCGGATCAAACCCGAGGGCTTGTTAGGTCAAAACATTAAGCGTCAATGAGACGTGCTGTGAAGAATCCCATCAGAAACGCTGTGATGATGAACCTCAGACGGGAAACTGCTCTGCATTCAGCTCAAAAACTGCATGCTTCTGATACAAACTCAGATATATCAAACCAAATCATTACTGCTCCCATATTAGTGAATTAGTGAAGTGACATTCAGCCAAGTATGGTGACCCATACTCGGAATTCGTGCTCTGCATTTAACCCATCCAACGTGCACACACACACACACAGCAGTGAACACACACACACACACACAGCAGTGAACACACACACACCGTGAACACACACACACACAGCAGTGAACACACACACCGTGAACACACACACACACACACACACAGCAGTGAACACACACACAGCAGTGAACACACACACACCGTGAACACACACACACACAGCAGTGAACACACACACCGTGCACACACACACACACACAGCAGTGAACACACACACACACACACAGCAGTGAACACACACACCGTGAACACACACCCGGAGCAGTGGGCAGCCCGGGGAGCAGTTGGGGGTTCGGTGTCTTGCTCAAGGGCACCTCAGTCGTGGTATTGAGGGTGGAGAGAGCGCTGGACATTCCCTCCCCCCACCTACAATCCCTGCCGGCCCGAGACTCAAACCTGCAACCTTTGGATCACGAGTCCAACTCTCTAACCATTAGGCCACGACTTCCCATATCACTCACTAATGCAGGAATGATTGGGACACGTAATATACCTAAAGTATGGAAATATACACCAGAATCTGGAGACACAAATACCATGTAATCATTTGAAAAAGTGTTATAGTCTGAACAGTCAAACACACTAATCGACCTGAAATAGTCTGTAAACAAATATGGACGATAGGACATGACATCAGTCTCCACTGCCTCTTTAAAATAAAATACAATAAATATTTTACTTTATCGTAAGTCAAATTAAATAAAATTGTCAAATAAAATAACATTGTTATTTTATTTTTATTTATCTTAAATAAAATAAAATTAAATAAAATATTAAATTTACTTAAAAATAAAATAAATGAATTGGATTTAACTTTATCATAAGTAAAACAAAATAAAATGGTGAAATAATTTTTTTAAATTTACCATCTACTCATTTTGCTACAGTCGTCAACAAAACTTAAACTCTTAAATATTAACTACTTAAATATTTTATTTATTCGTTTAATAAAAATAATTTAATTAATCATTTTGACAATACGGTTTGGAGTCAAAAGTTTGGAGTCAATATGATTTTTTTTTTATGTTTTTAAAATAAGTTTTTCCTGCTCAGCAAGGCAGCATTTATTTCAATCAGTCAAATTCTCAAAATATTATTATATTTTAAACAAGTTGTTTTCTATGTGAATATATATTAAACTGTAATTTATTCCTGTGATCTGCAGCTGTATTTTCATCATCATTAATCCAGTCTTCAGTCACATGATCTTCAGAAATCATAATAATATACTGATTTACTGCTCAACAAACATTTCTGATTATTATCAATGTTGAAAACAGTGATATATTTTATTTTTCAGGATTCACAGATGAATAGAAAGTTCAAAAGAACAGCATTTATTTGAAATAGAAATCTTTTCTAACATTATAAATGTCTTTACTGTCACTTTTGATCAATTTAATGCAAATTTATTTATGCTTGCATTCTTGAAATATCATGAAGATGCGCTGTGACTTTCCCTAAAGAACGAGTTCAGAAAGTTCGAAACTCTTCCCTCAAATGAGTCTGACGACACGAATCATGTCTAACTGAGCAACAAAACTTTGTGAAAAGCAGCTTTGGCGCAATTCAATCTGTTCTCGATTAAAATAGCAGCGGCACAACTCCAATTTACGGGAGAAAGTGCGAGCGAAAGTATCCAAACGAGACCGGATCTAATAACACGGGCAGCAGGCAGAACGGATAAATAACACGGTTTATCGTGGACCAGACCAGCCCCGGCGTTCAAATGAAGCAGTCTGACTTTCTAATAAATGATCTCTGTAATACTTTCTGTCAGCAGAGCTGCGGATTCCCAGCGCAGTAATACAGAGACAATGTCCTGAACCGATGTCTTCATATAATGAAGGAGGTGCTCAATCAGCCGTGCATGTATTAGGTTCGAGCGGCGATCCCGCAGGACAAATACACTCCGGCTTTATGATTCCTGCGTCTCGCTGACACCATAACAAGCCCAGCTGGGAGAACCAGACCAAACCGCACTGAAGGAACGAGGCCTCGGAGAAACCAACATAATGCTGAGATTTAACAACGACTGAGAGTTTGAGACGGGAACGCCGAGACACGACGTAAAGCTGGATATGATCAAACCTGCAGACAACTCAACAATACAGTAACGACTAACACACGATTAACAGCTTTCGGGGTTTATTCTGCTATAATGGCACAGGAAATTTCAGAAGAACGTTCTCCATAATCATTCGTAGTAATTCAGCTCAGTTTGTTTATATACACATTCTCTGAATCTGATCTCTCAGCAGCGGTTGATCAGATCTCAGCACAAACAGAGCTGCTCCTCAAAGACTCTGACGCTGTAACAACAGACTTTTAGCTTAAACAGGAACAGGAAGACAGCAGGGAAATGCCCTAAACCTGAGCCTCAGGAGCAAGAGCCGATCCCTTACAGGAGAACACAATCAGACTTCTGCTGAAACACAGTCCAGACTTTACAGAGAGTTCAAGCTGCCAGTTCTGAGTTACAGGAAAAAATCTGACGTGAAAATGAACCTATGACATTTGCAAATCTCATCATCTACAGTGCATTACATCATCAAAAGATTCAGAAAAACTGGAGAAATCTCTGTGCGTAAGAGACAAGGCCGAAAACCTTTGTTGGATGCCCGTGGTCTTCAGGCCCTCAGATGACACTGCATCACTCATCAGCATGATTCTGTCATTGACATTACTAAATGGGCCCAGGAATACTTCCAGAAACCAATGTCGGTAAACACAATCCGCCGTGCCATCTGCAGATGCCAACTAAAGCTCGATCATGCAAAAAGAAAGCCATATGTGAACATGGTCCAGAAGCACTGTCGTGTCCTGTGGGCCAAGGCTCATTTAAAATGGACTGTTTCAAAGTGGAAAAAGTGTTCTATGGTCAGACGAGTCCAAATTTGTATTCTTGTTGGACGCCGTGTCCTCCGGCCAAAAGAAGAGGGAGACCTTCCAGCGTGTTATCAGCCTTCAGTTCAAAAGCCAGCATCTCTGATGGTATGGGGGGGCATAAGTGCATACGGTATGGGCAGCTTGCATGTTTTGGAAGGCACTATGAATGCTGAAAGGTATATAAAGATTTTAGAGCAACACATGCTCCCCTCCAGACGACGTGTATTCCAGCAGGACAATGCAAAACCACATACTGCAGCTATTACAACAGCATGGCTTCATAGTAGAAGAGTCCGGGTGCTGAATTGGCCTGCCTGCAGTCCAGATCTTTCACCTATAGACAACATTTGGCGCATTATTAAACGAAAAATATGTCAAAGACGACCACGAAGTCTTCAGCAGCTGAAAACCTATATCAGACAAGAAAGGGACCAAATTCCAACACCAAAACTCCAAAAACTCATAACCTCGATGCCCAGACATCTTCAATCTGTTTTGAAAAGAGGAGGAGATGCTACACCGTGGTAAACATGCCCCTGTCCCAACTATTTTGAGACCTTTAGCAGGCATCAAATTTGAAATGAGCTCATTTTGTGCATAAAATTTTAAAATTTCTCAGTTTAAACATTTATGTTATCTATGTTCTACTGTGAATAAAATATTGGCTCGTGTGATTTGAAATTCTTTTAGTTTTAATTTTATTCAAATTTAAATGCAGACACACACTACAGTCTGCAACACATTGACTCAATGTGAGACATGCACAGAGATCGGACAGATCATCACACCAGAGCGCTACGTTCAACTACAGCAAGCATCTGTGAATGCAACATGTGACAAACATCTTAACGAACTTAACAGCAAAAGAAAAGCTTTAAAAGCTCCCTGCACTTTTTTCTGTCTAAAAAAATGTATGGTTTAACATATGAAAATTATAAAAACATAATAAATATAAGTAAAATTTAAGTATAATAATAGTATTGTAATTGTACTGTTATAAAATAATATTAAATACAATTATTATTATTATTATTAATGAAATAAACACAATTTTCTTTATTTTAAAGTGAAATTACAATAGTAAGATTTCCTGTTTTGTTTATGTTTTTTTATTTAGAAATATTAACAATTGAACAGAAGAATATAATAGAAATTAAGAATACCACTAATAAATATTAGTATTGTAATTTCACAACTCAAAAATAAACAATTCTTCTTTTCTTATTGTTGCCGTTGTTATTATTATTATTCTTTTAAATTAAATAAAGTAAAATGACAATAGTAGTTGTTATTTTGTTTTTAGTATTTTTTTTAAATATTTTTATTTAGTAGTAATAGTTGTATTAGTAGTAGTAGTAGTAATAATAATAATAATAATAATAATAATAATAATAATAATAGTAATTTGGCCAATTTGTGCATCCCTACAAACAACCACAGCAAACATGGATTTTTGTTGCATTTTAATTTAACAAATTACTTTAATTAAATCATTATTTTCCATTTTAAAGTGAAATTACAAAAGCATTTAGTAATATTATTATTTTTATTATTACTAATACTACAATTGCGGTATTATAAGTGACATGTGCATCACTGACAGGTTATTACAAATGGTAATTATTGTTTAAGCGAACTCATTGCAACCAAATCACAATGAATGCAATCCAGTAATGCATTACAACAAGCTCTGTGAGGAGAAATGCAGATATTACATACATTTCATTCCATATCCATCAAAATAAAACATACTAAATATTATGAATTACTCTTTGCATGAGGAGCACTAATGTAGTGCACTGCATTTCAGTCACTGCTGAGGGTCTGTTTCAGTTCATAATGCTGTCTTATAAGTGAGCGTGTGTGTGGTCAGTAGAGTCTGAGCGCTTCATCAATGATTAGCTTCATCAGTTCACATCTAATGAGCTTAATGTGCCTCAAACGAGCCAATGCCCCTCATTTAAAGTAAATCTATTTCCTGAGCAACATCTCTGCTTTCACTTCATTCTGTCAGAGAGTAAACAGGCCTGTTATCCGTGTTTGCTCCGGTCAAACTCTCACTGTCCAAACCATTACTGTCCAACACAGAGAGCCAATCTATACAACAACAAACGTGCAAAAACATCAACAAGAATTAGCTATAGAGAAAATTGTTTCCACAGAAATATTGAGCAGCACAGCTGTTTTCAACATTGATAATAATCAGAAATGTTTGTTGAGCAGCAAATCAGTATATTAGAAAGATTTCTGAAGATCATGTGACACTGAAGACTGGAGTAATGATGCTGTAAATACAGCTGCAGATCACAGAAATAAATTACACTTTAACACATATTCACAGATATTATAAATAGAAATAATTTCACATTTTCTGTATTTTCAATTAAATAAATGCAGCCCCAAAAACTTTTTTATATATATCTTACGGTTCAAAAACCTTTTTAATGGTAGTCCAAGTATTCATTAAATTCAGTATTTTTGTATGCTTCTAATTTGCTAACATTAAATTACATTATACTGTGGGGTCTAAAAGTCTGAGACTATTGAAAATCTTTTTCTTTTTTTCACCATTTATTCCTGGAAATAAAAAATAAAAAAAAATATTAAATAGGATTTTAATTAATTTTAATTTGTTTTCTTTTTAAATTTATTCAAATAGGACAGTTATTCTAAATTACAATAATATTATCAATTGCAATTTTTATCAGTAATATTTTTTAATTTCTTCAATGAAATTATTACAAAATAAATAAAAACTAATTATTTTTAAGCAAAATCCAACAGTAATTTCTCATTTTGTTTTTTTTTATTTAGTATTTTTGTATTTAGCAGTAGTAATTTATTATTATTATTATTAAGTCATTAATATATATATATATATATATATATATATATATATATATATATATATATATATATATATATATATATACACACACACACACACACACACACACACACACATACAGTATATATACATACACTCTACATAATTCTCTACTTATGATCATTTACGAACTAAATAACAGCGATTGGCCAATCAGAACTCAGTGCTGTAACAAGCTGCACACACAAGCAGAAGCAATTTCGTCATTTTTTCGAGCAAAATGGTTCAAGCTCAACTTGTGAAGTTCTTTAAAAAGAAGACAACAGAAGATATGATTTTTCCTTGTCCAAGAAAAAAAAAAAAATTCGACAGAATAATGTGCAGGGATGAACCAATTATAAGACCAGAAGCACATGGTAAATTGGTTTCATGTTGACTGTAAACTCAAGAACAAGGTTAATCAATCAGCACTACAGTAAGTACCACGGTATGAATACAGCAGTGAAGCAGTAAATGCACGATGATATCCAGGAGCAAACTCTCTTTAAACCGAACTCTAATCCTGGTGTTCATCTCCTTCTCTTTATCTGCTCAAAGGAAACAATCAGCGCAGTTTGGGCTCAAAGACTCTGTTATAGAGCCTCAGCGGGTCAGAAACAAGAGCGCTGATGAGTCTGTCTGAATCTGCGCTAATGGAGGCCATTCCTCACGCCCAACTAACGAAGGAGAAACCAGCCCAAACCAGTCCACAGCCATCAAGCCGCAGGGACAAACTTATGAGCTTATGAGACATAATAAAACACAGGCCGCTTGGAACAAAACAAGTCATAAACCGCAAAAGCAGCATTACTGTTACGGCCACCGGAGAGCGGCAGGGAAGACGGAGAAACTTTCCTGATGCAACTTCACTGCGCCGTTATTTCTGTATCAGTGAGACACTATTACAGTTGCTCTTCATATTTTCATATTTTCATGCACTATAAAAACTTATATGATCAGTAAGTAAGGCAATTCATCAAAAGTTGGTCAATAACAACTTTTTCTTATAAGTTATATGAAATTAAACTTGCTTTAAGTCAGTTTAATGTAATTTAAGTTGAAATTACTTAAATGCTTAAAAATTAAGGCAGCAAATGAACAGCACGTTTTTAAAGTTTTAATTTTAATTTTAGTTATTTTTTGTTGCGTTCTTGTAATTCTTAGTTTTTGTTTGTTTAAAATAAGTCTCAAGTAAAATATACTTTTTCATTTCAGTTTTAGTTATTTTAGTACATCCAGGTAAAAATAAAAAAAGTCTTGGAAACTTGGAAATAAAATAAGTTTATCGTATGTATATTTGTCATGAAATCAGGGTAATTATAGTTAACTAAAACTAAAGTCAGAAAAAAAATATATTCTTGAAATAAAACTGAACTTAAACTGAAATAAAAATCATTTAAAAAAAAAATAATTATTTTATTCAATTGAGTTGCCAAGGCAGCATTTCTCATTTTTGCTTAGTTTTACGTGAAGAACTATAAATAACTAAATAAAAATAAAAAGTGTTTATTTATTTTTTTATTATAAATATCTAAGGATATACCTGAAAAAAACACTACATTATTAAAACATTAACTAAAATGAAAATAAAGACAGAAAACATAAAAATAAATGCCTCATTCAAAAACATTATAATAATAAAAAAAAAGTACAGTAGTATCAATTATACTAAAATAGCACTGGTAGAAATGCACTATAAGATTAATTAATTAAATGGCCAGTCCTATATAAAGGGAGTAGTATTTGACTGGCCATGATATCTCAACATGTCAAAAATTAAGATTTTCATGTCCTTTTTGAAATCTGACAGCTCTGCTCACCGTCTGCTTTCATAAGAAAAATGTTTTCCTAAACATCTTCCACAGTATAAGATACTCAAACAGGTTCGGAGCGACAGGAGGCTGAGTAAATGATGACAGAACGATGAAATCCCTTTAAATAGACTTCAGACTCCACACAGCATATGAACTAAACTGATATTTGTGGTTTTGAAATGCTGTTTTTATCCCGGCTGTGGTAACGACCCATTAGATAATCAATCAAGCGCAGCAGGACATTAACACTCGAACATCAGAGCATCACTGGAGCCGAAGCTGAATTAACCAGCACCAGATCACAGACGTTATATAAGAGCCATACTATGGCTCAGTTCAACAATAAATTAGGGCAGTTTCTGGTTTAATTGATTAATTCAAACGTAATGTTTTTCCACTATTTTATTTTTTAAATTGAGCAATCGTGGTTTTACACCAAGTTGAACTTCATGTGTGTTGCACTTGGAATAAAACATCTTTAATGGTCTGTACGTTTTTAATAACGAGAATGATACTTGAATCACGTTGTAGTTACGTATCTACGTTTTTTAAGTTTAAAAAAACACTAAATATGCTTGTAAACATTTATAAATTTTAATAAATATTTAAAAAGTAATACATTCTAATTAATAACAAATACAATAATTTTGTTTATATTTATACATTAAAATATATATTGTTATAGGACTCAACCACATAAAAATGACCAATGACTTATAGTGACTATAAACATTAGACTGTAACACTTTACAAATGTTTAATACAAAGAAGGTTGCTTGAATCACATTGTAGTTACATTGTTTGTTTTTTACTTTTTTTATAAAAAAAATAAAATTAAAAAAATTAAATGCTTATTGATATTAATAATTATGTATAATATATATATATGTGTGTGTGTGTGTGTGTGTGTGTGTGTGTGTGTGTGTGAGTGTGTGTGTGCATGTTTATGTGGTTTATGAGGACACAAATGTGTATAATGACATGGGTATGACAGAGGTATTACAATATGAAGGTGGTTTATGAGGACACTGCCTATGTCCCCGTAATTCAAAAGGCTTAAAAAACATACTAAATGGTGTTTTTTTGAAAATCTAAAAATGCACAAAGTCTCCTGTGAGGGCTAAGTTTAGGTGTAGGGTTGGTGTAGGGTAATAGCACACACAGTTTGTTCAGTATAAAAACCATTACGCCTATGGAGAGTCCCCATAAACCACAAAAACCAACATCTCTGTGTGTGTTTTTACATTTTACAATTTTTTATAAATGCTTGAATCATGTCATACTTGGTTTTTAAGTTAAATGTATAAAAAAATCTATCTTGTATGGGTCTTTAAATAAATTGTATTTATATAAAATTTGTTTTACTTAAAATAAAAAAATAAGATTATTTCTGAATATTTTCGGCATGTGGCCCAGTCGTCTGTCTTCAGCTCGACTGTGTTTCTCCGGCGGACCTCAGTCAGTCCTGAAGCAGCGAGCGCTTGACTCGGCTGACAGCGTCCTTCACTCATTCTCTGCTCATTATGAGAGGTGACTTTGAGCAACTTCTCCAAGTCTGTAGCATTCATGGACAAAGACGCACTGAGCTGAAACCTCAAACGATGAGAACATGATCTAATATGATGCACTCAAACTACACAACATAAAACACTTCTAGTTCACTTACTGTATGTAAATAGCTGATAAATATTTATATGTAAGTTAAGGCCGGTGATATGTGAGTGGCTCTGATCTGAGATCTGAGAGATTTCTGCTCCACCAGATTCACCAAACAAAAACACAAAAACAACCATCACTTCAAACAGGTTTTCATGCCACGGGCTGCTCATAACAAACTAAATATGATGAAATATAATAATAACAAAAATATATATAAAAATACACAATAAAATATAAAAATAATATAAAATATAATTTCAATACAAGTCAAAATATAATATTAAAATATAATAATACAATTTTTTTATACAATTAAAAAAAATTATAATCAATAGAATATATAACAATGATAATATATTTTTTCATAGGAGTCAACTGAATAAAAATGGCCAATTACAGTGACTCTAAACATTAAATGGTAACACGTCACAGTTTTATTTGTTAAGATTAGTTAACTACCAAAGTTAACATGAAATTATAAAGCAAATTACCTCTACAGCAGTTATTAATCTTAAATGTTAATTTAATAATTTACCAATCAATTCATATATATATAAAAAAATAAAGGTAAAAGAAATGTTTAAATAATTATTACAAAAAACCAATGTAAAGCCTGTTCCGGAAGACAGCAGTAAAGGGTACGAGTATCATGTTTTTATCTAAGCAACATACTAATGGCATATTGCAGTGAAACCAGCAGAGCGCTGCAGTGTTTGTTCGATTCACTGCTGTTAGGCTGGACGCTTGCTCAGAAGCAGCCGCTGATGAAGTGCGGGATGAGCGGAGACTGTCAGAAGGACGATAAGGACAGCGGTTCGTCTGATCTCTCAGGAGGATGAGAGCCGAGCGAGGCTGGAAGTGGACGGGGATGATGGGAAATGAGTTTGGTCACCGCGGGCCGCTTCTGAGCCCTCAGCGCCTCACAACAGGAACGGGTTTGTGAGTTATCAGAAACCAGAGAGAGACTTTACACTGAGACACAGAAGCTCAAGGATAACAGAAAACCAGCAACTTAACACTTGGAGCACGAGAATCTGATTCATCACCAAAAGTATGTTTGAAAAAAAGTCACTGTTTCGGCAAATTTCATTTGCTGATGATGATGACACACTTCAGCTTCAATGCACTAAACACTACGGCTGCATGATTATTAGTCAGGTTCTCCATCAAAATAAAAAGGCGAACATTTGAAAATTAAGAAATTAAATTCTCAGCAAGTATTAGTATTTTAATTTTACTGTTGTAATATAAAATATTTTCTTAAATACTCAAATATTTCTTATATTTTTGTTGTTTATTTACAGTTAAATATTACAATAGTAATATTTCTTCATTTATTTTTTATTTTTAGTAATAATAATAATAATAATAATAATAATGCCATATTGATATACAACAACAAAACTGATAAAAATTTCAATTTATTTAGAACTCTTAAATAATCAAATACTTCAAATTTTTTTTACATTAAAGTGAAATATTACAATAGCAATATTTCCAAATGTGCATTTATTGAGCAATTTCTATTTAATTTATTTTCTTCTTTTTCCAATTTTCGTCCTATTTCTAATCTACCCTTTATTTCAAAGATCCTTGAGAAAATTGTCTTGACTCAATTAAAATCTTATCTGACTGCTAATTCTGTTCATGAGATGTTTCAATCTGGCTTTAAAGCTTTACACAGTACTGAATCTGCCCTTTTAGGAGTCTCAAGTGATATCTTTACAGAAACTGACTCTGGGAAATCCATGGCTTTAGTTTTATTAGATCTGAGTGCTGCTTTTGATTTGGTTGATCATAAGGTCCTGCTGACACGTTTGGAGACATCTGTGGGCCTGCGTGGCACAGTCTTACAGTGCTTCCGTTCCTATCTGGCCAAAAGAAGTTTTAATGTTTGTATTGGTCATCAGTCTTCCTCTAGTATACCTCTTAAATGTGGAGTGCCACAGGGATCAATCCTTGGACCGGTATTGTTTACCCTGTATATACTACCTCTGGCTTCCATTTTTAATTATGCTGATGATACTCAGATCTACTTTCCTTTAAAGCACAATGATAAAGACGGCCTATAACCGCTGTTGGCCTGTCTAGAACAATTTAAGCTTTGGCTCTCAAGTCATTTCTTACATTTAAATGAAAATAAAACCGAAATAATTATATTTGGGCATAAGGAAAATTGTGTGTTAGATGTTGACTGTGGCCCTCTGGCCCCATATTAATCTCAGTGTGCTAGAAATCTGGGCGTTCTATTTGACCATAACTTAAAATTTGATAAACAGATCAATGCTGTTGTAAAATTATGTTTTTATCATCTCCGTCAACTTTCTAAAGCAAAACCCTTCTTATCACAGAGTAATTTCCAAACGGTGATCCATGCTTTTGTAACAACTCGCCTAGATTATTGCAATTCATTTTATTACGGTGTTTCTCTGTCTTCTCTCTCCCGTCTACAGCTAGCGCAAAATGCAGCTGCTAGACTTCTTTCTGGTACCCGCAAGTATGACCCCTATTTTATCAGCATTGCACTGGCTACCCATCAAATATAAAATTGATTTTAAAATTCTTCTGTGTGTGTATAAAGCCCTCAACAATTTGGCCCCTCAGTACCTGACAGACTTGCTTCATCCATACACCCCATCTAGAACATTGAGATCTAGTGATCTCGGTCTACTCATCGTGCCTAAATGTAGACTTAAAAAACGAGATGATCGCGCTTTTGCTACTGCAGGTCTGAAACTCTGGAATAGTCTACCTCTTCATATCAGACTAGCCCCCTCTATTTCTGCTTTCAGGTCTGCTCTAAAGACATATCTCTTCTCTCTAACTTTCAGTACCCCTTGATTATTGGTTGAATTGTTGTTTTGTTAGTGCTGTGTTTTAAATTTGATAGTCTTGTTGCATCTTATTTTTGTGTTTTTATTAAACTCTGTACAGCACTTTGATCAACCTTGGTTGTTTTTAAATGTGCTTTACAAATAAATATTGTATTTAATATTAAACAATTAATACTAATATATAAATAGTAATGTTATATATACATAATAAATATACACAGCACACACACATTTTATGTACACAATTTTATTTTGGATGCGATTAATCACGATTAATCGTTTGACAGTACTAATATTGATATTCAATTTATAGCCATATTGATATAAAAATCAAAATTTTGGCCAAGTTGTGCAGCCATACTAAAAGACTCAAGGGGATAAACTCATTAGTGACCCGTCCCTACTCAAACAAAGACTCCGGGTTATTCAGTCAAGCACTACAGTAATTTCCACGACTGTCCTCTCGTTCGCTGGGTTCAGGAGGCGTCTGAGGTCAAGCTTTATAAAGAACAGCACTCTCTGTCCGTCTGATGCGTCCTGTTTCTCTGTTAATTACCCTGCCTAAGTGCACCATTAATCGATTAGACATCTCTGTGCAATATCTCATATCGGCCTGAACGCTGGAGGAAATATGAGGCTTTTCTCTGCCACAGACTCAGTTTATGCTCGGTTCTGCAGAGTCACCTTTCCATCCGAATGACAACGCTGGATAAAATACCTGTGAAAGCAAACAACACAAGGCCCTGAGATCAAGCACTCGTCTCGAGGAGTTCGTCTCCACCTGTTAGACGGAGGAACGATGGGGCCGACCTCGTTGAGTTCACCATCTCGTTAACGCCAGCCTGGGTGTCTGTCACACCTTCATTAACCACATCGACCCACACGCTTATTAAAGCCATTCATTATTCCTGCTATCGAGCGCCGCTAATGAGCTTCAGAGAGCAGCAGACTCTGCTGGAGAAACAACTGAACGCAAAACTAGCAGTCTACCATAACGAGTGACCATAGAAATTAAATCTATAAAGCAGGACTATGTGTGTGTGTGTGTATGTATGTATATATATATATATATATATATATATATATATATATATATATATATATATATATGTGTGTGTGTGTGTGTGTGTGTGTGTGTGTGTGTGTGTGTGTGTGTATATATTCAAGGTTCAAATGTATGAGAACAGCAGTAGAAAAAAAGGTTCCTAGTAAGCATTTTTCAAAAAAAAATCTTCAAATCATATTATTAATCTAGCAATTTGAGTAAAAACTTACTGAAACAATCAATATTAAGTGTAATATGATCAAAGACACATTTATGTTTGATTAGTCATCTAGAATTATGAACAATCTGAAACTATAGCCCTATTAATTTCCCATAATTGTTTAAAAAAAAAAAATCTTAAATTAACTAAAATACATGCATAATATTAATTGCAAGGTTTAAATGAGAAAACAAAAATTGGACACCACTGTATTTTAATGTTAGATGCACAAAAAATTGCTCAATTTCATGAATACTTGTACTTATATTTCAAAAGTTTTTTTTTTAAAGAAGTCTCTTCTGCTCACCGAGGCTGCATTTATTTGATCAAAAATACTTTAAAATTGTGAAATATTTTTACAATTAAAATATCTATTTTCTATGTGAATATGTGTTAAAGTGTAATTTATTTCTGTGATCTGCAGCTGTATTTTCAGCATCATTACTCCAGTCTTCAGTGTCACATGATCTTCAGAAATCATAATAATATACTGATTTACTGCTCAACACACATTTCTGATTATTATCAATGTTGAACACAGTCGTGCTGCACAATATTTTTGTGGAGACTGTGATGCAGTTTATTTTTCAGGATTCACAGATGAATAGAAAGTTCAAAAGAACAGCATTTATTTGAAACGGAAATCTTTTGTAACATTATAAATGTCTTTACTGTCACTTTTGAGCAATTTAACACATCCTTAGTGAATATAAGTATTAATTTATTTAATTTCTGTTACTGGCCCCAAACTCAATTAATACTTAATTCCCAAAACACACAATTATCTGAAGACATGCAGTATCTATTTCTCTAAAACGTTGTGTATTTTGGACACAACAGAGACGTTCATCCATCAACACTGATGAAGCCGGATGATCAGGGCACTGATGACAGGACAGTTTAATGAAGTCATTTTTATTATTTATTATTTTGTTTCACCACTAAAAATGAGTCATAATGTAGTTTCCATGATCATTTATCTGCCTCAGAATTAAAACCACACACACAAGCAGCGCAAACTTTGACAAACACGACAATAAACATCTTCAAGTGAGCAAAAATACATGAAAAAATACTTTATCTGACATTTGTCATTCGCCAACATGACAATTAACAGCTTCTATGTCACTCATGCCTGCTGCTGCTGCTGATGTCATTTCCTCCAATCATTTCAAATCAAAGCACTTCCTGTCCATCCCAAAAGCCAGCAGGGAAACACTTTCACTCGTCCAGAAAGCCCTCGCATCCCTTCAGCTCATTCAATTACTGAAGAAGAATGAATATATTCTTTACGATGCATGGCAGGCCACTATATGACCAATTCCTGAAAATGAGCACACACCACGGTAAATAAGAGCATCTACACGATTACGCCGGCCCAAATCAAACACACAGGGAGCGAACACACACTCAGAAGTGCACACTAATACACAGAGTATCTCTAAAGGTTACAGTAACAATTATCAAATCAGACTGTACTGATATTACTAAAGCAGAGCTGCATATCAATCAGTCGGTTTTCATCTGTAAAAGCACAATGAATTTAATCAGAAACCTTTCCCATCGACGGCTGCGGTCAAAAAACGATCTTAGAGCGCCTCCTATAGGCCGCATGAGAACACAACCACCAGTTTACATGTCATATCTGACACAAACACATAAATGCATGCATTTTTCCCGTTATATATACACACGCATGCATACAGATTTGAGTGTTCACTCTTTAAAATAAAGGTTGCAAATAGGTGTATTCACAGTGAAGAACCATGTGACCATGGAGCACAAAACCAGTCGTAAGGGGCAATTTTTTGAAACTGAGATTTATACATCATCTATAAATAATCTTTCCATTGATGTATGGTTTGTTATGATCGGACAATATTTGTCTGAGATACAACTATTAGAAAATCTGGAATCTGAGGGTGCAAAAAAATCTAAATATTGAGAAAATCTCCTTTAAAGTTGTTCAAATGAAGTTCTTAGCAATGCATATTACTAATCAAAAATTAAGTTTTAATATATTTATGGTAGTAAATTTACTAAATACCTTCATGGAACATGATCTTTATTTAATATCCTAATGATTTTTGGCATAAAAGAAAAATGTATAATGTATTGTTGGCTATTGCTACAAATATACCTGTGCTACTGATGACTGCTTTTGTGCTGCAGGGACATATATTTGGTTTCTTAAAGAACCTTTCAGTGATCCGTTCTTAAAAGCAGCATTTTTTTTCTCAGTGTGAAGAACGTTTTTTCACTATAATGCAATGGAAAGGATGTTAACGGTTCTTCATGTAACCATTGTTGCCAATTTTGAAGAGTGTAATGTACTTTTCTAATATGTAATTAACTGTACTACTCGTTCAAACTTAGCAAGACTTCATTAGTGAGCATTTTAATCAGATTGCAATACTATTCTACACCTATACATATATTTAGAAAGATCAGTGTTATTTTAGTATCAGTGAGATACTATTATATTTTGAATTAGATTTGATTCTTTTTCTGCTTTCAGATTACTTTTAAAATTGTAGTCATTTTGTTGTGTTTTTGTTGTTAAGTGTAATTATAGTTTAATTCTTTATTTTTTTCAGTTTTAGTTATTTTACTACATCAAGTTAAACTAAAAGAAAATGTGAAATGTTGCCTTTTTATGGTTTTATTTTATATACATATAATAACCCCGAGACATTCATATATAAGATGCACCTTCACAAAATAAAAACGAAGTAAAATATGTTTAAACTGCTACTAAATAAATAAATAAATATGAATAAAGTTATCCACACCTACTGTCAGCCTAAAAGCAGTATTATTTTAGTATCATCGACATACTAATATGGTTTTTGTTAATATTAAATTAGATTTCATATTTTCATTTTTAATGTTTTTTTATTTCAAGTAATTCATTATTATAATTTATTATGGTTTTAGTTAACGATAACAACACTGCTTTAAATTCCTTTTGCAGATGCAACGGAAACTATGAATGTAAATTATGATCGCCCCATTCTCACGTTCAAAACAAGTGAAGAAATCACGACATGCACTCATATATTTCAATTAAGATATCTAAACACGCAGACAGGCTCATCTTGCTCTAGTCGAGAGCTCATCAAAGCGATGTGAGAATGCCGTTCTGCCGAGAGCCCATCCTCACACACACGATACGCCGGGACCTTTTCACACACCTCTTTTTGTCCAGCAGGGATTTTCAAGGTGTAATCCCACACAAGAAGCTTAAAGAACAGCTCGCTGACGCTCATATCACACACAGACGTGACATTTAGAAACCGCAGCGCTGCTTTCTGTCGCTTCTTTCGAAACCTGTCGATATCAATCAGCCTCGAGTCACGAAAGGTGACGCTCTCCTCATCGATGAACGTGATTGCTTCCTCCAGAAAAGTGATCAAAACTCCAAAAAGGGTCTCGATGCCACCAGAAAGTTGAAAGCTTTTCCCTCTCTATCGATCGGTGATGCTCAAAGCGGCCTGTAATAAACAACCTGCCTATTTCCTGAGATCTGAAGAGATGATTCATGCAGCTAGAACAGAAAAACAGGACAAACTTCTGGTCAAAAGCTACTTTTCTGTGTTTCTGAATTTTATGATTCAATAAGACACTGAAGACTGGAGTAATGATGCTGAAAATTCAGCTTTGATCACAGAAATAAATTAAACTTTAACAGATATTCACATAGATAACACTTATTTTAAATTGTAATAATATTTCAAATTTTTACTGTATTTTTGATCGAATAAATGCAGCCTTGTTGAGCAGAAGAAACTTCTTTCATAAACATTTAAAACGTCTTAATGCTGGATTTGTTTCAGCTCCAGATGTTAACTGATGGACTGGAGTGGTGTGGATTATTGTGATGTTTTTATCAGCTGTTTGGACTCTCATTCTGACGGCACCCATTCACTGCAGAGCATCCATTGCTGAGACACTGATGCAGAGACACATTTCTACAAACCTGATGAAGAAACAAACTCATCCTGATCTCAGATGATCCTGAGGGTGAACACATTTTCAGATGATTTTCATTTTTGGGTGAACATACTATATATAAGGTATCACGCATTTCCTATAAGTTTGTTTCTTTGTTTGGATGTCTTATAAGCAAACCAGGCACAGTTTTATGCAGGTGCTAAGCTGGATGCAGACTGCACTTTTTCTTTACAGAAGGCCGCTTCTATTTAAACATAATTGCAGGATGTTCTCACGACATGTTTCCAGAGAGCAATATCGTCCTCGGTCTCTCGTCGCATTCAATGAAAAGGCAGAATCTGTCAGAAGACGAGCATCTGTAATTGACAGCAGTCATTACATCCTCCGCTCTCGTTGCCTCAATTTAATGCAAAACTTTTCACCGCACTGTTCCTTATTATTCCTCAGATGCCACCTCAAAACGCCAAATAAACCCATAAAGTGATATTTGATCTTTAATCATCTGCCAATGATGCTGTCAGCAAATTCGCCATCCCGCGCACACGTAATTAAAGGCAAATTGAGGGCTCTCTAATCTATTTTAGGTCATCAACAATTCCATTTACAGTTGACATGTAGGCTAATTAAAACTCAAGCTAATCAGATGGACGTGTGCGTGATCGGGGCACATGTGCTCGTCTCTAAAAGACAGACGCTGGGAGTTTCTGGCATATCAGAGCTGCTGGAAAATTAAAATCCCGCACTTCAAGGAAAGTGTCGGGCAAAAAGAAGAGAACAAGCCTTTCATGCAAAATTAAGATTAATTTAAACATACTTCTGCTGTTATCAGACAAGTGAGTCTCTTATTATAGCTATCGAATAAAAAAAAAAAAATTAGGATTAAATTAAATATACTTCTGAAAAAAAGCAAAACAAAGCACCTTGGTATTAAATATAAAAAATTTAAATAACTAAAATTACACACTACCATTCAAGAGAACATGTAACAGGTTTTGAGTAGCAAAAAAGGACACAAAATAAATGCTGATAAAAATAGTGAAAATTCAGCTTTGCATCACAGAAATAAATTACATTTTACAAAATATTCACAGAGAAAACATTTATTTTAAATTGTAATAATATTTCACAATATTATGATTTGTACTGTATTTTTTGGTCAAATAAGTGCTGCATTGTTAAGCATAAGAGACTTTAATTTTTCATATTTAATTTATTAGTTGAATTTATTTAATCTTACAGAACCAAAACATTTCAAGAGTAGTTTATAGATTTTTAAAAATGTATTTATTTATTTTATACATGGGTAGTTGATGTATCAATGTGTCCTATGGTGTGACGGAAAAAAGTAAAAAACAGAAAATAATAACCTCTAACATTGAAGATAAACCTCTCTCATGCTATTTGTAACTAAGAATTAAGATCAATTTCTCATGTTATTCGTAAGTTTTTTTTTCCTACATTTTTGCTATGTTACACCATAAGACAGTCCAATTATTTGTCAACTACCCACTTACATTTTGTTTTTCATTATTTCTAATCTATTTTACAATAATACAGCTGTGTGATATGATTTTGGTCCATGCAAAAAGGTGAGATGTTATTCTGTTCGCTCTTAAAGTAAACATCTAGGCCTACACTCTGGAAGACAGTACTGAGACCTGCCTGCTTGCACTCACAAAGACTGACAAAAACAACAAAGGAGTACAGAAAATATTACAGGCAACTTTGTGGTTCTTGGATGTTCTGATGCGATCAAAGGTAATGCTTGGCCTGAAAGCTGTGAGAAGCGCTGATATAAAGTTACGCTAAATAAAACGACTCCCACAGGCTGGCATTCAGCTCAGAGACATTAAAGAGCCAGACGCAGATGGAGCCCGACTCCCGCGGTTCACCAGTTCAGACCTGACAAGGAGACAAGTGGGCCAATTTAAGAGCGCCGGCTCTTTAGCGGAGCGAACCTGGCCTTAAAACTACAGATTTGATTTGGAGACCATCACAAGCCGGGTAATTGGCTAAACGCGCTGCTTAATTGCTTTTAGTTCTCCGGCTACTTGGCCATAAAATGTGGGGGCAAGAGCAAGGGATACTCCGTAAATCTGAATGTAGGTGAAAATTGGATTTATCTGCGTGACCCCTGAGGCTGGATACGGCCATAATCACAGCCAGATCATTAAAAAAGCAGACCATCTGCATAGAGCTAATTATAGAAAACACAACACAAATATGTGTCTCTGCAGCACAAAAGCAGTCATGAGTAACACAGGTATATTTGTAGCAATAGCCAACAATACATTGTATGGGTCAAAATTATACATTTCTCTTTTATGACAAAAATCATTAGGATATTAAGTAAAGATCATGTTCCATGAATATATTTTGCAGATTTCCTACCTCAAAACTTCATTTTTGATTAGTAATATGCATTGCTAAGAACTTAATTTGAACAACTTTAAAGATGATTTTCTCAATATTTAGATTTTTTTGCACCCTCAGATTCCAGATTTTCAAATAGTTGCATCTCGGCCAAATATTGTGCCATCATAACAAACCATACATCAATGGAAAGATTATTTATTCAAAATAATTGACCCCTATGACTGGTTTTGTGGTTCAGTGTCACAAATACAGATTTAAAGAGGATTGGAACATCTCTGTTTGACGTGATTCTCGAAGCTGAGCATAAAGGAGTCTTTACATCCTACAACACAAAAGATCCTGACTTGAATATGAAAGAGGTTTTGAAATATCATGAGCTTCAACAGCTTTAAATCAAGATGCACTTACTTGAGCAACCGATTTAAGCATGTTAGTTTCATGCTGTCAATTTTGATTAATTTAATGTGTCCTTGCTTGTTACATCCCTATATGTGACGTTGAGTTGTTTGAGTATTTTTCTGTTTTTGTATTCTTCTCTTATATAAGTGAAGTGACATACGGCCAAGTATGGTGACCCATACTCGGAATTTGTGCTCTGCATTTAACCCATCCAACGTGCACACACACACACACACACACACACAGCAGTGAACACACACACACACACCGTGAACACACACCCGGAGCAGTGGGCAGCCATTTATGCTGCAGCGCCCGGGGAGCAGTTGGGGGTTCGGTGTCTTGCTCAAGGGCACCTCAGTCGTGGTATTGAGGGTGGAGAGAGCGCTGGACATTCACTCCCCCCACCTACAATCCCTGCCGGCCCGAGACTCGAACCCACAACCTTTGGATTACGAGTCCGACTCTCTAACCATTAGGCCACGACTTCGACACAACTTTTTTGTCGCCCTTTCGTTTTTTCTTTTTCTTTCTTCTACTTTCACTTTCGCAGGTGGCGCGCAGATTGGTCGCCTCGCTTGTCAATCATTCGGGATGAGTTGATTGGGCGTGATGACGTGAGGGGGAGTGTTCTTCATTCGTGCTCGCTGGGAAAGGGAAACGCCGGTGTATTAGAGAGGCCGGTCTTTGGGAACTTGTGTTGTGGTTTTTCTTGGTTAATGTGTGTTCTTTTGTTTTGGCTTCGTTTGTATGGTTTAGTTCATAATGTGCTTTGACGGCCATGTAACACATCTTATCTAATTGCTGTCCTGGGGGCGTATTAAAGAAAGATCCTAACTTTAAAATCGTATATTATCTGTTTGGTAACTATGGCAATTTCAGTTGGGACCACATTTAGGACAAAAGCTATTACAGAACAGCATTTCCTAAGTGTGTTATCTTATCTTAACTACAGATAGGAAAGTGTATTACAGAAACCTCCTAACTTGACAAAAAACCCTAAAAACGGTCTTAACTTTAGGACAACCCCACAGCTGTCCTAACTTAAAAATTATTTGAAAGCTAACGGAAAACACGCTTACAACTGTGCTGTCCGACAGTGGTATTACATTTCCAGATTGCGATCGGTAGACAGTCTCGTAAAGCAGAGATTAAGTCTGTTGTGTATAATCAATTAGTGGAGTTGGATGTACTCAGTTTGCCAGCAAAGGAGGGTGCAGTGGTGGGCAGTGTGGTAGTGGGTGGTGCATCTGTTGGGAGTGAAAATGAGAGTGAGGAGGAACTGATGCCTGCGACGGAGGTGGAGGCTGATGTTAGGGCAAGGTTACCTCTCTTTGAGCCATTCTCTCCAGTGTCTACAGGTTCAAAAGGGGACACGAGACTGAAGGTCCATTTGGCCCGCTTGCAGCTTGAAGCGCAAGAGAAGGCGCAGACTCCGCAGGCGGAAATGGATTTGCGATTGCAGATTCGCAAACTTGAGATCGAGGCGGAGAAGCAGGTTAGAATGCGACAGCTGGAGCTTGATGCAATGAGAATTGTGGGAGGTTCAGCTGCACAACCAGATCTCCCTCGAGTTGCCGCTGCTGCCGTTGTTTCTTCTATTCCCACTGTTTCCCCTGTGTCTGCTCCATCTGCAGCAACAGAGTCATTCGATGTGAGTAAACATATTACGTTGGTGCCACTTTTTCGTGAAACTGAGATAGACTCCTATTTTAATGCGTTTGAGCGCATTGCCACATCTCTTCGTTGGCCAAAGGAGCTTTGGGCTCTTTTGTTGCAGTGTCGCCTGGCGGGTAAAGCGTTAGAGGTTTTTCTGCTCTTTCTGTAGAGGACAGTTTAAATGATGAAACCGTGAAATTGGCGATATTGCGTGCCTATGAACTAGTTCCAGAGGCATATCGACAGAAATTTAGGGGCCATAAAAATAATTTGTGCCAGACATTTGTGGAATTCGCTAGAGAGAAATCTATGTTATTTGATAATTGGTGCAGTGCAACTAAAACCGAGGACTTTGACTCCTTAAGAGAATTAATTCTGCTTGAGGAGTTCAAAGGATGTTTGTCGGAATGCGTGGTGGTTTAAGTGAACAGAAGGTTAATTCGTTGTCGCAGGCTGTTGTTTTAGCAGATGGAAGATTGGAAGATGGATGATTGTGTTGACAGTATTGGTTCTGCTAGATTTGTTAGTAAACTCGACTTGCTCAAAGGATGGTACGGTTAACACAGCGTGCATCTGACATTTCTGCGTTCGTAACTCCGGATTGTTTTTTACAGTATAATGTTATGGCATTCGGGTTGCGAAACGCACCGGCTACATTTCAGCGATTAACTCAAATGGTTTTAGCTGGTGTACCCAATTGTAATGCGTACTTGGATGATTTAGTGATTTTTTCCAATGATTGGGAAGAACATCTTTCTTTGTTGCGCACTGTGTTCAAACGTTTGGAACGTGCTTCCTTAACCCTCAACCTGGCAAAGTGTGTGTTTGGCCAGGCCACGGTCACCTATTTGGGAAAACAAGTAGGACATGGACAGGTAAAGCCGGTGGAAGCGAAAGTCACGGCCATTACGGAGTTCCCTGTACCTGTTACTCGGTGAGAGCTAAGACGATTCCTAGGTATGGTTGGCTATTATAGGAGTTTTTGTAAGAATTTTTCCACTGTAGTAACTCCTCTTACTAATCTACTCAGCCCTAAGCAAACCTTTGCGTGGACTTAAGAGTGCCAACTGGCATTCGAAAATGTTAAGGCTTTGATGTGTAATAGTCTAGTTCTCGCGGGGCCACAATTGCCTGAATATGATACGGGTTTGAAATGGCATGATATTTAGCATTTTTAAAACAAGATGCATTTACTTGAGAAGCAGATTAGAGTATGTTTAGACTTGCTTTCAGAACATAAACCCTTTAATTTATTAGAAAACTGCTTATTTGTCAACACGTGTCTATGCTTATGCTAGGTTTATGCTTAAATAGACACAAATATAATTTAAAAGAAGACACAAATGCAATTCAACTTTTTTTTTAATGCATTTATGGAACATGAGCCGAATAGAGTCTTAAAGAAACAGTTCACCTAAAATATAAAATTGTGGTATTATACATGTTAAGACTTGCTTTCAGAGAACATACACTGAAATGTGAAAAAGTGTTCATTTTTATTTATTTATTATTGATTGCATCTTCTTTTAAGCATAAATGGTGACAAATACAGATTAAAAGAGGTGAAAAAAGGAATGTAAATCCAGAATATGATATGCATTTGAAACATTCAACATTATAAACAAGACAAATCTGCTTCTCAAGAAAGTGTGTGAATGTTAAGACTTGATTCCAAAGATTATATTAGAAAACTTTATGCTTAAAAGGACACAAATACAGATTAAAAGAGGATGGAAAAATGCAATTGTTTGACATCTTTCTGAAACATAAGCATTTTAAAGAAACAGTTCACGCAAATATGAACCTTGCATCAACACAAGGTAAAAATTCGATATGGGTTTGAAACGACTCAAGGGTGAGTAAAGAGACTCAATCCTAAACATTTCCAGAAGAGTTCAGTGTTTAAAGGAGAAGCTCGACCGCACAGAAACGACTTCCAGCTTTTTAATTATTCAATTATCTGTGCGAAGACGAGCGGCCCATCTGCGGATCAGCCCTATTCATCATTGATTGGGAGAGACAGACGCGGGATCGTTTTACTCCATTAGCAGCGGGGCCGGACTCGGGCCCTTTATTGTAAATGAGGGCCACAATTGTGCGATCTGTCACCGAAAGCATTGGAGCCGTCAGGAGAGAGAGGACTCAGATGTCACGAGTAGACGGAGCGGAGCCGTATCTCGCTCTCGAGGGGAAGGAAAGACAGAGTCACTGACGATCCGCTTCGGCTCCGAGAACGACGTTATAGCGAGGAAACATCACGACTGTCTGATATAAAGAGACACGTGAAGACTCGTGCATGCATCGTACTTCATATTTCATCCAAATCACGCTCTTGTAGTTTAATAGATGTTTGGTTTAGAACTTCAGTCATTGGTTAAACGAGTTAAAGTCTATTAATCTGGATTTTCACTTCATTCTGCTGTGAAGAAGGTACTTGAATAATTTACATCATTCGGTCCCAAAAGTGCTGTTAAAGACGGGATCAAATAAGGCCAATCTGAACACACACAACAACTTCAAAACCAACACAAAATATTTTACTCATCTATTATATATATTTTACTATATTATACCCTTCTATTACTCTTCTACTCTTTAAAAGAAAGAAAGAAAAAGATTGTGATCATTTACAGGGATATTGTGTTAAAAATGTATGTAGTATTTTTTTATTTTTATTTTGCATTTGTTTTATTTCATTTTATTTTTTTATGTATTTAATTTCATTTATTTATATTTTTATTTTATTTAGTTTGTTTAGTTTTTTTACCCTGGAACTACAAATGAAAATTACACACTGGCTAAATCTGCCAATTTTACATTGATTTTATTTACACAGATTTGTTTATCTGTTTATTATATTATGTTGTTGTTGTTGTTTTCTTACATTTTAGCTTTTTATGTAACATTTTTATTTATTTTTACTTATTTGTATTTGTGTTCTACACTTTTGTACATTTATTTACATATTTTTAATTTTTATGTATTTTTATTTTTTACACATTTTTGTTTTATTTTTAATTACATTACATTTTTTATACTCTGAAATGAATTTAATTTTCTCCTGACGTCACCTAGGCCTAATAATGCAGGGTATAAGTTAAAAGTTAACAACCAAATGGACAAATAAAGTATTATTTTTGCAAAATCACATCATGTCTGGCTCCATTTAAAACGGCCAGCTTTCACAACTCAATCAATCACTAATACACAAAACCTTTTTTTCTTAGGGTATATTCACACCAGGAGAGTCCGCTAGTTCACTTGCTTTGGTCCGGACCAAATACAATGTTAATTTTTTTGGGCACGACCCAAAAGATCCACACTAAGAGGGGAAACAAACTGGAGTTCGATTCAATCGAACCAAACAAGGCAGGTGTGAATACACCCTTACTGAATAACTAGTTTCACTCAGAAGTACATCAGATCTCAAAGTAAAACAGGTCGAGCACTCAAAATAACACACAACATGCCATCAGTTCCTCACTAATAATCACATCTGGAAAAGCCTGCTGAGAAATCTGATCCACAGCTAGAGAAACTATTATTATTATTAAGTATTTGGAGTCCTTTTGTTCTTGAAGTGACTCAAAAACACACATACAGAGGAGAAACTCTTTGAATCTCAATCTGCTGCTCATCTGACAGCAAAACTCAGTTATGATGACGGTCTAATGCACATCAAGCACACACCAGCTTGCATTTTGTTACAATTAATGTCCAAAGGTCTGTTTTAAAGCACTTCTCACAAAACCACACAATATTTTCTCTTTAAAAGAACAACACTGACCTCCAGTGGCTCCAGACAGACATTCGCCAACCCTTCTCAACAAAAACAAAAGGCTTTCTTAAAAACCAGATTTATGCATGCAATATATTGATAAAAAATTAATGCAAAAGAGCTAGAGATGTACTCAATCACTCAATGAGACAAGAGAATGACAGAGAAAGAGAAAAGAGTCATGTAATAAAAACCCAAACACTGCTTTTGTTTTGTCCAGCAAAAACAGGAAAAAACACCACAAAACTCACTACTTCTGTCTGGATCCTCTGACCATTTCAGCACGTGACCAAAGAAAATGCACATTTCTAAAATAAACTTACTCATAAGGAAATGTAATATATGACATACAATATAGAGCCCTATATTGAGTGGCATTGCTTTATATGTTACTTGTAAGGCCATAAATTTATAAGGTGTGCAAATTTTACTATGGGAATTTTATATATGTACATATGTTATTAATATCAAAATGCTGATTACTTTATATGTATTACATGCAGCAACCATATGTCAACAATATATATTTTATTTATATATGCAACTTTATTAAAACAACATATACATGTGTACGAAAAATCTGTGTTTATGCATATTTATTATTTATTTAGTTATTGTTGTGTATTTTTATTTATTCTTTTTTTTTTTTTACTTTACATATTTATTTTACTTTTTTTTATATGTTGTTTTTTTAACAAATGAACGAATAAATGAACAAATACTTCTGAAACATTTCCGTTTCACCTGGCGTCACCTCTATATATGTTTTTTGTAATAATCATTTAAAATATTTACTTGTATAATATGTACTGACAGTCTTTAGGGTGGATATACTGTACATTTACATGACATATACATACACAAGCATTTCTATGTGCAAGATGTATGTTGATATATGAAATCATTCCAATTTCTAAAAGGATTCATATGTTTTTACTTCATATATCCATATTTTTCATATGGAAATATGTACATGTATTACATTTGTGTATGGGTATTTTAAGCGTGATTCACCAACCAGATGCACTTCTTAGTAATTCATGGACAAAAACCTATATATCAATTGACAGATATGCAACAAATAATATGCCTCGCACATAAATAATACATAAAACTCACAAAAACTCACAGATTATGTATAAACACATGAGTGATGCTCACAGCAGATGAGCATTAAAAGTCTGCTTTAAAAGTTCAGATGAGCCATGAGATGCTGTGCCTTTAACTTCTTCCTCTTTACAGCAGCACCACTAAAAGAAAACTATCTACACAAAGCCACTAATCAACCTCTGGCTGATGCTGAACTCGTCACTGAGAGATCACTGTAAGTTCTAAGGGTGTGCGATATATATCGTCTGCCATAATATTGTAATTGTTGTTTTAACGATGTACGATTTGACATTATCAAGCATTTTGCAAAAACCTTTCAAAACACACCTACAGTTCTTTCACTGCATGATTCAGTCTATTAAATACATTTAGAAGGATCTCAAATTCAAGACATGGGGGCAGAAAATGTGTATATTTATACCACTTCATATGGTTAATCAATTTCACATGAAGAGAGCTGTTTTTTCTCCAAAACTGATCATGATTACAAATGTGATATTGATTTTTTTTTTTTTACAATTCAATAAACAAGAAGTTAATTAAGAGACTTACGTTTTAGACACCATATTACCTGTTTTTGTTCTATTTCGACAACAAAAATTATTCCAAACACAGGGACAGCACTGTTTTGCGTGTCTGAGCAACATGACAGTGATTCGTTCCTGAATGAATCAATCGTTTAAATGATTCGGTTCAATTGCAACGACTCACTTATGAACAGTGACTTGCTGCCACCTACTGGCGGGTTTAATTTCATATTCAAAGTATCTTTTTATTATTTTAATAATTTGAAATGTCAGTATTCAGTGGTGTTTAACACAAACATTATTTATGCATTTGTAATTGCATGTTAAATGCATTCATGTCCTGCATTTAAACAGTGTGTAAATACATCTAAACGCCATTCAGACGCAGCTTCTGACCACCACACAGAATATGAAGAATATCAAAAACTGCAGGAGTCAGTTTAAGATACCAGCATAATAACACACTCAGCAAAATATGATCTAATTATCGTTATGGATAAACTCCCAGAAAATATCATGTTGTGTCAATATTGCACACCCCTAAGCTTAATGTGAGGGTGGATGCACGTACCAGTTTGTTCTCCTGCATGTAGATCCTCTGTAGTTTGTTGCATCCCTGCGCCAGCGCCACCAGACCCTCGTCACTGATGCTGTAGCACTGGCCAAAATGCACATCCTTCAGCTCTTTGCAGTGTTCGCCCAACTGCTCAAAACACACAAACATGCATTCAGTTCAGTACAGAGGAGATTCACAAAGTTATTTTGTCAGCCCCTTTGAGCTACAGTACTAGATAAAATATTATAATAGATCAAATAAGACTAACTAAGACTAACATTTTAATAACTTAGCAACACATTGGCATGTTGATGGTTCTCTTACACCTTTGTCAAAGTCAAATTCAAGCATTTTTTCGGTGCATTTTCAGTACATATTAGCATAAACACACATTCTTCTCCATATTAAATCAGATGCTGCATATGCAGATCTGCAGTTTTTTTTAAATATGCATTATGAAATATTAATGACTAATTATATAATATAGTAAACAATTTAACAGATTATTCTGTATTCTATTGTAAGTATTGTGTAATTACATCCAAGCTATATACAGCGCAAGCCTCCTAACTATATTATCCTCTATTATCTAAAACACACACTGTTTAGTTAGAGAGTGAATTATTATGAAAGCCATGCAATTACAATTTCAAGCAGTTTCAAGCACTTTAGCAAAAACTCAAGCACTTTTCAAGCCTTGAATATATGGAAATGCAAGCATTTTCAAGAATTTCCAGCACCCGTATGAACCCTGGTCAGATAATAATAACATGCGGATAAACATAAAATATTTATTTTGAGTGTTTTGTTTTATTTTTAATATTTGTAAAAAAAAAAATTTATTTTCTAAAAATTTATTATTTTATTTTCCATTTTAAATATTTCCCAAATATGTTTTACTCTTATTTAAAATATTTAAATATTTTTCTTTTTCTTTTATTTTAAATATTTTCAAAAAAAAAAAAAAATTATATATATATATATATATATATATATATATATATATATATATATATATATATATATATATATATATATATATATATATATATATATATATATATAATTTATTTTATTTTTATTTTAAATATTTTTTTTTAAATCTATGTTAAATAAATAGAATTAATAACAATTTTAAATATATATTTTTTTATAATTTAAATTAATTATTTTTTATTTTACAGTTATGATATTGAATTCAATTACACATACCATGATATGATATTTGTTCATAAAGTAAAAAACTTGAAATATCACATAAAACATGGATGGAAGCGGTGCTTTATCAGGAGAACAAAATCTTCCCTTCCTAGGAAAAAGCATCATAATATAATATAATTAAATAATTAAAAGTTGCTGCAACCATTGAAGCATGTGACTCTATTTTCCCACATTTTAAGATTTAATTTGCATCTTGGGAGTTTCCATCTAGTGTTTTTATCGCAATGTCCCAAAATTTGCATTAACATATGTGGATGGAAACACTGATAATGACTCATATTCATCACATGCATCCTTCGAGTGAGTTTGGAGCGGTCTGTGAAGGTCAGCTCACCAGTTTGAGAGCGTGGTCAGTGAGTTTGTCCTGATTGCCGACGTGAAGTTTCTGCAGGAGCGGGCAGTGGCCGGCCACGGTGCACAGAGACACATCGCTGAGCTGCTTACAGCGGTACGCCGTGTATTTGATCAGACCGGGACAGTTGGACGCCAGAGAGCAAACGCCGTGATCCTGAACGTTACGGCAGTCGGAGATGTTGATCTCAGTGACGTTCTGCCTCCGGGACGCGATCTTCACCAGGAGATCGTCTTTAACCTGCGCTCACACAGACAACAGATCAATCGCTTTAATATTATATAATATTTAATCCCACTGGTCACAGAAGTGACCGTAAAGAAGGTTTTCATTTATAAAGCTCTAAAAATGTTACTGACTGGTGTTTTAGTGCATTTTCTGCAAATATGGAAAAAATAAAGGGTCTCAATTAAATGTGCGCAGTTTCACATGATTAGTGCAAATTGTCACATGACCAGAGCAGTTTACTTCCTGTTTGTACCATGAGAGGATGATGTCTGCATCAAAGCTCCAAAACAATAGGCTCATAAAGTATGTTAACATAAAGATATGACAAAGCTTTTTGGTACACATTATCTTTAAGGTGTCTAGTATTAATATATGAATTCACAATTATTTGGTTTTGTTGAGTTTGGACATAGAACGAGTAAACATGTTAATGGCAACAATAATGACCGGTGGGATGATAACTATTTATCTTAATATACCTAATCAGTGTTGTATAAGGTTTTTTTGTAACAGTAACCATAGAATGTGATGAAACAGTTTAAAATGGTTAATAACTGGGCTGAGATATATAAGAATTTTTATGACTGCAGAAATCATTTAATTTCAGTATATTATCCCACCGGTCATAATAAAACACTTTTCCATAAATTAAAAAAAATAATAATTATTGATTATTTCAAGGGGTTACTAAAGACACATCATTTTGATATTTTCATATCTGAGAAAACATTTGGGATTAAATGGGTTAAGACTTTTTTTAAATAGCTTTTAATTTCTCATTTTAATTTTAGTTCACGTTTAAGTCATTTTGTTTTGTGATTGTGATGTTTAGTGATTTTTGCTTTTGTCATTTTTATACATTTCTATTCAGCTCTAGTTTTTATTTCAGTTTTAGCCATTTTAATACTTGCACTTAATTTTCAGTTAGCTGCCAAGGAAACATTAGTCTTTTTTTTTTTTTTAGCTAATATTTATATTTTATTACAGCTTTATTTTAATTAAAATATGAAAATAATTTTATTAGGTTTTAGCAAACAATAACTTAACACTTTAAAAAAAAAATGCTGCCATTATACAGATGCATAAAAATGCAACAAAGCTTTCCGCTATAGTAATAAATAAATAAATAAATAAAAATGCACAAGAAAAACTATTTGCTAAATAGTTGATAAGATGAAAAAAAAAATTAATTACCAGTTTGGGAACATGGTTGGTACTACTTTGCTTTTCTTTTGATTATCTTGATCTTGCAGCCCTAATAGTTATGCACACAAATAATTCTATAACTAAAGCAGTTTTCTAGATAAATAAGGATAAGCACAAACCTGCTGGAGGCCGCTGAGATCGATCTGTTTCCAGAACTGAAAGTCTAAGCAGAGATCGCGCCAGTACTTACAGACCAGAGACGCACCCAGACATCGCTCCTTCACCGACAGGTGAGAAAACACCTGAGAACACATTACACACGGGGTCATCAACTGTCCATCACTGCAAACACATGAATGAATCAAGATCTGTACGGAAATTAGAGAGTCATTTTAATTAAACAATATTGAATCTCAGTATTTAAGCTGCAGGTTTGATTCGTCAACAGCATGCTGCTGATTACTTTTGTACAATAAACAGTTTTGGTATTGTGTTAGTCACCAGTTGATATCCAATGATGTTCAAACCATTGGTTTAAGCAAAACACATAACTAATTAATACCACCATACTTCCCCAGCTGATTGATTACGTTAAGAATTGCAAACATTGTATGTATTACAAGTTTTATGAAGTGATATGCTTAAATATGCAAACCGTGCATTACCTTATTAAACATGCACTCATTTGCATACATCTCCAGAATATAAATCAGAAAAAGTCAGGTTCAAAATTCTTGTTTGATTTTGTTGCTTCAGAATATATAGAGATTAATAAATTTCTAAAGTTTGGTGTTTGTAAGAGAAACAATTCTTTAAAGATCAATCAAATAAACACTTAAATATGTATTTTGGAGGTTTTTGTTCCTTCTGGCATCTCCAGCTAATGTCTTGAGATGCCAGAAGCTGCTTATTTGTAAGAAACAAATCCAAATTTGGTTTTTAACTAAAATCCGAGTCCATAATCCATAATAACTCTTCCTCCAGTGAAAAAGTGCATCTTCTGTTGTCTCTCACATCAAAATCCAGCCACATATTTGTTTAGAGCTGTTTTGATCTGAGCAGATTTCTCTCCTGATTCAGACCAGAACACTTTTCACTGGAGGAAGAGTTATTATGGATTATGGACTCTATGGTATTTTAGTTATAAGCGTCTTAATGCTGGATGTGTTTGATCTTTTGTGTTCTCCAGATATTAACTGATGGACTGGAGTGGTGTGGATTATTGTGATGTTTTTATCAGCTGTTTGGACTCTCATTCTGACGGCACCCATTCACTGCAGAGCATCCATTGCTGAGACACTGATGCAGAGACACATTTCTACAAATCAGGGCCTGTATTCACAAAACATTTAATCTTACCACTAAGAGTTCTCCTAAATAGCAGTAAAGCTAAGAGTTAAATCCTATTCACAAAGCTGCGGAGACAAACTTGTACTGAGGAATAGAGAGAAGTCTTAAACTCAGAGTAAGGGGGCGGGGTTTACCTCGTTGCTATGGATGATGTCAGCATGCTTATTAACTATGCACACAGTGATTGGCTGATAGTCTCTGTCAGAGATTTATTCATAGAAATATTGTAGAGTGCGATATTATGTTTCCATATTCAAATAAAGATTTTAAAATGCAGGCTGTGTCATTAATTAAACAAGTATATGTTCAGCTAATTGTCAGCCTGTATGCTTCTCATAAACAATTAGTGAATATGCATATAAACAGCCTTTTAATGAACAGAGTAGAATAATCACGGCTGATAGTAAGACATGCAAACGTAACAGAAAAGCAAACTGGACTCAAGAACATCTGTTACTTCTTGTCCAGCTGATTAATGAAAACAAGGATATAATCAAAGGAAAATTATAACCTCCAAAACCAAAGGAGATATCTTTTTAAAAGCTCATTATCATCAAATGTTTCTAAAATGTTCACGTTCCGAGGCAGATTTCCAGAAACAGCTATTTTAGGATGGTTTGTGACTTCGGACTCCTCTTCACTGCTCCTAACCTTTCACAGATTTAGGAGCTAGTTTTAGTGCTAAACGCTTTGTGAAATAATCTTAGAGCAATAATGTATAGGAGTCCTAAATTTATTAAATTATTTTTAAGATTTTCTCGTGAATCAGTGAGTTATGAGCTACTTGCTCTTCCAAGCGTTAGAATGGGAGTAGGTGGGTGTTTTTGTTCTGCAGTCCACAAGACGTCAAATAAAAAGTACGCATCCATAATAAAACATGCCTCACACGGCTCTGGGGGGAGAATAAAGGCCTCCTGTAGTGAATCCATGACTGTAGAACAAAAACACCCCCCTACTCCCATTCTAACGCTTGGAAGAGCAAGGATCATTTTTTATATAACTCTGATTGGATTCGTCTGAAAGAAGAAAGTCATATACATCTAGGATTCCTCGAGGGTGAGTAAAAAACCAGGCTAATTTTCATTTTTGGGTGAACTAACCCTTTAAGATGTTTTGTGAATACGGGCCCAGATGAAGAAACAAACTCATCCTAATCTTGGACGACCTGAGGGTGAGCACATGTGCAACCCAAAACCACAAAAGCAGTCATGAGTAACACAGGGATATTTGTAGCAATAGACAACAATACATTGTATGGGTCAAAATTATACATTTCTCTTTTATGACAAAAATCATTAGGATATTAAGATCATGTTCCATGAAGATATTTAGTAAATTTCCTACCATAAATATATCTAAACTTCATTTTTGATTAGTAATATGCATTGCTAAGAACTTAATTTGAACAACTTTAAAGGAGATTTTCTCAATATTTAGATTTTTTTGCACCCTCAGATTCCAGATTTTCAAATAGTTGTATCTCAGACAAATATTGTCCTATCATAACAAACCATACATCAATGGAAAGATTATTTATTCAGCTTTCAGATGATGCAAAAATCTAAATTTTTAAAAATTGACACTTGAGACTGGTTTTGTGGTCCAGGGTCACATTTTCATTTAAGTACTCCGTTAAACAGACCTTGAGCAGTATAGACGAGGGCAGCTGGTTAATGTGAGATGTGTCTGTATTTTCAGCGCTCCTCGTCTCCTCCGAACTCTCGTTTTGAGGCGGCTGACAGCAGCAGGAGGAGGAAGAAGAAGTCGAGGCGCTGCCCGCATCTGTATGCCGCCCCACGCCAGAGCCATCCTCCTCTGAAGGAGAGGAAGAAGAGGAGGAGGATGAAGGCAGCGAAGGGAGGAGGCACCGGCTGTCTCCTCGCTCCTCTCCGTTCTCCATGGCCTCCTGGAAGGCACAGCGAGGCTGCTTGCGGGGAGTACACCGCTGCAGCTCAGCACATTTACGCTTGCACACCATTTCCGAATAGTCGGGGACGACGGCACAGAACAGCGCCGGGGGCCCGATCAGCTTGGAGAGCAGACTCCGACCCTGGCCCTCCCAAACGGCCAGCTCTCCCGGAGAGAGGAGGAACCTGGCGCACTCCTCGGGCGAGTTCAGCGAAACGTAGCGCTCGGCGAGTTTGGACACCGCCGCGCTCTCAAAGGGCCAATCGTCCTCAACGCTCCCGCTGCTGCTGTGCACGATGAAGCACAGCATACAGGGACCTTGAAGGAAGCAGTTCCTCCTCTTCTTCTTCTTGCGCAGCTTCCGTGATTTCTTCTTCAGCCCGTAACCATTTTTTGAGAGAAAATGGCCCATATAGATGATTCACGGTGACTCTGGGGAACGAGAGAGCAACAGAAGAAAAATTAAGAGCAGTAAAGGCCACTTACATGTTTGTTTACAAGTTTTCACTTCATTTTTGCTTGAACAGTAAAAGATCTGCTACTGGTGCAACATGACCAGCAGACAAAAATAAGTGACCCTGCAGCACAAAAGCAGTCATCAGTAACACAGGTATATTTGCAGCAATAACCAACAATACATTGTATGGATCAAAATTATACATTTCTCTTTTATGCCAAAAATCATTAGGATATTAAGTAAAGATCATGTTCCATGAAGATATTTAGTAAATTTCCTACCGTAAATATATCAAAACTTCATTTTTGATTAGTAATATGCATTGCTAAGGACTTCATTTGAACAACTTTAAAGGAGATTTTCCTCAATATTTAGATTTTTTTGCTCCCTCAGATTCCAGATTTTCAAATAGTTGCATCTCGGCCAAATATTGTCCTATCCTAACAAACCATACATCAATGGAAAGATTATTTATTCAGCTTTCAGATGATGTATACAACTCAATTAAAAAAAAATGACCCTTATGACTGATTTTGTGCTCCTGGGTCACATATATTTATTGTAAAATTTGTTCCAACAACTTTTTAATTTGCTCTCTCATTATAGTAATTCGTGGCTAGGTTGTACTAATTTGATTTATTTAAAACATAGCCATGATTTACTAGAACAAGGGAACAAATTAGTATGATGTGGCCTCAATTTATTAAAATGAGGGAAGGAATCAGTACAAACGAGGGAATTAATTAGTACAACACAACCTAAATTTACTAAAAATGAAGGAAGGAATTAGTACAATGTCACTGCAATTTATTAAAAGTACAACATGGCCATGATTTACTAAAAGAGGGAAGGGGCGGGGCTATATATTTGAGCGATCAATGGCAAACAGGAGGGGTGTTTGGGAAACATGTTTGAGAACAGTCATTATTTTTGCAGATGACAGAAGATATATCTAGGGTATTACTATGTCATGTAAGTATTCATATTATATGTAGGTAGTGCTGATAGCATTTGATTCGTTTTGGTTTATTTTTGTGTTGTTATGGTTTTGAAAATCAAAAAAAAAAAAAAAGAGATAAAAGAAATGACAGAAGATATCTGCAGACCCGTCAGCTGATAGAAGCTGCACCTAAATAAGTAACACTTACTGCAGGAAACAGACTGAAGAATCGCCTTTTGCTCTGAACAGTGAATACGCACTAAAAATGAGATTTTGACCCAGTTGCATCTTCACAAAACCATATCAAAGTAGCCTATATTTATGGCTGTTGCATTGTGGTTTAGTTACTCCAGGGGTCTCAAAATCATTCTGACAGACCAAAAATTATAAACACATTCTTCAGATGTTAAACTAGACACTTGATCCAGTGCCAACAACAAGGAAACAGTCTTATCAATTATTGAATAAACTGCACCAGCATGAGGCATAGGAAGATCAATACTGAATGTCCATCTAAGTTAACAAATGCAACCATATAAATACCATAAACATGTAATCCATTCGTACCATGGTATCACCACAGTACTTTTTGCATTGATAATGAGTATTTAGAACAGCCAGTCTGCGTTATATGTCTGAAATATGATGTATAATGTGTGAGTGAAGCTCTGTGCTGCTGTTATCTCTCAGCAGGAACCCTAGAAACATTCTCAAACACTGCTGTCACTGTTTACACACGCTGACCGCTCGTCGCTGAGTGTTGTTGTGTTTCATTGAGTGATAGTGGCGAAGGACGCCATTAAACTCCCTCATGAGGAAAGAAGCAACAGCGAACATCAGTCATAATAAAACCTGCCAATCCTCACCAGCTCACGCGGCCCTCAGCACCTCCTTCCCGAGCTCTCATAATCCACGCGGAACACAAACAGAAGCGAACGCACCGCAAACTCGCGCTCGCTGTGTCAACCTGCTACAATGTTTCAAAACACTTCCGGATTTCAAATAACAGAGGAAATCCCGCCCACGGTTCGAGATGAGAGCGGGCGTTCATTGGCCAGATTATCTGTATGTTATGACACGATGGCCAATCATTTGAATCTCTTTAAATACGGCTGTAAACACGCTTGATGCGACGCGAATGCATAAATTACTCGCGCTTAAGTTACTTTGTTAACCATCAACACTTAAAAATTCTGAAAGCGGTTTTGTTTTGGAGATAGACAAACTTTTGCAAACGAGTTTTTATGAATCTGTCCAAATCATTCCAGCTACAAGTCACTGCAAAAAAACAAAAAAAACCCGTTATGAGTTAAGATTCATTTTAGCGAGTCGGTTCGAATGATTCATTCCAATGAAGCGCGATACAATGTGCATGAAGAATAATATTAATTGTTCCCAATATTGTTATCACCTCGCAGTTGTACTTGTGAAAAAGCCATTAGTTACAAGTCAAGTCAGAATTACTTCTATAGTCCTTTTTCCTTGTACGTTCAAGGAGTCGGTTCGGATGATTAATTTCAATTAATCACGATTCAATTATTTTATGACGTCACTCAAACAAAGATTTTTTTTTTTCTGTTACAGGTCTAATAATATTAATTATTCACAATATTGTTACCACCTCACATGTTTTGAATGGTGTTTTCTCTTCCTTTTTTGTTTATTGAACTGTATGAACATTAAAGCAAAAAGCAGTGCATTTAAACACAGACAAGAAAGAAAAGAAAGGGAAAAAATACAAAAATATACATAGAAACAGATATATTGGCCAGGCAACAAAAAATAACAACAACTAAGTAAAAAAAAACATCTCAAAAGGACACAGTGAATAAAGAGATACAGTTATTATTGCTTTTAGATTAATATAATTTTGCAGGATAGTTTCCATATATTTCTCTTGTGTGTTTATTTTAGTGAGTCGGTTCGAATGATTCATTCCAATGAACCACGATACAGTTCTTTTAAGACGTCGCTCAAACATAAAGATTCAATTTTATAATGTTACCAGTGTCAGTAGGCCTAATAATAAGCTTAATTATTTCACCTCGCAACAATATTAGTGGAAAAAGTCATCAGCTGCTTAAAATTCAAGCCAAATTTGCTCTTTTTTTGTGTGTGTGTGGTCATTTTAGAGTCGGTTCGTATGATTTATTCATTCCAATAAACCACGAAACAATTATCATTATCCAGGAATAGCATAATAAAATTGAGTATTAGAAAACGTCATGAGTCAAAATTCAGAATTGTTTCTTTTTCTTGTGCGTTCATTTTAGCGAATCGTTTCGGATTCATTCCAATGAAGAATGAACCAAGACACAATTATTTTTAGATACAAAAGTTCTTCAGGACAACTTTAGCTTGAGAAAGCCCAGCTTGAAAGTTTAAAGCAGTTGTAAACGCCTGAAGTTTGAAAATGTAGATAGATAGATAGATAGTCAGAAGATGGATAGATAGATAGATAGATAGATAGATAGATAGATAGATAGATAGATAGATAGATAGATAGATAGATAGATAGATAGATAGTCAGAAGATGGATAGATAGATAGATAGATAGATAGATAGATAGATAGATAGATAGATAGATAGATAGATAGATAGATAGATAGATAGATAGATAGATAGATAGATAGATAGATAGATAGATAGTCAGAAGATAGATAGATAGATAGATAGATAGATAGATAGATAGATAGATAGATAGATAGATAGATAGATAGATAGATAGATAGATAGATAGATAGATAGTCAGAAGATAGATAGATAGATAGATAGATAGATAGATAGATAGATAGATAGATAGATAGATAGATAGATAGATAGATAGATAGATAGATAGATAGATAGTCAGAAGATGGATAGATAGATAGATAGATAGATAGATAGATAGATAGATAGATAGATAGATAGATAGATAGATAGATAGATAGATAGATAGATAGATAGATAGATAGTCAGAAGATAGATAGATAGATAGATAGATAGATAGATAGATAGATAGATAGATAGATAGATAGATAGATAGATAGATAGATAGATAGATAGATAGATAGATAGATAGATAGATAGATAGATAGTCAGAAGATAGATAGATAGATAGATAGATAGATAGATAGATAGATAGATAGATAGATAGATAGTCAGAAGATGGATAGATAGATAGATAGATAGATAGATAGATAGATAGATAGATAGATAGATAGATAGATAGATAGATAGATAGATAGATAGATAGATAGATAGATAGATAGATAGATAGATAAAAAGATAGATAGATATATGAGCACGCACTTGCCTTGAGAACATTTTCAATAATGTTTTAGTAACGATTGTTATAATAATACAAAACTACTCAAGATTGACTTGTATTCTGTGATCTCCGTAGGCTTTCTGCTCCCTGACAGGCTATTCTCATCAAATATATGTTGATCCGGAGAGACAAAAAACTTGGAATGAGAAGAGGAGAGACATACATGGAGACACGTAAGAAACACTGAAGCAGTAGTGCTTGATTTTGTCCTTTCATGTGTTAAATGCCAAATATAGTTGCTCTGGAGCAAGAGTGCGATTGTTGTAGAATTCAGTAATGTTTTTAGACATCTTAAATTGACTGCATGAAAATAGAAGCTGCTTTTGTCATTGTAAACGCTTCTCTTGCTTTCTTTTGGATGTGAATGCCAAAGAATGTTGTGTTTGATTGAATGTGCATTTAGCTTCCAGCAGTCCGCATGTGAAATCCGGTTTACTCGTGGGGAGTCTGAGGAGCATGTGGCGTGCCATGACCAGCCCTGTGTTTGACTTCCAGGGAGATCCGCTGCTCTGATCGTAGGCCCAGGTCACTCTCACGCTTTCTGATTCTGCTTTTATTTCCATATCTTGACTTGATCTAAACATTTTGTTTTATTTCTCAGGTCCAGAGGTTGATTTTGCCCATTTTGACATGAACCGGCTGGACCACGTGCCCATCAACTGGTTGCTTCAGTTAGCTGGCCTTCCAACACTAGACTTCAGCGATTCGCCCAAAATCATTGATATCTAAAGGAAAAAAGAGCTGTTACGCCACGATGAAACTGCACTCGATGCTTGTAGCGGTCATAATGCAATGATGGTCTTTGTTTGAACTCTATAATGGCTCAATATTGTTGTTGTATATAGTATTGTTTTTATATATTATTTATGTTCGATAGGAACAAGCCATTCCACTGCTGGGGACCCTTGATGATATTTGTGTTACATTACACATACTGCATATATATATATATATTATATAAACACCAAACATTCTCCATAAACACATTGTCATATTGAGTGGAGTATAAAACACTAGTTTTGGTGCAAATCTCATATAAACATGTCCAAGTTATCAGAATCAGAATGAGCTTTATTGGCCAAGTATGTTTACACATACAAGGAATTTGTTGTAGTGACAGAAGCTCCACAGTACAGCAGAAAGACAGCAACAGGACACAGATAATAAAATTAGTGAGTATGATGAATGGATAGTGTATTATAGTTGTGTGCTCCACGTTTATTGTTGAGTGTTCATGAGATGGATTGCCTGAGGGAAGAAACTGTTCCTGTGTCTGGTCGTTCTGGTGCTCAGAGCTCTGTAGCGTCGACCAGACAGTAACAGTTCAAAGAGGGAGTGTGCTGGATGTGAAGGGTCCAGAGTGATTTTACCAGCCCTTTTGCTCACTCTGGACTACTCTCCGTAGTCTTCTGAGGTCAGATTTGGTAGCTGAGCTGAACCAGACAGTTATTGAGGTGCAGAGGATGGATTCAATGATGGCAGAGTAGAACTGTTTCAGTAAGTCCTGTGGCAGGTTGAACTTCCTCAGCTGGCGAAGAAAGTACAACCTCTGCTGGGCCTTCCTGACAATGGAGTCTATGTGAATATCCCACTTCAGGTCCTGAGAGATGGTGGTGTATATTTGTAAAATATACAAATTTATATTTTACATAAAGAAAATAAAGAAAATTATAGGACAAATAAGTTTTTTTTTTACACTGTGCATTGTTTAAATTATTCTCATTATCATAATAGTTTTTTTTTTACTGCAAAACAGTATATATATAAATATGTTTTATAATAAATATGTATATAAATTAAAGACTAAATGCTGGCATTGTGTTAATATTTTACAATATTTTTTTATATATTGTTTATGTATTTATTTTTTATTTTATTTATATATATATATATATATATATATTTTTTTTTTTGTTTTTTTTTTTTGCATTACAGCCATTAGAATTAGTGTAAAAAAAACCATTATCATTGTTGAGATATATTAGTGCTTGTTTGGTTGTGAATCTCATATAAACATTTCACCCCCCCCCCCCCCCAAAAAAATACACAAATAAATAAAAAATAAGTCAAGAAATAAGACATTTCACAAAGAAAATGAACAATATTTTAGCACCATTAAGTTTTCTTTTTACATTGTACATTGTTTGAATTATTCGTATTACTGTAATTTTTTTAATTGAAATGATCTGGATAAATTATAAAACAATAATAACCACTATGCATAAATACCTCACAATTTGTTTCGTATTACAGTCATGAGAATTACTGTACATACACACACACACACACACACATACACACACACACACATATATATATATATATAGTATCGCTCTTTATTTCTCCTCTTTCCTTCTACTTGCTTCACTTCTGTTTCAGTTTTTTTATAATAATAAGTTGTGTTTTTTAGCATGTGTGTTTGGCAGTGTTATTTTATTAAGGATTACTGAAACTACTGTCATTTGATTTGTATTTGTTATTTATTTTAATTTTAGTTAAATGATGTCTGTATAGGTCTTTTATTTAGTTTTTATAGGTCTTTTATTTAATTTGTGTGATTTTAATACTTCAACAAACTAAATGGAAATGAAATAATATTTATATTGAATTTATATAAATGAGTATGTATATATATATATATATATATGCAAAGAACCTTTTGTTCTTTAATATTTTGAATTATTTTTAGCTTTTATTTTTTTGTTTTTCAATTAAATGTTGTTTTGAAATTTTGTTGCATGCATTTGTCATTTTTATTTAATCTCTTTATTTTTAAAATGTGTATAGGTAGTATTTATAAAGTTTTATCTGTTTTTAGTTGTTTTAATACTACAATCGATTGCTTCTGTTGTCCTCATTTGTAAGTCGCTCTGGATAAAAGCGTCTGCTAAATGACTAAATAATAATAATATACCTATATTAATATACAAATTACCATTATGCAGAAATACTTTACAATTTGAATAATATAACGTTATATATATTACATTACGCTGCATGGGTTAAAGTTCCGCCGGTGCCCGGATGTTGTGGCGCAGTGACGTCACTCGCAAGGCTTTTAGAAACTTGCCCTCGCTACGTCACTGGCAGGACAACGGGCTCAAATATACCTCGGTCTGCGGCGCATGGAGCCGATAGAAACCGGACTATGCAGACTAAAGCGCAAATACTGCTTCCATCGCACGGTCGCGTCTGAAACGCCATCTTTTCGCGCGTAAAGAAGCGATGAAGCGCAAAAGCGAGCGACGGAGCGAGTCGAGGAAGAGACTCTGCGCGTCTCTGAGGCACCAGACCGACTCCAAGAGCGATATTTACCTTCGTATCACAGGTGAACAAACTAGAACGATTTTAAAGGTTAAACCGCCATCGAGTACTATCATACAAGTCCTGTCAGGGGGTTATTTGGCGGTTTATAGCACCGGATGGTCGCTTTAACATGAAACATGAGATCACATCACAAACTAAGTGCTGTTTATGTCGAGATTAGCGCTGATTATAGGTCAGGGTGACTCTTAGATGGCTTTATTAACTAATAATTGTGTTCTGTGTGGAGACGGAACGCTTTTCTTTGTTCTGTTTGCTGGATGTAACGTTAACGTTAAATCACAGAAAGTGGATCAAAGCGTTCAGTCAAAGCAGAATGAGATTCTATTGGCTGATCGGCGCTTCTCTCCTAGCAACGGCTTGGGCAGCGAGCCAATTAGAGTCGAGTGCTGCCTGCAGTTCGATTTAAATTCTGGAAGGAGGGGCTTAGTTTGATTGACGTGTCAGTGTTGCGACCGTCAGCCAATCAGGAGGCGGGAAAGGTTTAACGTCGCGTTGGATTTAAACTGTGCTGAACTTTATTCAGACTTCAGGCGAGAGAAAGATCGCTTGTGTGGCGTTATTTTATTTACACAATTTAAACGGAGGCATAATTCTAATTATATATATATATTTTAAATGCAGGCTTTATTGCATAAAACAGGTTCGTCACGTAAAAAATTGTTATTTTACGTTTTTTAAAAAAACATTCGATGCATTTCTTGAACTTGATTTCTTTATAAAGTCGACGGAAATTAGACTGTTTTGTTTGAATGTGTTGCCTTTAGAGTGAAGTGTTTTTAATATTAAGCTAATTTAAACCAAGACTAAATAATGCTCCGGAACAACGTTACAATAGAAACGTGCGATCTGTCAAACTGCATCGAGTTCATTAAAGGTGAGGCTCATATTTCTGTTTTCTTCTGAATAGTGCACATGTTTTGTTGTCTGAGAACTCACTTCCGGTACGCGGATTCAGTTTCATTGACTCATACGTGTTTACATTCACTTCAGTCATTATGAGAGATTACCATATAGTTTGTTTTCTTGTGTTTTTCAGATCAGCTGTATTTTGCTATTCTTCATCAGAAGGTGAAGAGCACTCCTGAGAGACACTGTTTCTGCATCGATGAAGAGCTTTCCTATGAGAAGTAAGAGTGGAATTGTGCATTACTACTTAATGCTGTCAAATAGCTCATGATTGGGGACATTAATACACTAAACACTATAAAGTATCATATTTGATGCATGAAAAGCCTCTAAATGTTCATCTTTCGATCATCATTGGGTTGCATTGCATTATATGTATATGCATACTAAGACATATTATTGGAGATGCTTTTATATAATTTTATGCAAGTATCTGCTATACCGTTATAAGGATCTCATAGATTTACATTACGAGCCACAGAAGTGCATCGTATAAATATCAGCATTTGCACAAAATTGCATGTTTTTGCTCCGTTTGAGTTTCTGAATTAAACAGCCTTTTTTTCTTTGGGGTTCTCACTATATCAGATTATATGAGGCATAAACGCCTGAAGGATTAAATATTACTACACTTAAAAAAAAAAAAAAAAGTGTTTTTGAAAGTCTAAAAGTTCAATATTAAGTGTTTTCTTCCCCAAATCTGTTAAATATGCATGTTTTTTATTGATCGTACCAGACCTTTATCAATGACCTCTTCGATTTTTATATTTGAACAGCTTCTATGCGGACTTTGGCCCGCTCAACCTGGCCATGTTTTATCGCTTCTGTTGCAAGCTCAACAAAAAGCTGAAGGTGATGACGCTTCATTACACTGTTCTAATAAATGCTGTATTTGCATGCATTGCATGTTATGTTTTTGTTTTATTTAAATGTTTAGTTTTGTATGTAAGATTTGTTTAAATGTGGTGTTTTTAAATTTGTGCTCTTCTAATTCAACAGTCTTGTGCTCTTGCAAAGAAGACCATTGTGTTTTATACCTGTGGTGACAGAAAGAAACAAGCCAATGCTGCGTATTTGATCGGCTCTTATGCTGTAAGTTTTCCCGTCCAGCTTTTTTAGCCCAAAGACTTTCCTGATGAGATGCTCAAATATATTTCTAATGGTTTTGCATGTATATGCATGAACTTTGCATCTAGTTCTTCTAGATTTTTAGGTGTGAAGAGAGTCACTCTTGTTTGTCCTCGTTTGTAGGTAATGCATCTACAGAAAACACCAGAAGAAGCGTACAGCCTTCTGGTCTCTCAAAATGCGTCTTATCTTCCTTTTCGGTAATTGAAATCTATCCCCTTTGTTATTTAAGAACATGCATTTTATGAGACGTTTAAATCAGAAGCAATCTCCAAAAGCAATCCTTTGATCAATTTCTAGGTTTCTGTTCGTCTTTGATTTAATTTTTCATTGCATTCAACAGAGATGCATCTTTTGGATCTTGCATGTACAATCTGAATATCCTTGACTGTCTGCTGGCCGTTCACAAGGTAATCCAGAGTCTTTCTGAAGCTTCATCAGGCGTGTTTTCCGGTCCGCTGTTCCTGCTGATCGCATGTTGTGTGTTTCAGGCTCTGCAGTTCAGCTGGCTGGATTTCTCAGAGTTTAATGTGGAGGAATATGAACATTATGAGGTGAGTTTTCTCTGATATAGAATGGTGAAGCTTAAAGGCCCGGTTAGCTTAAGCCAGGACTAGGCCTTCTTTAAATTAAGACATTTAAGCAGCTTTTATAAAAATGTCTTGGAAGAAAACTTTACAGGTGTGTATCTTGAGACAGAACAACGGCACTGACATATTTTAAGATGTCAGATAGGGGTGGGCGCTATACCTGTTGTGCCATGATATGGGTTTATCATACCGTTACATATTCATGGATTTCATTGGATGGACAAACAAAGATTTTTTTCCCCCCGCGGTCGTTACTGCGTCATCAGAGAGAGAGATACATAAATCAGAATCGGATAGCTGCTCCAAACACACAATCGGCTTTTTGGAAATGCACACAAACTGGATTACAATTTCCCAAAATGTAATATTACTAAGTCTGTAAACGGCCGTTAACACAGGACAGAGACGCAGAACACGGACACAAAGACTGTAGCAGGCAGCGCAAGATCACTTCACAATGCTCGAAATATAGGAAGAAAAATATAAATGAATTGGGGAAGTGCAGCACTGAGTAACCAAGGTAACCAAAGGAAGGCTAAATTGAGGCCACAAGCGCCATCTGCTGTCAGAGAGTGAATTTGCATGTTCTTTCAATGCTGCTTTTCTTTTGCGCAGGTGTCTTATGTAGCATAATTTCACCAGTGTTGGGCTAGTTACTCAAAGAATGTAATATTACTCATTAATAGTTACTCAAAAGTAATTGTTACTTAATACTTTCTGGCAACAGTAATAAGTTACACTGCTAGTATCATTCCTTTTTTTTAACGCCCCACAAAAGTTGTAACTCTGTATCTTCTACATAAAATTTATTCTAGAATGTTACTAACAACATATTTCTGCCTCATCATTTGACCAAAATCAGAAGTTATTATAAACACTCAATAGTGATTGATCGTGACATTCAAGCAGAAGTGTTGTATTAATTTCAATTTTCATGTGTAGCTTGAAGCTGATTGTAATTTCTCGGTTACCCATATACGATTATATTTCATTATGTATTTTATCAAATCACATAAGTTTGTAAGAAACGGTTTAATTTTCCAAAAAGATTTTTAATTATAGTAATATAATGTAGCACATGCTGATCAGAGGGATGTAATGCCAGAGTAAAGTAAAGCCACAAATTACACAACAGTGTTCAGATCATCTTTATTCCTGACAAAATCAATATAATGCAATATTTCCATCTGCTGAATGCGAACTTTTGCATATTCCAAGCTTGCCTGCTGCACTGGGGACATCACATGCATCACATGAGTCGTGAAAATTATGAAAATAAATCTAGGAATTATTTGATTGTTTGGTTTTAAATCAGCGGGGTTGAGGCATCAAAAGTAACTAAGCTGTTTTATGGATGGTAACTGTAATATTATTACTGAAATCTTATTAGTAATTAATAAGATTTCATTAATATTATTACTAGTAACTAGTTTGCCTTAGATCTTCAAATCATGTTTGTTTTTTTATTCTAGTTATATAAGGATAAAATGCATATGCCTGTAATTTAACTAAGGTCTACTAAAATGTGATTCCAATTTCTTTTCCTCATATCGCCGTATAATATCGCTACCGTCTGGACAGTGGAAAATACCGTGATATGAATCTTAGCTCATATCGCCCACCCCTAATGTCAGAGCCAGATGAGACCGCTCAAACATGCATTTTAGTCTGGGACTAACCTTAAGCCTTGTCTGTGAAACCGGGGAAAAGAGTTTAGCCACACACTGACAGTCTCAATGATGCTTTAATATCTTTTCCAGCGGGCAGAAAATGGAGATTTCAACTGGATAATTCCAGGGAAGTTTTTGGCTTTCAGCGGCCCTCATCCAAAGAGCAAAATTGAGAACGGTGCATATGGTTTGGCTTTCATTTACCATGGATTTACTGTACACTAACTGCATTGTGGTGTTTTGTCAGAAATGTGGGTATTTATATCAAATTTTATTATTATTAATTTAGACATGAATTAAATGCATTAAAGGAGTAATGGAATATAATTACAGTATTTTTGTGATTTAAGCTAGTATAGCATATGTGGATTTAGCCTATACTAAATGTTTTTAGACATACAAATACCTAAAAACCATATAGTTACATTTTTACCATGGTATTGAGGTGTGATATATGTGTGGTTTTAACTGTGTTTATGATGATTTAAATGTATTGGAACACCAATGATTAATAAAAACTGAATAATTAAAACTACTGATTTTGATAATGAACACATTTTCATCTGCATCCTAACTCAAGCTACTATTACTATCAAATGTGCATTTCTAAGAGACCATTTCTAAGAGGCTATTATTAATATTATCAGGTAGCACAAACCTGTTTCTTGATTTGAAACAATATTACATGCAGAAACTAAACAAATTAATAAAATTAAAAATTAATACTAGGAAAATTAATGGTCTGGTTTCAACAACTTTCACTTCTGAGAAAAATTTGGCTTTAAACTTTAAATAAATAAAGATTTGAAATTTGTTGTGATAATTATCGATATCGACTGATATGAAAAAAATTGTAATAATAATATTTATTTTTTGGCCATATCGCCCAGCCCTAGCTTTGACTTTAGTCTGAGATGAGAGCTGGAATTATGTACAGATTTATATACTTTTCTCTCCCCCACCCCCTCTTCAGGATACCCTCTTCATGCTCCTGAAGCGTATTTCCCCTACTTCAGGAAGCACAACATCACCACCATCATCCGGCTCAACAAGAAAATGTACGACGCCAAGCGTTTCACAGACATGGGCTTCAAGCACCACGACCTGTTCTTTGTAGACGGCAGTACGCCCAACGACGCCATCGTCACCAAGTTCCTGAACATCTGCGAGAATGCTGACGGAGGCATTGCTGTCCACTGCAAAGGTTTGGGGTTTTCAAGCCTAAAATAGTCACGCGAAGACGTCATATCTTGAAAAATGTGCCTACGTTACTCAGGCCTGCACAGAATCTTTCCTGTGTTGTTGTTTATTGATTTTGCATGTACACCTTGCATGTTTTCTCACCTACACATGTTTTAGTTTTACATCTATTCATTTAGCATTCATATACTTTTGTCCAACGCGACTGCAACAGGCGGTTCATCTACATGTGGTGTTGTAATCAGCATTTTGTTCTACACGTGAACACAAATCATTCACAAAAGTACACGCATCCCAACCTAGATACTTGTTTGGTTCAACTAATATGCTTTCAGCTATTAACACAATACCCATATATTTAACCTAGGGCTGTCAAGCTATTTACATTTTTATTCTAATTACATGATTAAGCTAATTAAACACACTGTGAAATATAGTTATGATAATTTAAAGTCATTCATTGTTGTGTTGGATGAGAAAACCATTCAATAGAGATTACAAAAGCATCAGAAAGAAATATTCTGATTCTACATTGCATAAATTATATTAAATGGGTTTTAACTATTGAGTACTGAAATATGAAATTATTTTTTAAAAAGGAAATGAATAATTCAACTGATTTGTTCAAATGGCTGATTCATTCATAAACCAAGCAAGTGACTCTTGAATGAATGAGTCACTGAATCATTGACTCACTTGATTCATTCAGTAACGAATCACCGCTGTGTTGATTTAAAGACGCTCAACAGTTCTGCTGTTGCTTTGATTGGAACCATTTTCGTTTGCAAAATTGTCTAAAATTTAACAGTATTAACTTGTTTATTGAACTGCTGTATAAAATCAATATCACAGTTGCATTCATGCAGATATTGGGGACAAACGGCACTCTTGCTGGTGTGATATTGCTAAACTTTATCATATGATATAAATATCAGAGGCTAATTTATCTCTTGCGCTCATATCTTGAATTTTGGGCTTATTTAAATGCATTCTAATAGGCTTCATCACGCAATCAGTCATCCTGCATCATCAGAAACTGCATCAGTATAAGATGAAAGACAGGTTTTGACGGGGTGCTTTGTTAAATGCATTAATTATTACAACACGTTAAATTGACAGCTGTACTTTAAAAAGCCATTCTGCATAAATCCACTTATAATTGTTGCATTAATTTTATTGCATGATTCAGCAAGTCCACCTCAGTTCATCAGTGGATGTGAGTCTTCCAGTGTCATGAAGTAGAGATATTAACAGGCCAAACCACCGTGTGTTTCAGCCGGTCTGGGCCGAACAGGGACACTGATTGGCTGTTATATGATGAAACACTTCAGACTGACTGCAGCTGAAGCCATCGCATGGATCAGGATCTGCAGACCCGGCTCAATCATCGGACCTCAGCAGAACTTCATCAATGAGTGAGTCTTCCACACGCACTTTGATTCAATGCAATGTATGTGTGTGCCAATCTGCATTAGGCATGGGTGATATGGGCTTAAACATGTATCACGATAATTCATGGTATTTATTGCGATAACATTATCAATGAGTTTATCAAAAAGTATTATCTTTCCTATTTTTACTCTAAAATGCTCACAACACCCTATTTTGGGTAATGTAATGACTGTTTAATTCATACTGGAAGCCAGGGGGCGCTCTTGCCTAGAAACACATATGCATCGCAGAAGTAATAGTACTGTCGACGCTCCAGGAAATCCCTGATATGGACAAAGTTATCCAGTTATCGCTGAATAAAACAGAGAAATTTTAACTGATGAAACTTGAAGACAATAAACATTAAAACAACGCCTGGTCACCAAGAATTTAATTCAAACACTCGATTATGATAAGTTAATTTGGAGAAAAGGCATGTGAATAAATGATATCTTTGTTGGGCAACAGGTTTGTAAACAGGCTCAAACACATGCAAAACTGTATCGCACACATGCTACTGTAGTTTATTTATTCAGACCGATTATTTTTGTGCACTGTACAGCCCTGACCAAACCAGGTCTAGATTGTAGAAGGATCTCCTCATTAAGCGATAAACTCCTCCGCAATTTCACATCCGCCACAGAAATGTCAACAACTAGACTTTATCGTTATTACGGCAGAAAGAATGATTCTTATCATGGGACGATAAGATAAGATAAGATATCGCCCATCCCTAATCTGCATGGGATTTTCTGCTTTTTAGAAGCCCTAATACTAATTAATACATGCCTTAATATAACAGAAAGCAGGCGAGTCTGTGGGAAGAAGGTGATTTGCACCGGCAAAAAATAAATGAGCAGGAAAACGGCTCAAGTAAAACGGCAGTGGCTGGAATCCTGTCTGGAGTGGAAGATATTTCCATTAATGGTACAAACAAGAACATTTCACAGAGGAGAACTGCTTCTGAAACTGTGAGTAAATCTATTTATTCTGGAACATCTCAGTTTGTGTGTCTGTTTTGCCTAACAGCGTAAAGTTTAGTGCACTTTGCTGAATTATATGCCAAGAACTGCCCACTTAGATAGGAAAATAGGATGTTTTTGCGATTGTTAACCAGGTTGTGTTTCATTGGTTAGCACACTGAGGAAGAGGAGGAGGAGGAGTGTGGAGGACTCACACAAGGCGACAAACTAAGAGCTCTGAAGAGTAAGAGGCAGTCCAGAGCGTCCACAGGTTCAATATCGTAAGTTTTTCTGTTACATCACTCCTCTGTCCATCCATATACATGTAGCCATCGAGACCTGACGGTACGAGTCCACTAGTGTGGAAGAAATCTGCTCCTGACCCTTCATTATAGTCTGAGATTGATTTCAATACACAGTTAATAAAGTCATATTTTGATCAGGATTTCAGAATTGTTTATTTTTTACAATTATTTCAAATCAAAGCCTATATTTCACATTCCCAAGTTTCAATGGCAATTTATTAGACTTTTGTGATCTTTGGATTTTTCAAACTACGTTTGAAGTCTGAATTCAAGATGTTGTAGCAGATTAACCCAATTTTAAGCCTGACATGAAACAGTTTGTTGAATCTTTGGAAAATCTGAAAATATAGTCTGATATATTGAGAATATGGAGGAAAAAAACGGCTGTTTTATTCAGTGACTCAAACTGAAATTTGCTGCAGATGCTGATAATTATGATTCTGATGCTTGTAATATAAATCAAAGAGATCTTTATAACAGGACAGCAGATACTGACATAAAATGATCTAAATACCAGTCGTCACTGGTAGTAGTAAGATGAGACTGAAATGATCTGAACATATAATGCAATGCTGATTGAGAGATGAGGAAATAAACGCTCCTCAGAAGATGTGAGATGAAGATCATTCCTCCGCTGAGGAACAGAGAAAGTAAAGCTTCTGGAAACAAACGCTCCTCAAAAGATCCTGATCATCAGATTTGAGACGCACTGATTCTTCTAAAAAATGATTGCTGGAGAATCAAGTAAAGCTGAGCTGCTTCAGTCCAGTAAGAGTTCATCTGGAGATATTACTACAGTTATTGACATTTACTTGATTAAAAAGTGACCCTTTACACCTAAAAGAGTCTAAACTATCAATCAGATGACAGAAGTATGGATTAGATTGTGTGCAACAGCAAAGTTTTTATATTTTTGTATCATTTAGAGGCCTAGTAGGTCATTTAGTAGCTTTATAGGGTTGAGAACTGAATCCGCCAGCATTTAAAATAAACACAGCATCTGTACACCAGTGGACATGTACCGTATGGAGAGAGTAGCGTGTTAGACACTCATCCAGTCGGATCACATGCATATGTAGTGGTTTTCTCGTGATGATGGATGTTTAAGTGTTTGCATGATATGTTAGACTAACTGCATGAGTTAAAAACATCAGTCTTCCTGTTAGTGATTGTGCCGGCGAGACCAGAGACTCCAAAAGCCTTTTATCACACGGCAGGCGAATGGTAGTAAAGTGCTGCAGTTTGCTGGGCTCGCTGTGGCCCGACTGTTGTGTGCCGTTGAAATGGTAGCAGAAAGACAGGGCTTGAGAGACACCCGTCAGGTAAGTCCTGAGACGCCATCATGTGCGAATATGCGGCTGCTGCAGGGCTTCATTTCATCTCGTGCCTTTTGTTTTTTAACATTTAGACTCATTCTGCTTCCCCGTTCGCTGAGAATCAGCGTTTTTAAAGCCAAGACTCTTTTTGGAAAGTGCATAGCAGGGGTGGGCGATATGGCATTTTTTGCAAGTTGTCTGAGTATTACAGCCAAACTAAGTTCTCTGTTATAAAAACACAGCCTTTCAAGGTAACAAAAATATTAATAAAAGAATGGCGGATATTTAGGCCAAAGTGGGCGAAGATAAAAATCTTTGTCATTATTTTAGGTTTGTTATAAAAAAATACAAGTAATAGATATACACATAATAAAACAAAGTGTTTTATTTTTAGGTAAATAGGTGTATTTAACAGGAGCATTCAAGAAATTGAATCAACAAATATAAAAATAAAACACTGTAGATTGATTCCTATTAAAGCAACTGTATTAACCAGTGATTTTTCTGTGTTTTATTAACATTAAAGGAATAATTAACCTAAAAGTAAAGTGTTTTATTTTTATACCATCATTTACTCACTAAAAAGTCGTTTTAAACCTGAATGAGTTTCTTCTGCTGAACATAAATGCTATTTTGAGGAACGTGGAAAAACCAAACCGTTGCTGGTCCTCAGTGACTTCCATAGTATTATTTCATTTCTTTCCTACTATCAAATTCAATTCAAGTTAACTGTTTGGATACTCAGATACTCCAAAATATCATCTTTTGTGTCCAGCACAAAGGTTTGGGACAACATGTGAGTGAGTAAATAATGACAGAAATGAAATTTTAGGGTGAACTATCCCTTTAATGACAGTCGGCAGCATGTTTAGTGTCCTGTCCCTTTAAGAGCTGCATGCATCTATTATACAGACACACATTTGCTTTCTCTCAGCTGTTTACTTTCATTTTAGACATAACCAACTGAGTCTATACATAAACCTTGTATGTTTTGACAGTATTAGTGCAAAAGATAACTTAGTTCGGCAATCAGGCACTGTTTGACGGGGTTTTTAGTTCATGCGCTTCGGGTGTACATGCTCAGAAAAAGCGCACGTCAGAACAGCATGCGAATGAAACGTTTAACCAGCAGGGCTTTAAAGCTCATGCAAATAATGTACTTTTGTGAATAAGTGCAGTGTCCCGTGAGAGTAACTCCACCGCTGAGTTAACACTGAATCTCTGTGGCGTTGTACAGTGTGTATATAGAGACGGAGGCGCCAGAACTGCATCTGATAGAATATGCACTATAGGGCTGCCACTATTTTTATTAACATTAATCTATCGACTAATTTTTTCGATTAATCTAAAATCGTGTCCATCTCAGTCCAAATCACTGAAATCAAAGTTCACTATTATAATGTGAGAATGACAACATATCCACGTGTTCTAGTCTAATAATAATAACATTGTCATCAAAAAACACTTCTTAAAGGAGTATTTACCAGAATGTTTAGATGAAAAATGTGCAGTATTTCTGAAAAATACTTTTTTTTTTTTTATATATATATATATATATATATATATATATATATATATATATATATATATATATATATATATATATATATATATATATATATATATATATATATATATATATATATATATATATATATATATATATATATATAAATATATAAAATCAATTAATTGGAGATGCTTTTTATTATTAAAATTTAATGGAACAATTAAAATGGAAAACAGAATTTGGTACAGCTAAAACTGTAAAACTCAATTAATTAGGCTTTTTGATTAATAAAATTTAAAAAACTGAATTTGGAAATAAAACTGATTTCATAGGGACCTATAATTATAATATTTTTTGTGGTAATAAAAATAGGTTTAAGTGAACAATAGCTTTTAAAATGAGTTAAAGTACATACATAATAGCAGTGATGCAATAATAATTAGTTCAAATATAGTATCAAAAGCAAGAAATAATATGGCTTTATTGAGCAAAACTGTTCAAATGCATAATGTATTCTAAACAATAGAGCTAATGTAGATTACGCATCACAACAAAGGCCTGCAGGAGGCGCCGGCGGCCTCATCTTTCAGTGACAACTCACTTTTTTGAGATCAAAATAGGTCATCTAATTTTTTTTTTTCCTTCAAAACTGGTCATAACTTTTTAATTTCAGTTATGAAAAGGTAGATTGGTCTTATTTGTATTGGAAAAGCAGCTGCTAGTTGGTCAAACTAGTCTTAACATGGTGGCTAAGTTTGTGCAACAGGCCCCTGGTTGTTTTAATAAGTTTTGTATAGTATTTTCTTTACTCTTTACTTCAAAAACTATGTCTAGAAAGGGTGATATTTTATGTATTTGAGGTCTTAGATGTGGGAAAGAGAGTAAAGGGAGAGAGGGCACACATGCACTTTAGGTCAGCATTGCAGTCTAATCAGCCAATATTGTCTTAAATAACCTGCATAGCACTTCATCTTTGGGATTTTGACCAAATATATTCAATCTTGATTTTTGTAAAATGTTGCAACAATTTTTTTTGTTGTGAAAAATTACAGATTTTGACATACAATGTAATAAAAAATATTTAAAAAAATACCTTAAAGTAACTACAAATGGGCGTGTAAAGCAAGTATCTTTAAAATAAATTCCTTGTGGCGCATGCCCTCAATCCACGCAGTGTTCACCCTTTTATCCTCCTTACCTGTGCATCTCTGAAAGTGTTTATGGGTCACAACAAAAGTCTCACCATAACTGTGTTTTTCCAGTTAGATGCATGCAGAAATCTGTCTTCACGTGTAATTTTCAGCCCTTTTTGTCTAACAAACATGCATGATCTTCTCAAAGTAGATGTTCTAACAAAGCATTTCACAAAGTCTTTGCTTTGCACGATGTTGTTTGTGCTTGATTTGTCATGCATGAAGTGTATTAACTGCTTTGTGTTGTTGTAACACACTGTGGTCAGTTTGCTTTGATCGTCTTTTTCATTTGCACTGCAGACTGGATCTGATCTCAGACGGCGAATAGATGCAGTTTACAATTGGAACCGGTTTCTGTCTAGTAGGCTTAAGCTTTGTGATATTAAAGTGCCTATAAAGAGCATTTACTCCCTTTTATTGCACTACTGCAGCACAGAGTGATGATCAAAAAACCTGAAAAAGGTCCTTAAACCCTTATGATGCATTAAAATCTGACTTGACCCGGAAAAAACAAATGCAGTTTTTAAGAAGGAATGAAACTTTGCAGATACTTGAAGAACCTCAAAATACCCATTTATTTTTTTTAGATTTTTTACAGTTATTATATGAGATATAATCTTTAAAATAAAAATGTAATGCTCATGTCATTTTGACCCGGGGATGTATAGAGTACCCTTAGGTGTCAAAAATAGTTTCATTAAAATTATTTATGATGTTATATTAGTGTCAAAAAAACTTTTTTGTAATATATATTTAGCCTTTATCTCATATCTTCATCTGGAAGTGAAAGTTTGTGAGTAAAATGAATTTATTTTGTTTGAAAGCAAAGTTTGAGAAATGTTTTGATATTTTGTTAGAAGTAGATTTCAAAAATGTGGACTGTTTTTGAGCAATCATGAGTTTTAAATTTAAAATTGAATGTAATTCATTCATTGCAGTGGGGTTAATACTGGTAATTCTCAGATTATATGTTCTTGCAAGTTTCATACAATGATACATAATTTCTCATCAATACTGAAGATAGATGGATAGATAGATAAAGGGGTAAATTCAACATTCGCTCATTAATGAAAAATTGCTGAACAAATACAGTATGGTTTTAGTTGGGAAAACATTAATTGTGAAACAATACACAGATTTTGAATGCATTATGAGGGTTAACACACATGATCCTGATTCCTGCTGTGATGTCAGTGTGAACAGGCAGAAGTGGAGTGAATGTGGATTACTCGCGCTACAGAGATCCATCCGGTGTGCGGTGGGAAAAGACGAGTCTCCTGTTCCTTCCTTGTTGTTTTTGTTCTGAATTTCGCCCCTGTGTCTAGACGGCCGCTAGCCATGCTGCTCTCTGCTCTCTGTAGCGTTGTCTTCTGCTGGATGTTGTTTGGCTTCCCTTCCATCCATTACTGTATAGACGGGGTGGGATTATAAATGCTTTCTCCCGTCACTCTCTTAGCCCGTCTCTGGACTGCAACGCTGTAAGTGTCTCGACGGATAATCCTTTACAAACATCACAGGCTTCCTGACAACCGTTAATCTGAGATCAAGCATCGTTTGATTCGTTTATGACCTTTTCAGGAAAGATGCGCTTGATTTACAGCATAATGTTGATTACCACAAAAAATAATTGACCTGTAGTTTTCACAATTCCAATAATAAAACACTTGACAGAGAAGTAAATGTGGCTTTATTTTTTAGATTTATTTATACACACACTTTAAATTCTATGCTTATATTTTTACAGCATTTATTAACATTGATTAAAAAAATGTGTGTGTGTATGTATATGTGTGTGTATATATGTTTACTTTTTGTATTTAGAACCAATTAAAATTTTAGTACATAAAATTAAACTAAAAATAGAAATGTTGTTTTGGAAACTATCTGAAATAGGTTTTATTTTTTGTAATATTTGCCTTTTTCATTTATTTCAAGTAACAAGTGTTTTTTTTTTTTTTTGGTGATTTTTATTCTTAGTTATTAAGACTTTTATTTTTATTTTTTTTGGTGATTTTTATTCTTAGTTATATAATTATATATTTGGTAACAATTCTCCATTTGTAAAGATTATTTAACTAATTAGATAACATGAACTAACAATGAAAAATACTTCTAAGCATTTATTAATCTAAATGTTAATCTCAGCATTTACTAATACATTATTAAAATCAAAAGTTGTATTTATTATCATTAATGTACTTTGATTAACATTTTTATTAACCAGTATTAAAAAGTTAATAAATGCTGTAAAATATATTGTTCATTGTTTGTTCAATGCATCAAATAATGTTAACAAATCAGACCTTATTGTGTTATCAAATATTTGCATAAAATGAATGAATATAAATTTATATAGCGCGGTTAGTTAGTGATGGCTGTACTTTTGCCCAATTTTTGCTTTTAAATTGTCTTCAAGTAATCAGCGTTTGAGCCAATTATGTCCTGTGGTAATGAACATTGACTCACGTGCTGCTGTTAATAGATCTTAACGTGTATTAAACGCAGAATATCCTTTAACTTCACAGGAGGAGTGTTGCCGTGCTCCTTTGAGATCAGATTAATTTGTGAAACTTCAGTTTGGATGTGTTGAGTTTTACCAGGGTAAACATCACGTGGCTTGATTTTGTCAGTCTTTGCTGTCTGTCGGTGCATTAACTGCATTTTGCTCAAGCACTTGTGAATATCATGCATTGATAATTGTATTTTGCTGTCCTTACTTTATAACACTGCACACAATCCAATCTTTAATTCAGTAAAGATATGAGCAGTATCTCACATGCTGCTGGATGATTTTTGATGTATGTACGTGTGTTTGCTGTCAGAGGACGATGATCTGGATGATCAAGGGTTTTCTCTCTCCATCCAATCGTCTTATAAAGTTTTTCTGCGTCATGTAACTCATTTGAGGCTTTACAGGATGATTTTGAATCAAATGCTACACATGTGAACAGACGTGATTGTAATATGTGTAACGGGAGGGATGTCGAATCATTCTGCATGTGACGCTCTGTCTGTGCATCAGAGACACAAACGCATCTAATGCCTGTCCTTTTATTTATTTTGTCCTATTGCATGTTTTCATCACACTGAAGTTTTTTTTTTTTTTTTTTTTATCTGCAGGTTAGAAGAAAATACAATTCACTCCAAATCAACATCAAGGTCATTAAGGTGACTTTTATTTTTTATTTAAATATTTTTTTTAATGCATAAAGGTAACTTTAGTTTTTTCATGGACTTATTTTATATTTATAATATTTTTTTAGTCCTATCTATCTATCCATCTATCATCTATCTATCATCTATCTATCATCTATATTATTTTGTGTGTAGATATATTAGTAATGATTATTTCATCATCATGCATGTTTATTTTATATTAAAATATATAATTCTTTATTATTTTAGCATAAAAGTTTGTATAATTTTTCAAATATTCTTTTATATATAATTTTATTTTAAAATGTATTTTAGATTGTGTATCATGTGTATTAATGTTTTTATTTTTATGATTTTATCTATATTCCATTATATTTTTCATTATTAATAATTTATTTCATATAATTTTTTTATTACATTTGCTATATTTGTTTGACATGAGATATATATATATATATATATATATATATATATATATATATATATATATATATATATAAATAAATAAATAAAAAATTTATATAGCAATGACCAGCTAGTTTTTTATATATATATACAGAATTATTCTGCAATTACGTGTGCAGGATTATAAATCTATCAACAGTAAGTCTGTCATATAATCTGTAAAATATCTTCCATATAGCTCAGATAAAAGGAAAAGGACTCGGGCTTCTCTTGGATCCATCAGGGCCACTAGGTAGGTATTTCACTGAGTTTTTAAGCCTTTTGCATTAAAATCAGTAAAGCGACTTGAGCAAGTCTGACGTTCATATTCACGGTTGACGTTTTCCTTTCACAGCCCTTTACATTCAAGGCTCGCTAAATCTTTATGCAGCTTGCACGTAATGGCCTGTGAAAAGGATCATGTGTTTTCTGACGTTAGCGCTGGCTCAGTGGCCAACAGTAATTTCACCAAGCAGTCGAACTTAAAGCACTTAAGCCACGCGGCCCAGAGATCCTCCTCTGCCGTTTCACTGCAGCTCTATGGCCACAGTCTGAGTTCCCTCAGCTCAGTAAGTGTGAAGCGGCCCTTGTGATCCGGGCTCTTACGCCCAACCGTCCCGTCTTCAGCTCTCCTGCATGACTCTGACGGGCAGAGCGGGCATCTCTCGTCTTTGCTTGCACACTGTCCTCTGCTGATGGATGATTCATGTTAAACGACTCTTTCAAAATCCCAATCGCTCTCGGTCTGCGAGCATGACTCTGAGCCGTTTACACCTGGTTGTAACGTGCGTCTCGGATGCATCTGATTTATGTGTGAATATATTTAGGATTTAAAAGTTGCATGCCAATGCAAAGTTTAAAATCCTAGTTTCAGCATAGAAGTTTGATTACCATTTTTATGTTCACCAAAGTGGATTTATTTAATCAAAAATATAGAAAAATTTGAAATATTATTAGAATTTAAAACAGCTGTTTTCTATGCGAGTATCTGTTAAACTGTAATTTATTTCTGTGATCAAAGCTGTATTTTCAGCATCATTACTGCAGTCTTCAGTCACATGAGCAGAAGAAACTCCTCACAAAAACCTTAACAAATGAGACGTGAATACCAGCTGTGAACGCGCCTTTATTCTGAAACCGTAACCGGGTCAGAGATTAGTCTCATCTTACTCAGTAGTTTTAACGGTTTTTATCTTTTCACCGCCTTGCCAACCTTACCTGTAATAGACGATCTCTGTCCAGAAGAAGGAAAGTGCTTCATGCAATGCCATCGGTGCGCTTTCAGAGACCATGGTATCAGATTTCCTCCTTTAACTTCTTTCTGCTTTGTAATTCTAAAGCGTTTCTCAGCATCTGTCTGAGTTTAGAGCATGTGCATGAGTGCTGCTCGTCGTTCTGCACGTATGGGTTTGGTCTGTAATGTATTTCTTGTTTTACAGTAACCCCATCTCCAAAGCTCGAGCTCCTCTCCTGCGCTGAAACCCGCCGTGGATCCAAAGACCAACATCACAGCACTATCATCACTCCAGTTTTACTTCATGGTTTTGTCTAAACCATATTCAAACCGTTTATTGAAAAATCAGATGTTAACCATTTTTATTTGATCAAGAGAAAGCAATGTTTATTTTTAGATCAGAGAGCATGTGAAGTTTGACTTTTTATGCCACTGTAAATATCATGAGTGTCAGACGCTGCATTGTTACTAAATCTGTAATGTTTTTGTTTTTTAAATACTGTATTGAGTGCTTTATTAATACAGAAATCAGACTGTAAATGAATGTGAATCATGACTGAAAGCTGTATATAGGCTGGAGTTGGATTAGACTAAAGGACTGTTTTTGTTTGTTTGTTTGTTTGTTTTTACTGTAATACCTTTATTTTGATGACCCAGTTTAAATCATGATTATGTCACGTGTAAATATATGATCGGAAAGGATTTGAGTCTTATCTCTTTTAATAAATCCTTTCTGCTATTGCAAATGTAGTTGTTGAATAAGCATCATTATATATTGTTTACACGCATTTAGAAAGAAAATAATCATTTAGACAACAACTAGTAAAGAAAACCATAGCATATGAACTACTAAAAAAACATAAACAACAAAATTAGTCAAATTAATATAAAAACTGATTCAAAATATTAATAAAACTAATAGAATTTCACAAGTAAGTCCATATAATTGTTCAGTTTAAGCTCAGATCTAACTTATTTGACTAGAAATGGCTTTATGACTGCAATCTCCAGCATCGCTTAACCAGCAAACACAAGCTTGACCTAGTTTCTAGTGTAGAACTGTATAATAAAGTCTTGATGTCTGTGGTGTTTGCTGCTCTTATGGACATTAGTTTGAATTATTAGTGAATTTAAGCATTTCTCCCAAAAACAATTAAGAAATAAACACCAAAGATGGGTTTAATGTTTGTTTTATCCTTAATTTCCTGAATAAAGCATCATCCATAAATAGCACACATTAAAGATGAATATTATATTCTTTAAAACAGACAGGAGTGTGTGAGACTTCTCCTTTGAACTCGGTCCTGAAAGAAATGCAGCAGATGTTACTGAAACACTTGCGGGAGGCTTTATCTTAAGAAGAATAGAGTAATTCAAGGCTTTTCATGCTTCAGGTTTGCAGTTAAGAACACAAACTAAAGGCGGCTTGATTAAGTTTCCTTTCCCTTTAAATCGATGTAAACATTATGCGCGGGAGACTTTAAACTACAGGAAGTACCGCCTGTCTCGGGGTTGCCAGGTGCTCTCAACAAAACACGCCTAATTAATAATCTTTAGTTCGAGGGGTCCCCGGTAAAAAATAAATAAAATAAAACAAAAACTCGCGTTCCGGGGGGTAAGACACGTTTTCCGGCGGGGTAAAAGTCTCATTTTAGGGGCTAAATATGACGTTGTTGGGGCTTGAACCCGCGGCAGCAACAGTGTTAAACTCGGTTAAAGTAGATCGATTGCGCGGGAAAACCGCAGACTTGGCAACACTGGCGTACAGTATACAGCGAGTCACGTGATTGGTCTGTCAGAAAGAGCGCGCTCTGACATATTTAAAAAGTCTCGCGGCGTCAAAGACCGTTTGCGATCTGTGATTGGCTGTGAGAATGTCACGGCGTCTGCCATTGGTTGGTTCTCGGCGCCAGCGCCGTCACGTCCTCTTCGATTGGCTAGGCGCCGCGCTCGGGCGCGATTTCCAGCGCGGGAAACTACGGAGTGTGCTCGGGTCAGTGTATCGAGTTCAGCCAGAGAGACTGCAGCACGAGCCCGGAGTCAAAGGCGATACATGTAACATCGGGAATGACTGACTCTATAACACAGCGACTAACTGCACGGTAACGGCGGGATACTCCTCCAGATATTTTAACTAAACGGTTTTAAGCTTGATTTTAACTTGAGCGTTATTGGCGATGGCTGACAGCAAACATCAAGTGATCTTCTGTAACGACTCGCCGAAGAGAGTTCTGGTTTCCGTGATCAAAACGACTCCCATCAAACCGACAGCGGCGGAGTCTCTGATGCCCACCAGCCCTGGATTCAGTGATTTCATGGTTTATCCGTGGCGCTGGGGTGAGAACGCGCACAATGTGACTCTGAGCCCCGGATGTGGCAGCGGCTCTCCCGCCGAATCCTGCCCGGAACACCTCAAGGTGAGTGAAACAGGCTCTACTATATAACACAACTGCACTGATGCATACTATATAACACAACTGCACTGATGCATACTATATAACACAACTGCACTGTTGTATTTTAATCAGCACGCATTATTGCTTTAGAGCGTCGGTTTAGCGCATTGTGTGTAAAAGGCGCGCTTTGAACGGGATTTAAATTCTCCTCCATTGTGCAGCAGCTGGAAGTTGGGCGTGACGTCAGACGCGCGCCAAAATGTTAGCGATTATGCTTCTAGAAAAAAAAGACCGTTAACACAATCACACGCCGATAATAAATAAATATATATACATATATATATATATATATATATATATATATATATATATAAGTTTTTTTTCGTGAGGAAATGTAACTGATTTTATTATTTTTTTTATATCAAGTATCAGTTTGAAAGATTGCATATAATTATTTTTATTTACTTTTGTTAATATTGGTAAATTATTGTATACTAGTCATTATTAATACTATTTTAAAAGTGTTATTTTTTGAGTTCGTACAATTATAAATAAATCTAATACGTACGTAATTATGACGTCACTGTCCATATTTCGTTGCAATATTAATAATAAGGTGTGGTGTTTTAGTATGCGGTAACTCTTTAGTTTAAGGTGTTCTTGTTACATGTACTTACTGTTATAATAATTAATTATGCATAATTACATGCCCTAATCATATAAGGACATGTAGCTAATTAATATTACCCAGAACTTAAATGTTTAATTTCACTGTAACAAGAACATCTTAAAATAGTGTAACCATAAATGAGGTGTTGATTTAATATGCTATTATTATGCATTATAATGTGTTATATTTGTTTATTGCATATGGCACTTCAAGTATGACATTTATGGATCATTATTCATATTTAATATGCGCCACACTGTTAGTATTTATAAAATATGAACTTATGCAGTGCTTTGTCAGTATATTTTTCTGTTTTGGTGTGTTTTCAGTATTTCATCTATTTATTTTGTATTTCAGTTTATTTGTACTTTTTGTAAAATGCAACTTTTAATGGAGCTATAAAAATAAAGTTAATTATTCTCTATCAATTAGTAAAGTCAATATTATACAATACAGATTTCAAAGCAGCTTCACAAGAAAATTACAGTATTAATATTGCAATATGCATCAATAATGAAAACAAACTGGATTTCATGTAAAGCAAGCTCTTAAAAAGACAATAGTGTCGTTACAAGGGTCAGTTTTTAAATAAATAATCTCTCCATTGGTGTATGGTTTGTTAGGATCGGACAATATTTGTCTGAGATACAACTATTAGAAAATCTGGAATCTGAGGGAGCAAAAAAATCTAAATATTGAGAAAATCTCCTTTAAAGTTGTTCAAATGAAGTTCTTAGCAATGCATATTACTAATCAAAAATGAAGTTTTGATATATTTATGGTAGGAAATGTACTAAATATCTTCATGGAACATGATCTTAATATCCTAATGATTTTTGGCATAAAAGAGAAATGTATAATTTTGATCCATACAATGTATTGTTGGCTATTGCTACAGATATACCTGTGTTACTCATGACTGCTTTTGTGCTGCAGGGACACACGCGTATTATTCTGTCTAACATGCATGTTCCTGCTGTCTTATTTCAGGATGGCATTCGGCGCGGACGCCCGCGGGCAGACACCGTCCGAGAGCTGATCAACGAGGGCGAGAACTCCTCCAGCCGCATCCGCTGCAACATCTGCAATCGCGTCTTTCCCCGCGAGAAATCACTACAGGCGCACAAACGCACGCACACGGGTCAGTGCCGCCACAGTGAGCCGTATTTGTGCTCCGATTACGGGTGTGCGATATATATCGTTTGCGATAATATCGTAATTGTTGTTTTAACGATGTGTGATTTGACATTATCGAGTATTTTGCAAAAACCATTTAAGCCACCTACAGAGTATGTACATTACATGAAGCACATTTAGAGTGTGTTCTCACATTTAGAGTGTGTTCTCTCATTTAGAGTGTGTTCTCTCTGCATGATTCAGTCCATTAAATACATTTAGAATCGTTTAAATGATTCGGTTCAATCGCAATGACTCACTTATGAACAGTGACTTGCTGCCACCTACTGGTGGGTTTAATTACACATTCAAAGTATCTTTTTATTATTTTAATAATTTCAAATATCAGTATTCAGTGTTTTATGTTAAATGCATTCATGTCCTGCATTAAACAGTGTGTATATACATCTAAACACCATTCAGACGCAGCTTCTGTGTTTCCTCTGCATTGCAAAGATGAATTTTATTGATACTGATTTAATTTGCTTGGTAACAGCCCAAATGTCTTATTATTCTAATTCACTGATTAAATGTAAGAATCTGACTCAAAAGATGATGCACAGTTTTAGAAAAAAATGGCTTTATAAAGGTAAAAATGCCCATTAAAAGGCAAAAATAAATGTAATCTTATTGAAAATAATTAATTTCTATCAGTGAGAACTGACCACGACGAAGAATATCAAAAACTGTAGGAGTTGGCTATCCACAGCTGTCCTTAAGATACCAGCACAATAACACACTCGGCAAAATATCGTCTAATTATGGTTATCAATAAAATAAAATATCGCACACCCCTAGTTAAGAGATCAGAACGAGAGCGCTAACGCTCCTCTTCCCGTCTCAGGTGAAAGACCATACCTGTGCGATTATCCGGACTGCGGGAAAGCGTTCGTCCAGAGCGGTCAGCTGAAGACCCATCAGCGCCTGCACACCGGAGAAAAACCCTTCGTCTGTTCGGAGAAAGGTGAGCGTTAGCATTCACTGCTTTCTAGGGTTGGGTATCGAAAACCGGTTACATTTTAGAACCGGTTCCAAATTTCCAAAAACCCGGTTTTCAATAAGACGCGTGCATTTCGGTTCTGCTTAACGATTTCTGTGTTCGCATTTTAATGGCATTTAAAGCTAGGGATGCACGATATTGGATTTAGCCGATATGCCGATATTTTTCAACTCATTTTGCCGATATCTATATATTTCCTTTTGTTTGGAAACAACACCAAGTCTCTCCTGTGCAGAAATTATAAGCAAAATATTTTTAATTTGTTGTAATTAGTTTTATTTTAAATTGTTTTTAACAAGAACTCATTTATTATAATTAAAAGTTAGTTTTTTAACAGTACATTGAAGCTTTGAAAATAACTATAAATAAAGCTGCATTTCCCCTCCCAGAAAGATGCAGTGTTACCTAACATTTTATTTTAAGATTTAACATTTGTTGATGGTCTAAAACAAGTTGTAAAAATTCTGAAAAACTTTTAGAGCTCATGATTTGTTAAAAAACACACACATTACACATTAATGAATAAATCAGTATATATAAGCTTATTTAATTTACAAGTGTCATGTTTGTGATTTTATTTTTTCTTGTAAGCTATAGCTTCTGACCATTAAATCAAAACATACTCATTATTTTATGGCATCAATCACTGCTTTATTTAATCAGAAACACTGTCTAAATGTTATTTGTGTAGGCTATTTTACTTGTAATTTAATTATTAGTAATGTTATTAATATTAGTACTTTAATTTTAGGTAATTTACTACATTTTTTCATGAAACATGATCTTTACTTAATTTCCTAATGATTTTTGTCATAAAGAAAAATGTATAATTTTGACCCATACAATGTACTTTTGGCTATTGCTACAAATATACCCCAGCGACGTAAGACTGGTCCAGGGTCACATATTTTGTGTAATCGCATGTTTATTGTCTTCAAGTTTCATCAGTTAAAATGTCTCTATCTGCGTTTTATTCAGCGATAACTGGATACCTTTGTCCATATCAGGGATTTCCTGGTTAAGTGCTATTACTGCTGTGATGCATCTGTGGCGTTTCTGCCCTCCGGCTTCCAGTATGAATTAAACAGTCATTACATTACGTGTGTACTCAGTAATGCTCACAACACCCTGTTTTGGGTAAAAAAATAGGAAAGACAATTTTCTCTAAAGAAACAGGATTCCCTGAATTATCGTCATTGATATCGTTATCACAATAAATACCAGAAATACCGTGATATATTTTTAAGCCCATATCAACCGTCACTACTATGTACTATAACATGTAACATGAATATGCTAAAAGCAACTCATGTAAACACCTTATTTATAATATAGTCTTGTTCAGAATAAGGTAAATAATTAATTACTGATGTCCATGTGAACGTAGTCAGTGATAAACCGTAGCACTGGTTGGTTGATGTGTGTTTCAAAGCTTTGTTTTTCTCCTCGTGTGTTTCAGGTTGCAGTAGCAGATTCACGCACGCTAACCGTCACTGTCCCAAACACCCATACGCCCGGCTGAAGCGCGAGGAGCCCACGGGCGGCCCCGGGAAATCACAAGGAGCCGACAACCAGGCTGTGGCCGAATGGCTGACGAAGTGAGCAAAACATAAACACCCATTTAATTAAAAAAAAAATTCCCCCGGACATGAAAATATCCAGATGATGTGCCTTTTGAAATAATAATTTACTTTTTTTTGGGGAAAAGTGTGAAAAAGTTGCTTTATGGTCGGTCACAATTGTGGGATAATGTGTACTGAATTAACATATTTCTGCAGTCAAAAAATTGTTACATGTGTCCCCGGACCACACAACCAGAAATGTTTCCTTTTAAAAAAATTGACGTTTTTGTGTACATCATAATATATGTGTACTGTGTATATTTATTATGTATATCTAAATACACACAGTATATATTTTGAAGTTTTTACATGTATATTTATATTCATATAATTGACATCATATTTAAAATTTAAACACGATGTATCTTTCTTAAATATGTCCGTGAATGTATGTTCACTACTGTGTGTACACTTGGATGGGTTAAATGCAGAGTATGGGTCACCACTTCCCTTTCACTATGTTTTTATTTATTTCATGGCTTTAGTTTTGCACTAATGAGCGTGAAGGTCCATCAGAGTGACGGTGTTTGTGTTGTCAGATATTGGCAGATGAGGGAGCAGCGGACGCCGACGAAAGCAAAGACACTGACTAAGACCACTATAGAGGATCAAGAGCAGCAGGATCCTCTGGACTTCCTTCCGTCCGACGAAGGTGAAGAAGAGGAGCAGGACGAAGAGAAGAGCGGCGGTGGAGGAACGGCACGGAGGCGTCTTCAAGAGCAGCGCGAGCGTCTTCACGGCGCACTAGCGCTCATCGAGCTGGCTAACAATCTCTCCGCCTGAGAAACACCAGAGACTTTCCTCGCCTTTGAGACCCGCCCGGGTTGATATAAGCTACAAGCACCTTATTTTGCTTCCTGTTGTACCTTTAGGCTGCTACGATGGTAGTGATATCATTATATGAAGAATGTCGTCGTTTTCTCAGCTTGTTAAGGAGATGATGAGATGTCTTGTTTGTTTCGTTGTGCACTTTTGTGGAAAGAGCGTTGGTTTCTCTGGGGTTTGTGTGCGAGATGTGATTTCAGAGAGAGTGTGTGTGTGTGTGTGTGTGTGTGTGTGTTGAAACAGGGTGCGGTGACTGACCTGCTAAAGATGAAGACTTACTGACGGCAGATGGCATAGCGCTTTTATACATTAGTCCCATTCGCTTCGTACGCTGTCTTCCATCACATTGGTCATGTTTAATCATGTATTTATTCTCTATTTAAAGCCACCGGCTCAGGCTTTGCAATAACGTCGATCAAACTAACCAGCTTTAAGATGCCGCATTGGTACACGCTTATAAACTAGTGTATAGAGTTGATGGGTAAACCGAAGAAGCACTTACGATATTAATCTAGGACTGTTTGCCTACACCCTTCCAAAGATCAAAATGAGATTCTGGATCTAAAATCCCTTCGGTGTCTTCACGATCCGTAACACTAAGTTTTTCTGTTCACGTGCTTCATTCGGTGGTTCGTTCCGATTAAATGATTTCATGGATTCGTTTGGAAACTGGAAAATGTTTGTCATTGGAAATTCATTTTATAACAAATAATATATTCCCTCTCCCCCAAAACAATCCTTCGGAAAGCCGTGCTTTTACGAACTGATCCCAGAATGTAATGGAGCGTTTTATTCTGAGTTGTTCTGGTCGCTGTGCTCAAAGGACTTTGTAAATGTGTAAAGGGCTTTTCCTGATTAGTGTTAGCACTTCAAGTCTTCATTAAACGATATAAATCCGTTCTGGTTGTTGCATTTGTGTTTATTTAAATAACCACAAGAGAAACTGAAGTAACATACTGAGAACAAGAGAAACGCAGTGTTAGGAAACCATAGTGATGCACTGGAAATTATGCTAAAAATGTAAGTTTGTCCATGAGAAGATAGTCTCCACCAATAAACATCCCAATATACGTCACAGCAACGTTCTGAGAAAAAATACAAACAGAATGCTAAATATTTAAAGGTTAGATATATTACATATGTGGCCCAGGAGCACAAAACCAGTCATAAGTCAATTAATAAATTTAGAATTTATACATCATCTGAAAGCTGAATAAATAATCTTTCCATTGATGTATGGTTTGTTATGATAGGACAATATTTGTCTGAGATACAACTATTGGAAAATCTGGAATCTGAGGGAGCAAAAAAATCTAAATATTGAGAAAATGTCCTTTAAAGTTGTTCAAATGAAGCTCTTAGCAATGCATATTACTAATCAAATTATTTTTTTATATTTATGGTAGGAAATTCACTAAATATCTTCATGGAACATGATCTTAATATCCTAATGATTTTTGTCATAAAAGAGAAATGTATAATTTTGATCCATACAATGTATTGTTGTCTATTGCTACAGATATACCTGTGTTACTGATGACTGCTTTTGTGCTGCAGGGACACGTATTATGGAGTATGATAGGCTAACTTTATATTATATACAACATTTCTGCAGATTTTATGAAGGCATATTTTTAAAACCAAGTAACGAAAATTTAAGGAGTAATAAAGGAAACAAAATACATTAACATGGTCTTTAAATGTCAATGTCTTGTATTAGTAATGCTTAAATACATCTAACAAAGTCTCTTTTTCATTCATTTTACAAACAATGGCTTCGATCGCACTGCAAAAATGATATTCTTTCTCTATTTTTGTCTTGTTTTCCAGTGGAAATGCCTGAAGATCCTTAAATTAAAATATATTTACTGGAGAAACAAAATAACCTAAGATATGAAGTTTAGTTTTCTGAGATATTTTTCAAAATAAATTGAGTTTATGATTAAAACAAGAATAAATATATGCCAGTGGAGTCAGAGAAATGAGTTGAGTAAACATGAGTTGGACACAAGACAATAAAAAATGAAATATGAACATCACAGACATCCATCCTTCAAAGGTTAAAGCCTTAAAACAAGAAGAAAATATTATGTGTTCAAATTCTCATTTCTATGGTTTAATTTTCTTCATCTTGAAGTAGTCGCTCACCTTCTGTAAATCTCCAGTGTAAGCGCTCGCCAGGACCGTCGGGATAATAATGATAAAAGCATTATAAAACAAAACCCCATATTTACCAAGACCCTGAAACGACAGAAAATGAAGGCAAGAGTTCATATGTGTTTGCACACGAGGTTTAACTGCAGATCTGTGTTTAATCACAAGGGTGTGATGTTAAAGCTGTAAAGTTTACACCTAACGACTTGCAAAGTGTATTTTTAACCAAAACCAAAATGTATCACTTATTTGATAACACCTAGTCACATTGATATCTGACAGCCTGCTGCAGGAGATATGATGCATGTGGCAAAGCTCAAAGCAACAGTTAGTTATTGTCAGAAATCATCCATCACTGATAACTCCTGCCGTCATAAAGCTGTCATGTACCTCCATCCCCAGTTTCTCCTTGGTGTAAACTCCATTAGCAGCCGTGAAGACGTCGTTTAGCAGAACAAACGTGTATCCTTCTGCATTGAAGGACAGGTCCGAGCTGAAGCAGTCGGGTCAGAGTTAATAAACACCTGTGTATGTGTAATGAATCTGGGGCAAACAAGCATTTGATACACTGCTGATTTTTCAAGTTTTCCCACTTACAAAGAATGGAGAGATCTGTCATTTTTATCGTAGGTACACCTTAACTTTGAGAGACAGAATATAAAAAAAAATCCAGAAAATCACATTGTATGATTTTTAAATAATTAACTTCCATTTTATTGCATGAAATAAGTATTTGATCACCTACCAACCAGCAAGAATTCTGTCTCTCACAGACCTGTTAGTTTGTCTTTAGGACGCCCTCCTATCCTCCACTCATTACCTGTATTAATTGCACCTGTTTGAACTCGTTACCTGTATAAAAGACGAGATTTTGAGCAACAACCTCCTTCCCTCAGTAAGAGCATTGAAGATGGGTCGTGGCTGGGTCTTCCAGCATGACCATGACCCCAAACACACAGCAAGGGCAACGAAGGAGTGGCTCCGTAAGAAGCATTTCAAGGTCCTGGAGTGGCCTAGCCAGTCTCCAGACCTGAACCCAAGAGGAAACCTATGGAGGGACCTGAGATTCTGTGTTTGCCCAGCGACAGCCCCAAAACCTGAAAGATCTGGAGAAGACCTGTATGGAGGAGTGGGATAAAATCCCTGCTGCAGTGCAAACCTGCTCAAGAACTACAGGACACGTCTGACCTCTGTAATTGTAAACAAAGGTTTCTGTACCAAATATAATGTACCAGGGTGGTGATGGCGGAGTGGATAAGACACATTCCTTTGGTGTGAGAGACCCGGGTTCGAATCCACTGTGAGACACCAATGTGTCCCTGAGCAAGACTCTTAACCCCTAGTTGCTCCAGAGGCGTGCGACCTCTGACATATATAGCAATTGTAAGTCGCTTTGGATAAAAGCACCTGCTAAATGACTAAATAATAATAATAATAACCAAAGAAAGACGGATATCTGAAAAACATCTTTCAGAGCAGGTAAGAACTGATTGCTGTTGTTTTTACCTTTTGTTTCTTTAACTGCTGACTTTAGATATAATGAATGACTGCTATTCATATCAGATAACGGTGGAAACTATAACTTTTCATGGATATTTATAGGCCAGTACAGACCAGAGAAGGAAGTGTTTCAGAGACTGGCAGTTATCAACATAAACACTGTTTTGTGAAGCTAGCAAATGCTACACAAACTATGTTGGTTCGTGTTTTATTACGCATCATGTTGCTCTACATTTTCACATGCAAACTGTTTCTTGTTCGAGCTTCGTTTTCAAGCTATATCCACTTCATTTAGCAGCAGCCTGACCATCTTTATTTACAGATATGACACGCACACATGGATGAAATATGAAAATATGCAGTTTCCCGGGAAATCTGTCCTGCCCGCCCACACACACACACTATATATATATGTGTGTGTGTGTGTGTGTGTATTTTGATTAAAGTATTTCAAAATCTAAAAATATTTTAAATATTACCAAAAAAGGATCAAAAATTTGCTTCATTTTTTTTATCCATTCTTTGTATATTTTTGAAAAAAAAAAATATATATTTTGAAATAAATGTATCAAGCCCCCACTATAACATGTGTGAACGTTTAACACAGCTGACTAAAAATAAATAATTAATAAGACTGTAAGTGTATTTTCTTGCCTCTGAAATATATATGTGTATTTTTTTCCGTATAGGTGACAGAATCAAAATACAAATAATTATTATATGCTTGCTTACCTTAAGGATATAAGGTAAGGCCAAAAAAAAAAAAGGGTTTTATGGTGTACTTGCTCATTATTGTGTGCTAATTCAGTGCCTCTTATTAAAATAATAATAGTACTTGATGATAACTGTATTCATCTTTTAACAAATGCATTACAGAAGGAGAAAACATGGGAAACAAATAACAGATAAATGGAAGAATCACAGGAATAAAACCGTAAATCAGTGAGAAAATAGATGGGTTTGCAAATGAGATGATAAGAGATGAAACTGGCCAGGTGAAACCTGAAACAGGTGAAACTAGTCACTTAGGCTAGTTAGTCATTTTGTTAATCACGAATCAGAGACGGACTTTAAGGCAATAAGCATTATTCGTTTCTGTTTCCGTGTTTTATGAAAAGCACTGAATAATGAATTTGACTTGTTTCAGTCGTTTTCCGTGTTTATAAGCCTGCTGATGTGTTTTTGGGCTGAAAGACTAAACATTTGATGCTTACAGCATCTTTTTACCTGAATGCCATCTTCTGAAAGCTGAATAAATAATCTCTCCATTGATGTATGGTTTGTTATGATCGGACAATATTTGTCTGAGATACAACTATTAGAAAATCTGGAATCTGAGGGAGCAAAAAAATCTAAATATTGAGAAAATCTCCTTTAAAGTTGTTCAAATGAAGTTCTTAGCAATGCATATTACTGATCAATAATGAAGTTTTTATATATTTACGGTAGGAAATGTACAAAATATCTTCATGGAACATGATCTTTACTTAATAATGATTTTTGTCATAAAAGACAATATATACAATATATACCTGTGCTACTCATGACTGCTTTTGTGCTGCAGGGTCAGATATAATATAGTGTTTGCTGTAGTATGAATGAGTTCGGTCTGATGGTGAATCCTCCACTAGATAGCGCCCGGTGCTGAGAAATCACCACTATGCCCTTCTGCACTACACAGCATGTGGTGTTCACTATATAGGGACTAGGGAACGAGGTAGAGACTGAACAAGCGTCATTCTCCGAACAACAGTGTAAAAGTCCAACAAAGGAAGAAAGTAATCAAAAAAATAATAATAATTATATTCTGGGGCCAGTTTCATAAACCTAGGCTATGTACTATGTTCTTAAGAACTAGTTTGAGCAGCTAGCAATAGACAAGAGTTTTTAGTTTGTTTGTTTCTTTAGTTCCATCACATATAAGTAGCTACAAGGCAAAAAGTACAAGGCAGATATAAAGCAATGTACAGTTTAAAGCATGTAAGACAGAATAACAACGACAAAACATTAAATGAACATAAACATAAATATGGGGGGGGGGGGGGTAATAGACAAGGGGTAATCTTACTTAAATTATTAAAGGAAAAAAAAAGACTAACTTTTTGATCATGTGACTTATGCAGATGCTGTCATTAACCCCCGGTTTCACAGACAAGGCTTAAGACTAGTCCTAGACTAAAATGTAATTCTGAGCTGTTTCAAATGAAATACACTTGACTGATCTTAAAATAAATCAGTGCCTTTGTTTTGTCTTAAGATGCACACCAGTAATGCTTTTTCTAAGGCATGTTTATAAAAAGTACTTAAATGTCCTAATTGAACTATGTCCTAATCCTGGTTTAGTCTAAGACCTGTCTTTGAAACCGGGCCTAAAACGAGAGAACCTTAAACTCAGATGTGTTTGTTTTTCAGTTCAACTTCCACATAAATTACTCATCGTAAAGGGACGGTTGACCCAAAAATGACAATCCTGGTTACTCATCCACCAAACCTGTAGTAGTGCGAGTAAATTCATTTTTGTGTGAATTAACCCTTTAATATAACATTTAATGAATGGATGAATTTTAAAAAACAAAGAAAAGAAACTAAAAGTAGTCTCAGACTTTTGGATCCCATTTTCCTCACAGCTCTACTTCCATCAGTATGCACAAATAATAAATAAAGACATTAAAATAGGGGTTTTAATAAATCAAATGTGTTAAATGGAAGTAATTGTTTTGTTCAGTTATGCAGATCCTGTATGTTTGCAGCTCAACTCAGTTTCTCCACTACAGAACTATTTTGTTAGATAATAATAAATAAAGCAGCTGCGTCCAGCTGTATTCATGCACTTATAATGTGAGTGGGCGGAGTCTACATCAGTCAATCAATGAGTAATCCAGCGTTCTCATTGGTGGAGGGGTGAGTGGGAGGAGTCTACAACTAATCAATGAGAATGTGATCAGGTGTTTGGCTCTATATCTCTGGCCAAAACAGTCCAGTATGTATCTTTTTGTTTATTACATAATTATTAAAAAGCAAAAATAAAAAAATCTTGCTATGTGTATTACATTAAGCTAACTGAGACTTGTTATAGCACTTGGGTATATTGCTCTTTTGTTGATTTTGATTGCTTCCATTGTCATCATTTGTAAGTCTCTTTGGATAAAAGCATCTGCTAAATGATTAAATGTAAATGTATGTAAAAACAAGACTTAAAAACAGTATCTGAGAAGTGTTCAGAATATAAAAGTCTAATGCTCTAATGTTTTTGTTTGATTGAATGTTGTGTTTTACACACAGCCTACTTTCCTAATTGCTCATTAAATCATGTAAAGTTATAACTCACATTATTTTTTACATTTAATTTGTTTGAGTTCATGTGAAAAAACAACCAACATACAGCCAAAACTGATTTTTTTTTATTGCATTAAAAAGCAGAGCATGCAAAGATTATAAACAGAATACTGTAGTACAATTTTGTATAAAAAAATATAAGGACTTTTAAAACATGCAATGCAACAAGTGCTGAAACCGCTGGTAGATTACTGCATTATAAGACAGATGATGATGTTCATTCAGCCTTTGCTTGAGTCCGTTTGGAGTTGAGATGCTTGAGTTTCTTCAATCTTCTCAAGACTCCGAGATCAGCACAGATCCACTTGTTTTTGATGTTTAATCTGTAGAGCAGTAAACACAGTTAATACAGGAGCACAGGACTGGCTTGTGTTTGTGTGTTAAACACTCACATCAGTGCATCGATGTCACAGGGACCAGATTTGTGCTGGATCTCATGTTTGGAGACCAAAAGCAGCGTTCTCAAAGGGATTTTCTTTGAAACTCTCAAACAACAACTTGGAATGGCATCCACTGGAACAAAAGCAACATCTGGTATTGAATGAGAGTTAAATCTTCTCCTAACAAAAGCACACACTTCCTGTAGGATGTTTTGAGCTCAAAAAACAAGAAGGGCAGAGACAGACAAGTCTTCAATTATAGGGCAATTATTTGATGTTCCCATAAAGCAGAGCGGTGCGTGTCACGACAGTGTCCCTGCTGTCCACACTGACTCACCGTCTATTCAAGCTGCTTTATAGGTATGTGTGTCTCTGGCTTTACTGACACCGTTCTGACTTACAGGAGCATACTGATGCTGTAGCATGGGTTCCAGTCCCAGAGAATGCATGAGCTGCTAATTTCTGGTTAGAAATGACTGGGCTTTTAAAAATTGCTTGTAAATCAGTCATTATGCTTTTTAAAAATGATTGATCTGAGCTCATGCACCTCAGTTTTTGAGTGAAAAGGTATTATTTGTGGATGGTTTTGGCTCAAAAACTGAGGTGCATGAGCTCAGATCAATGAAGCATACGATAAATCAAAAATCCTCTCCGAGGTAAAATGATTGGAACACATGAAGCTCGTTTCTGCCATGAAACAAAAATTGTATTAAGAGTTAATTGTGTTAAATAGTAAAAGAGTTAATTGTGATTAGTTTTTTTTAATCTAAATTCTGACTTTCTCATAGTTTTGAGGCAAAAAGTTGTAATTACTTTCATTTTTATCAACTATAATACAAATTATTTATGCAGAATTGCAAGATATAAACCCATGAGAAAAAAGTTATGACTGAGTTTGCAATTGTTTTGTTTTTTTATTATTCATTTTATTTTTTTCTGCCATGAAGTAAAAATAAAACCGATAATACTAGTTCTGACATTTTTACTTGCAATTCTGAGTTTATATCTTGCAATTCTGAGAAAAAACTTGCTAAAAAGTTGCAAGGGTTAATAAAAAATGTGCACATTGTATTAATGTAATCAACACTGAGCTGAATTGAGCTGAATAACAATACTTGTGTTTTTAGAGAATACAGAATCTGTACTGTATGAAGCGTTATAGAAATAAATGTGACTGACTTTAGGTAAAAGCAGCAAATGCATAACCCTAAATTGCACTAACCTAAACATTTAATAAAAGTCAATATTACATTTTGCAATTTGCATCAACAATATACAGTGGTAAAGATGATCCTCATGTGAGATCTGTTTGATTCTGACCTTCAGTGCTGGTGAGGATGATGATGGTGACGCAGAAGAGCAGCAGGACAGACGTTACTCTGAGCTCCATGGTTGAACAGCATTGAGTGTGAATGAACAGAGAAAAGCTGATTTAAAGCCATGCATGCGAGTCCCGTTCCGCCCTCATAACCCGGCCTGCCCGGACTCATCAGCAATCACACTAAAGAAAACACTTTTACAAATCAGTTATGAAATCTCTTTTATAGCAGACGAAATATTCCCCGCAGCGCCTCATTCAGGTGAATGTGAAGGAGCCGTTTGCTGCAGGTTATGCGTGATGCTGATGTCATTAGGAGTGTTTCTCAGGAGTGTGTTGATTTATGTTGTTCGTTACGGTCAGATACATGTCACTGGGTGTGTTCAGTAATTGCATCGGATGTTCAAGCTTGTCTGTTTTACTTTCTTTCTTGATTTTGTTACAGGAGCAGAGTTTCACCCTTGACCTTACAAGACCTTACAAGAAAATTTAGAGTTCATCCCACTCATTGATGTGAGCATAAGTATTGGGACAGTTGAACATAAGGCAGATATAAAAGATTAAAAGCTATTATTTAGTTGCAGATCCCTTGCACACAATCACAGCAGTGAGTCTGGGACCCATAGACATCACCAGACTCTTGCTCTCATCCTTTGAAATACTTTTCCCAGCCTTTAATGCAGCCAATTCCAATTGTTGCTTGTTTTGGGGAGTTTCTGCCTTTACTCTCCTCTTCAGCTGCTGAAATTCATGTTCAATCAGATTTAAATCTGGAGATTGACTTGGGTAATATAAGACTTTCCATTTCTTTGCCCTTATAAAGTCCTTGACTGAACTGGCAGGGTGTTTTGGGTCATTGTCCTGATGCAATATGAAGCACTTCCCAATGAATCTGGAGGCATTTTCTTGAATATTGGTAGGCAAGATGGTTTTGTACCCTTCCAAATTCATTCTGCTACTGTCATCATACATAAAGTCATCAGTAAAGTTGAGAGGGTCTGTTCCAGAGACAGCCATGCATGCCCATGCCATGACACCACCTCCACCATGCTTTACAGATGAGGCTGACGAGAATACGAGTTTCTTTCTTGAGAGAATGGGTATAACTGTTGTACCATGGCGCAGTACGTTTTTCTCTAACCTTTTTCAATTTGAGGGTGCCAACAGCTTCTAATGTATTCGAGAAGATAGTGCCCATGTTGCTAGTCATTTCATCTAGTTCATGTGTATTTATGGGTACACAGAGCAGTTGAGATAAATCAGGCAGGTTATTTGTGAATCTGTCTTTGGTGGCTGGAACAATAGTTCTGCCCGGATGATAACGCAGAGCCATATAATTGATATCAGTAATACGCAGCATGCACGATACAAGGAAATGATCAGTAACATCATCACTTTGAGGTACGATATCTATATCAGTAAGATCAAGTCCATGCGATATAATTAAATCTAGCGTATGATTAAAACGATGAGTGGACCCGGTGACGTTTTGCTTGACTCCAAAAGAGTTTATTAGGTCAGTAAACGCAAGTCCTAACGCATCATTTGTATTATCAACGTGAATGTTAAAATCTCCGACAATTAGCAGTTTATCAACATTAACTAATAGATCTGAGAGGAAATCCGCGAATTCTTTTAGGAAATCTGTATATGGCCCTGGCGGTCTATACACAGTAGCCAGAGCAAGAGATAGGAGAGATTTCTTTTGCATATCTAACAGTGTAACATTAAGCAGAAGTATTTGGAATGAGTTAAACCTCCTGTATCTTGTTTTCTGAGTAACATTGAGAATATCACTATATATTGTTGCCACATCGCCGCCACGACCAGTCTGACGGGGCTTATGTTTATAACAGTAGCTTTGTGGAGTAGACTCATTTAGACCAAAATATTCATTTGGTTTAAGCCAGGTTTCAGTCAGGCAGAGTACATCAAAATTATTATCTGTGATCATTTCATTTACAATAACTGCTTTGGGTGCAAGTGATCTAATATTTAGGAGCCCAAGCTTTGTGTGTGTCATCATCGAATGCAAGATTCAGAATACAGAAGTAATGGATATAACTGATACGACACATTCCCTGCTTTTAATATCTGAAGAATTAATGCTACATTAATGACTCCACAGCCAACAGACCAATTTTGTCTTTACTGTTCCAATACTTATGGAGGGCACTGTATATATATATATAAAGACTATTTAAAAATGTTAACTATTGATAATTAAAACAAACAATTAGTTGTGAAATTTAAGTGAAGTTTCTGAGTGAAGATGGTTTCTACACCAGTTTTTTATATTATTTATTATACTGTACATAATAAAAAACATATTTGAAAATAAAATATTATATATATATATACATATATATATAGTATATGTATTCCAACTATTTGTAAATTAATATATAATATAACATAACATACAAATATTATATTTTAATACTTAAAAAATATTTGTTATATTTATTTATTTTTGTCTGTAGTAACAATTATGATCAGCACCGTTATTTTAATTATTATTATTATTATCATCATTATTGTTATTGTTGTTTGTAACGGACCAAAATAATATCTTGTCAAAATGAAACCTGCGGCACGTGTTTGGCTTTAATTCTCTCTTGTGCTTCTGTCACTTTCCTTTTCTTTTGTATGCAACTCCTTCCTCTGGTTTTCTGATATCTGTGGTAAATCATCTGAATGCCTTTGGTTTCCAGGTTTTACAGTGATTAAAGCGTAAAGCTAAATACCATGTATAATTAATTCATCTTTTAATAAAAGGGTTTCAAACCTGATCTGCAGGATCTGTCAGACTCAGAAATACAGTTGGAGGATCTGCAGGAGCTCCCAGAAAGGCCACAGGCTGCTTTGGGCTGGAGATTATGTGTTAGATGGGTAATTATTCTCAGAAATCTCTGAATTATCATCACACAAAGGCAGAAACGGGTCACGCAGCTTCTGGGACAATAAACTCAAACCAAAGCCCTTGAAATAACAAACGAGCCAAACAGATTGACTTTCACGTCCGTTTACTACATACAGTATTTACACAGACAGCGCTGAGCAGAGCAACACGTGTGAATGAAGGAGCTACAGACGCGGATCGCATCAGAAGGGTCTTGGTCTCCGAGAGGCCAGATTGAGCAAACGCAGCAGCATTTCTCCAGAAACACCCTTCAGAGCCACGCCGTCTTCAGACTGATGAGAGCCCACGTCTTCAGAGCAATCTGGATCCAGAACACAGCTCTCTGGAAGACAGAAAACATGCATTAGGCACAAATACCTGTCGTAGTGAGATGTGCAGAGCTTGAGATTGAGTTCAAGGATCAGAGTTTGTGTGTAATGTGACATGATGGGATATTTTGCTCACCGGAGTCGCAGCAGACGCCTGGAGCTGCGCATCGGCCCCGGGCCCCGCAGGATCTCCCGCCTGTCTCACAGGGGCCCGGCTGCAGATTCTCCTCCATGCAGCTCAGCGTCTCTGGAGACTCGATGAGACAACCCAGACCGGCCCCACAGCAGATACTGGGGCCCAAACAACGGCCTTGATTCCCCGGACCACACGCCGGACACTACACACACACACACACACACACACACACACAGAGAGAGAGACAGAGAACAGAGAAACACACGTTTGTTTTTGTTTTTTTTAAATGTCTTTATATGTGTTTTTATACATCTTTCTTTCAGTTTTATTCATTTTAATGCATCAAGTTAAATATATATGAGAAATGTTCCAACAAGCTGAAATGAATTAAGTGTAATTTTTATAGAATGTGTTCTATTTCAGTTAACATTTATTTTATTTCAAGTAACAAAAATGTTTTTGTTTTTTTATGGTTTCAGTTTTAGTTTGAAATACAAATGAAACATAAAACTACAACAGACACAGTGTAATACTTAATCAACATGAAATATTTACAAATATTTTGTTGCTAATAGTGCGTTATATTTTTTATGCAGTGATGAATATTATGAATGTTTCAGCTTATTTAAATGAAACACAGTGTGAATGTTTAGCAGATGAACTTGAAATGAAAGACATTCCGGATTCTCTCAAACTGCTTATAAAGCTGCTTATAATGTCCACAGTATTGCTGATGATGCTTATGATGAAGATGATGCTGATGATGAAGATGATGCTGATGATGAAGATGCTGCTGATGAGGAAGATGATGCTGATGATGAAGATGATGCTGATGATGAAGATGTTGCTGATGATGAAGATGATGCTGATGATGAAGATGATGCTGATGATGAAGATGCTGCTGATGATGAAGATGATGCTGATGATGAAGATGTTGCTGATGATGAAGATGATGCTGATGATGAAGATGATGCTGATGATGAAGATGATGCTGATGATGAAGATGCTGCTGATGATGAAGATGATGCTGATGATGAAGATGATGCTGATGATGAAGATGATGCTGATGATGAAGATGCTGCTGATGATGAAGATGATGCTGATGATGAAGATGCTGGTCTGTACCTGTCTGACGGGCTCTGGCTGGGATCTCTTGCCTCCTCGGGGGCAGTTCTGGATGTAGCAGGCGGATGAGAGCGCGGAGAGCGCCAGCAGACAGAGGACACACGCGGACAGCAGAGAGTCGGACATCTCGACACACACTGATGCTCTGATGCTCTCGGACGCTTATATAGAGCTGCAGCATCAGCACCAGCAGAGCTCCTCCTCATCCAGACATCAGTCTCACTCTTACAGCTCCATTACACTTTTTCTCAACTGCTTACAAAATCATCACTTGTCACTAGTGCTGTCAAACAATTAATCACATCCAAAATAAAAGTTTTTGTTTACGTAGAATATGTGTCCCTGCAGCACAAAAGCAGTCATCAGTAGCACAGGTATATTTGTAGCAATAGACAACAATACATTGTATGGGTCAAAATTATACATTTTTCTTTTATGCCAAAAATCATTAGGATATTAAGAATTTCCTACCGTAAATATATCAAAACTTCATTTTTGATTAGTAATATGCATTGCTAAGAACTTCATTTGAACAACTTTAAAGGAGATTTTCTCAATATTTAGATTTTTTTGCTCCCTCAGATTCCAGATTTTCTAATAGTTGTATCTCAGACAAATATTGTCCGATCATAACAAACCATACATCAATGGAGAGATTATTTATTCAGCTTTCAGATGATGTATACATCTCAATTTCAAAAATAATGACCCTTATGACTGGTTTTGTTGTCCAGGGTGACATATATGTGTGTCCTGTGTATATTTATTATGTATATATAAATACACACACATGCATGTATATATTTAAGAAAAATATGTTTACTTTATATATTAAATATATTTATATATGATATACCTGTAATTTATCGGAATATATATAAATAAATACATGTAAATATTTTCAAAATATATGCTGTTTGTGTTTGTATTTATATATACATAATAACTTTACACAGTACACACACATATATCATGCACAAAAACTTTTATTTTGGATGCGATTAATCACAATTAATTAACAGCACTACTTGTTTCTGTCACACAGTTTCTGAAAGCTGT
>NC_136757.1:29718595-29783595 GCF_936440315.1 Barbus barbus
CAAATATTGCCTTGGAATCTAGCAGAAATAAAATAAGCTTAAGTTTTTAATTGATTTTATTTTATTTCACTTAGCATTTATTTAAAGTAATGATTTTTTAATATTTAGAATTTAGATTTTTATATATATTGTATATATATTTTTTCTGCTTTCATGTTGATTTTAGTTAAAGTTTTAGTCATTTTGTTGTGCATTTCTCATTTTTTGTATCTATTTTTTTCCATATGTCTGTATATTTTAGGCTAATTCAAGCATGTCAAGCTTAAACTAAATGAAAATGAGAAATGTCCCATAAGTTTACATTTTCTATAATATAATGCTTTATATTATTTTATTTTATTTCAGTTAATGTTTGTTTTAGTTCAAGTAAGAACTCATGTAATGGTTTTCATTTTACTTTCAGTTAACTATAATAACATTATGTTTCTGCTTGAGAAATTATGAAGAGTGACATTTAATGAAAATTCATCTGAACAACATCATCTGACAAACTGATCCTGACAGAATAAATCACAGCTTCACCTTAAAGAACATGTTTCAGCAACATCAGCCTTCTGATGCATCCATTATTAAATCATAAGTCTTAAGTGTGTATTACTACCTCAAAACTAGAATGTTATTATTACTGTCTTTTCGCTCCAAAATGAGTTACATGTCCATCCTCTCAACAGAAGACAGTCCGTTTTGTCATACATATAGAAAAACACAATGATGTATAGGTAAAGGTCAAAGGTCATGGTGTGAACAGCTATTCATCAGAGGGTTATTATGACTCTTTTGCTGCTATGAAGATTTCATATTTAAATATATACTTCTTGCATTGATTTTTGAAAAGAAAATGTTAAATAAAAACACATTTAATAAGTGTAAAACATTAAGAAATATATATAATTTATTTTATATAAAATATAAATGTAAAATATACATTTATTTTATATAAATTTAACTTTTACATTTTTATTCAATACATTATAAATTATATTATTATTATTACAAGCTTTTATTTTTATACTTTCCAATTTATTTAACATTTTTGTGAAAGGTTTAGTCATTTTGTTGTGTGTGTGTTTTATTTTCATTAGTTTTCCTTTTTTAAAAAAAGAAAAAAAAAAAAAACCTACTTTTTATTAATTTTTATTTCAGTTCATTTGAGTTATTTTAGTACATCAAGTTTACCTAAATGAAAATAATATAAAATAAGATTTTTTAAACTTTTTTAAACTTCAATGAAAATATTTTGCATGGTTTAAGCTTTTTTTTTTTTACATTTAGAATTAGTTTTTATTTTGTGTTTTTAAAATATGTCATATAGTTTTTATTATTTTTTTTATATATTATAAATTGAATTAAAACAAAGAAATTCAACACAGATAAATAAAACCAATCTAAACGGTAAGTGACTGGATTTTTTTTTAAAGAAGTAAGTGTTTTCTCTACTTAACGTAATTTTTATACCAAGTAATGAAAATATTTTTCATGGTTTAATTTTTTAAATTTTTTTTACATTTTGAATTAGATTTTATTTTGTGTTTTTTAAATATGTCATATAGTTTTGATAAAAACAAATAAATTCAACACAGATAAATAAAACCAATCTAAAGGTAAGTGACTGTCCCGGGACTGAAGGGGTTAATGTGTGAACCTGAGTGACTGGAGCGAGTGGAAGGTCAAAGCTGTGAAATGACAGATATGAGATTCATCTGAACGCAGGACTAAACAGCGGAAATGCCTGCTCAGTATTCACAGCTCACAAACACTAATCTAATCCAGCATTTCCATATTGTTTATGCGCATGCAGGCCAACAAAAGAACAATTTCATCCAATAACACCTGGAGAAGTCAGACGTGCTTTGAGGAACATCACGCCTGCAAATCTGAGAATATGAGTGATAATTAACTCATCAGCGTCCCGACACAAACGAGGCCTAATCAGTTAGCACAGAGTTCACTCACCTTATTCAGAAGCAGCACATTAATAATAGTCATAATCAAATGCTGCACATACAGTAAATGAAAATGTTGTTGAGCTGCTTATGTCAGAACGACTTAAAGTTCATCATTCCCTGAGAACACCGTGCGTTTAGATTAAGCACATTTTCACTTTAGACCTTTCTATATTAGCATCTTGACTCCTCAGAATACATTAGATTGTAGAAGACAGTGGGCTGCATTAAAGTTTACTATTTAGTCTATTATGGTCTGGTTTCCATGACGACAGCATCCTCATCTGACTCCACACAGGATTGTTTTTTTTGCTGTTTTTTATCTGTATGTTAATGACTTAACGTGTTCAAACGAGCCTGATGAGGTTGCCGTAGGTGTGTGTGTGTGTCCTTCAGGAGTGTGTGTGGACTTGGGTTTAGCATTACAAAAGGGTCAGAGCTATTCAAACACACACAAAGAGAGTTCGGCCTTGTGCCGCTTCATCAATCTCCTACCATTCAATCCAACAGAACACAACGAGCTCAAGGATCCTTCATTCACTCCTCCAGACAACAGCATGATCCATCGGACAAAAACAAGCGCATATGCATTCAACAGCTTCATATGGAAAAGGATCTGAGATATATCATTTTAACAATTAATGCATTTATTCGTCAAGAATGCATTTAATTGATTTCTTTTGCTCACCCTGAATGCATTTATTTGATTAAAAATACAGTAAAAAAGTGAAATATTATTGTAATTTAAAACAGCTGTTTTCTATGTGAATGTGTTAAAGTGTAATGTATTTCTGTGATCTGCAGCTGTATTTTCAGCATCATTACTGCAGTCTTCAGTGTCACATGATCTTCAGAAATCATAATAATATACTGATTTACTGCTCAACAAACATTTCTGATTATTATCAATGTTTGAAAACAGTTCAACTACCTTTCAAAAGATTTTTTAAAAAGTGTGTATTTATTAAGGACGCATTAAAATTGATCAAAAGTTACATTTATAATGTTACAAAAGATTTCTATTTCAAATAAATGCTGTTCTTTTGAACTTTCTATTCATCTGTGAATCCTGAAAAATAGAATGTATCACAGTTTCCACAAAAATATGAAGCAGCACAACTGTGTTCAAGTCAAGTGAAGTCAGTATTATTTGTATAGCGCTTTTAACAATGCAAATTGTGTCAAAGCAGCTTTATATCAGCTTTACAGTATTTAGACGGGAAATAGTTTGTCAAAATAGTGTCATTCTCCTCTGTAATACTTTTAATAATTTTATGATTTACTGGCAAACTGACAAGTAACAATGTCATGGGATGTAATTTCATTACCATCAAATTACACGTTCTTTTAATATGTTCTAAAGCCAGTGTTATATATATGTGACCCTGGACCCAATAACCAACAATACATTGTATGGGTCAAAATTATACATTTTTCTTTTATGCCAAAAATCATTAGGATATTAAGATCATGTTCCATGAAGATATTTAGTAAATTTCCTACCGTAAATATATTAAAACTTCATTTTTGATTAGTAATATGCATTGCTAAGAACTTCATTTGAACAACTTTAAAGGAGATTTTCTCAATATTTAGATTTTTTTGCTCCCTCAGATTCCAGATTTTCAAATAGTTGTATCTCAGACAAATATTGTCCTATCATAACAAACCATACATCAATGGAGAGATTATTTATTCAGCTTCCAGCTGGTGTATCAATCTGGTTTTGTAGTCCATGGTCACAAATAAACTATTTCTTATTGCTGAACTGTTAAGGTTTGTGAGTTCCCAGCATACATTGCATCATTGGTAAATTTTGCATTAATGTTTTTAGCATAGTTCACGTCAGATATTAAGTGTCCTATAAATCTATTTATATGGCTAATAAACAATAAATTAACATTTTGTGTTACTAAGTTAAAATATGCTGAATGGATGTTGCTTTGATAAATATATTGCCTGAAAGAGGCATTTTGTATTTAGTGAATGAACGAACTGACAAAACAAATGTAGTGTTACTTAGTACAATATAGTGCTGTCAAATGATTAATTACATCCAAAATAAAAGTTTGTTTACATAATGTGTGTACTGTGAATATATAAATACACACATACAGTATATATTTTGAAAATATTTATTGTTATATAGATGTATTTGCATGTCAATTTATATTCATATCATTTATATTATAATATATTTAATATATAAAAATACTTTTTTTCTGAAATATATACAAATATTTGTGTGTATTTATATATACATAAAAAATATACACAGTACACACACATATTACGTAAACAAAAACTTTTATTTTGGATGCGAACGTAAAAATCTGACAGCATCAAGTTGCCTTGGATTTTTATGTTTTCAACAATTGGAAGCTTATCTTCACCACCGAAAAAAATAAAATAAAATAAGGCAATTGCAACCTTTTAACTCATAATTCTTTTTTTTCCCTCATAAATGCAAGAAAAAGATGCAAACTATGGAATGTAAACCAAAAAAAGCAACAAAAAAAGTCTGAATTGTGAGCTAAAAAGCACCTTAATCTTATTTTCTTATTCTGTGGCAGCTTCTATACAAACCTGAGGGAGTTTCATGGGCTTTCCTCAAAATAGAGCGATCAGGATCAGCGCTGGTGGAGGGAAAGCTGGATTCATATTTCCTTTTAGCAGAACGGCTCTGCATTGTTTTAGAGTCTGAAACAGATGCAAAGGACTGTGCTTGTGAACTGTCTGTATGATCACGGTTTATACTGGAGTCTGTGATGCTTTTGGCCTCCACTGTGAGTCTGGATGGCTGTGGTTTAGTTAGTAGATTATTCCTGCTCCTGACTCCTGCGCATCCCGTCTGCAGAGCCAAACGGTCAATGCGGATTTTGAGGAGAGGGTTTGGAACTGGTTTTGAGTTCTGGGTAAAAGGGACGCCAGTAAATGTGTCGTTGGGTAAACGACCCCATGTGGCTTCTCTCTTCTGGTACTCCTCTAGTGTGCTGTTATCAATTACCATTCCACTAGGCAAGATCATTGGGAAAACCATGAGCTCTTGCGTTAAGGGATCGAGGAACTCCTCTGCAATTGGGATTTCGGTTATGACTGGATCTGGTTTGGGAGGTACTATGGAAGTATGGTTTGTTTTTTGCAAGCTTTTTAGATGTGCATCCCAAATCTTTTCCAGTTTAGATGCATGACAGCAGCGAGAAGGCAAAGCCCAGACGGCGAGCGACTTGTCAGCATGACAAAAAACAAGATGTTGAAGGACCAATGACAATACCAAACCATGAATAAGAAGTGTGTTCTTGGTAGAGAACATTGCAAGGCCAGCTGAGACGCACACAAGACACAATGTAGTCAGAGATGAACCCTGCATTACTCACTATCAGGTTATTTAAAGGAATTTCAGAGAGGGGTTTTAAAGGGAAAATTCACCGAAAACTGAGAATACTGTCATGTACCTTTATTTCTGTTATGGAACATTCTGTGCTCTTTTTCATGCAAATAAGCAAATAATTTAAATTTAGTTCTGAAGGATTTGTTTCAGGAGCAACCAGGCTTGTAAAAGATCAAATAAAATGTTAAATGTAATTAAAAAATAAATAAATAAATTATATATATAAACAAACAGCTAATTGCCAAAGTAAAATCTCATTTCCGTTTAATTGAACTTGATGCACTAAAATAACTAAAACTAAATAAACTAGAACTAATAATTAAAAAAACATAAACGCTATATGCACATTAAAAAAAAAACTATAAAAAAGAAAGAAAAAAAAACACACAACATAATTACTAAAACCTTAACTAAAATCAAAGTAAAAACAGACAATATAAATATAAAATCTAGTTCAAAATATTAACACAAATTAAATCAGTGACACTAAAATAACAGTGGTGTTGTTTAATTATCATTTTTAATCATTTATACTATTTAGCATTTAATCGCTTATGCAATTTCATTATATTTTTACATTGCGTATTACTTTTCCCCTTGCTCTAGCAGTCCTTGCCATTGTTGTTTAATCTTATGATTGGGTTTCATGGAATATTTGTCTTTATGAATAACAGATAAGAGGATATATCTCAATTTTTAAAAAGGTTTAATGGGATTTCATTGTGCAGCAGTTTAATTTAATTTATCAATAGGCCTATATGTTGCCTCTGTGATAGAAATATGCAATTAATAATAATCAAGCAATTAAGATTATTCAATAAACTCTAACGTAATAAAAGTAATATTAATATGTAATTTAAAGAAATAGTTTCATTTAGCTCAAAGGGAATCATTTATGATTTTATAGGGATTTGAACAGAATCAGTGTTACGGCGATTCACTGAACGAGCCGTATAACAAACTCTGCACTGGATATTAACATCCAAAATATAGTGAAAACACTATTTAATAGCACAGTAACAAAATCGACAGATTAAGACATTAACTTGTGAGCACAAAACACAAGATACTTCTCTTTTCAATATAAATGAGATTTTATTTATATAAACCTAAGACAAACTAATCTAACACATGAACATAAGCATTCACACGTTTCAGAGAGAGAGAGAAAGTGAGGAAAGGATGAGTTTAAGAGAATGGAAATGTGAAATCCCAAGTTTATAGCAATATGTTCAATTGCATAGACCTGAACAACCATCAATCACTTCTTTAACCCTCGCTTTGAGTTTCTCAATGAGGCTAAAATTTATATTAAATGCACCTGATAGTTAGAACCTGGAGGTGTACTTGCTTGCTTTGAATGAATGAATGACTGAATGATGCATTTATATAGCGCTTTATTGTGTATTGCTGTACACCCAAAGCGCTTTACAATCATGTGGGGGGTCTCTCCTCAACCACCACCAGTGTGCAGCATCCACTTGGATGATGCGACGGCAGCCACAGCACAACGGCGCCAGTGCGCTCACCACACACCAGCTACAGGTGGAGAGGAGAGAGAGTCATTGAGCCAATCAAGTGTATGGGGATTACTAGGAGGTCATGATAGACAAGGGCCAGTAGAGGGAATTTGGCCAGGACACCGGGGTTACACCCCTACTCTTTACGAGAAGTGCCATGGGATTTTTAATGACCACAGAGAGTCAGGATCTCGGTTTAACGTCTCATCCGAAAGACAGTGCTTTTTGACAGTATAGTGTCCCCATCACTATACCAGGGCGTTAGGACCCACACAGACCACAGGGTGAGCACCCCCTGCTGGCCTCACTAACACCTCTTCCAGCAGCAACCTAGTTTTCACCGGAGGTCTCCCATCCAGGTACTGACCAGCTCAACCCTGCTTCGCTTCAGTGGGCAACCGGTCTTGGGCTGCAGGGTGATATGGCTGTGACTTTGCCTGTGTTAAGGGGTTTCCTTTGTGTCACCGTTGCAGACAGGGGGTTCCCCAAAGTGTCTGATTGGTTGAGAGTTCAGCAGTCTTTGAAGTGAGGTCTTGGGCATTGGCTGAAGATGCAGAGTTGGTCTGGTCAAAGTTTGAAGCGAGTGCAGTCGGGGCTGGACTTTGTAGCAAACTTACATTAGAACACGAAACTCCACGGAAAGAAAAGAAACTAAAGTAAAAGAATAAAAATAAAAGGATGTAACGAGATTAGGTTGGTTTTCTTTCCATCGTGGTAGCAGCTGGCACGTGGGCCAGAGCACGCTCAAAGAGCAGCACGCGGTGGCAAAAGAGAAGAAGGGCGACCGAGAGAGTAAGACTGACTAAGAGAGCATTTTTACGAGGAAGAGTAAGAGAGAGTTTGATGGTGTCCTGAGTTTTTAAACTCGGCTTTCAGACCGTCCCATCCGGACGTCTTGACCAATTAGATACTGTCCTTGCTCTGGGTATTGCTTTGTTTCTCCACCCCACTAATAAATCGCTATTATCTGTTCAGTCAGAGGTCCGAACTATACAGGCTCTTGCAAAGTATACTTTTGAGCATGATTTCTATAACAAGACTATAATGCCTTTGACAAAGAATTGATTGGAAGAAACATTTAAAGCATGAATTTTCAAACTCATACCACACATGCATATGAATCCTTCAGCTATTCAATAATGATTAAAAGACATACATAATATTTGATTAAAACAATGACAGTCAAATGTGTGGATTACAAACATAATATGGGGTTCTGCATAGAAATGTCCTTTTAGGATGATTTTATATGCATATGAAAAAGAAAGTCTTTGTATAGTTCTATGGAGAACGAAGGCATGTTCTTTAGACAAAGGAATTTTGGTTTGGACTGTCTTCTATGTGGGGAGAAATCAGTCTAAGGAAGCTCGTGAATTCAATCGTGGAACACGTGATGGCCATCTCTTTGACAATCAGTCTTGATTATTTACAACAAATTTGACGGTCTCTTTCCTGAATTGGAATTATCCAATAGTGTTCTATTGTCTCAATGTTGAAAGCTGTTTTGTGAAAGAGGCTTGCTGGTTAGGCTTGCTTCAGCTAGTTGGAGCCAGGAATCCGATTTATGACGTTGTCCTGTTACAGCTTTGAGGCCCCTTTTTCTGGAATCTCAGCTTCTCAGGTTTCAATGTTCTGATGCATCTTACATTTTTCTTATTCAGTCTCTGATATCTTATATGTGGCTCATTTTGATCATCAACACTTTGTCTCCTGCTTTCTGCTCTTCTCTGGCTTCTTCAGTCAACCTCTCAAGCTGAGCAAAAACTTTAATAATACTGTTTTAGGTGCCAGATAAAACACTGCTTTTGGACACCACAGAGACTGGATTCAATACAATTTCATCTAACAGTTCCTTACACAAAAGCACTATGTACTTTCTAAGGACATTGAATGAAGTGCACATCTCACACAATGCTTTTCTTGCTTTTTATTATTAATTATGCCAATCTATTGTGTTCAGTGGAAGAAAGAAAACACACATATATATATATATATATATATATATATACATACACACACACACACACACACACACGCACATATATACACAAACACACACATATATACACACACACACACACACACACACACACACACACAAATATATACACAAACACACACATATATACACACACACACACATATATATACACACACACACATATATATACACACACACACACACATATATATACACACACACATACATATACAGGTGCATCTCAATAAATTAGAATGTCATGGGAAAGTTAATTTATTTCAGTAAGTCAACTCAAACTGGCACCTTGATTTCCAAATGAAATGCAAAATTTACTTTCATCTGAAAAGAGGACTTTGGAGCACTGAGCAACAGTCCAGTTCTTTTTCTCCACAGCCCAGGTAAGACGCTTCTGACGTTGTCTCTGGTTCAGAAGTGGCTTGGTAGCTCTTTTCCTGAAGACGTCTGAGCGTGGAGACTCTTGATGCACTGACTCCAGCTTCAGTCCACTCCTTGTGAAGCTCTCACAAGTGTTTGAATCAGCTTTGCTTGACAGTATTCTCAAGCTTGCGGTCATCCCTGTTGCTTGTGCACCTTTTCCTACCCAAATTCTTCCTTCCAGTCAACTTTGCATTTAATATGCTTTGATACAGCACTCTGTAAACAGCCACAGCTTTCAGTAATGACCCTCTGTCACTTACACTCTTTGTGGAGGGCGTCAATGTTCGTCTTCTGGATCATTGCCAAGTCAGCAGTCTTCTCCATTATTGTGGTTTCAAAGAACAAGAGATACCCGGAATTTATACTGTAGGGATGGTCATTAATTGAAACTCAAATGTAAATATTCTAATATTTTGAGATACTGATTTTTGACTTTCATGAGCTGTAAGCTCTAATCATCAAAATTAAAACAAAAAAAACTTTTGAAATGTTTTACTTTACATGTTATGAATCTAAAATATATGAAAGTTTCACTTTTTGAAATAACTTACAAGAACAAATTGACACTTTCATGACATTCTAATTTATTGAGATGTACCTGTATATTGTAGGGGTAACACATTTTATAATATTAATACGTAATATAGTTAAATTTAGCTCAAAGGGAATCATTTATGATTTTATAGGGATTTGAACAGAATCAGTGTTACGGTGATTCACTGAACGAGCCGTATAACAAACTCTGCACTGGATATTAAAATCCAAAATATAGTGAAAACACTATTAAATAGCACAGTAACGAAATCGACAGATTAAGGCATTAACTTGTGAGCAGAAAACACAAGATACTTCTCTTTTAAAATATAAATCAGATTTTATTTATATAAACCTAAGACATAAACTAATCTAACACATGAACACAAGCATTCACACGTTGCAGAAAGAGAGAGAGTGAGGAAAGGATGAGTTTAAGAGAATGGAAATGTGAAATCCCAAATTTACAGCAATATGTGCTATTGCATAGACCTGAACAACCATCAATCACTTATTTAACCCTCGCTTTGAGTTTCTCAATGAGGCTAAAATTTACATTAAAGTCACCAATTCAGAACTTGGAGGCGTTGCTTGCTTGCCTGTGTTACGGGGTTTCCTTTGTGTCGTCCTTGCAGACAGAGGGTTCCCCGAAGTGTCTGATTGGCTGGAAGTTCAGTAGTCTTTGAAGTGACGTCTTTGGGCGTTGGCTTGCTGGACGTTTGAAGAAGTGCAGTCGAAGCTGGACTTGTATCAAACTTACATTAACACACGAAACTCCACGGAAAGAAAAGAAACTGAAGTAAAATAATAAAAATAAAATGATGTAATGAGACTAAGTTGTTTTCCTTCTCATTATGGCACATGAGGCCTGAGCACGCGGTGAGAGGGACTAGAGACGAGAGTCAGAGAGAAGGGTACGAAGAGTGATGTAACAGAGTAAGAGGGTAAGAGAGGGAGGAGAAAGCGGACAAGAGTTTTAAACTCGCTTCTGGACACATCCCCTCTGGACGTCTTGACCAATTAGATAGGCTATTATCTTAGCTAGGGTGTGTTCTTTACATCATAAATCAGCTTGTTATCAGTCACATGGTCCAAATTTTACAGGCTTTGGCAAAGTATACCTTTTTGAACATGATTTCATAATAAGACTATGATGCCTTTGACAAAGAATTGACCGGAAGAAACATTTCAAGCATGAATTCTCAAACTCATAGATACTAAACATGCAATAGGTCTCTTTAAGGCTCGAGCCATTCAATACTTATTAAAAAGACATACATATTATTTGATTAAAACATGATATGTGGGTACAACATAAAAATGTACTTTTAGGATGATTTTATGTGCATATGGAGAAGAAAGTTTTGTATAGTTCTAAGGAGAACGAATGCATGTTCTTTAGAGAAGGAATGTTGGTTTGGACGGTCTTTTATGTGTGGAGACACGCCCGAAAGAGTCTGTAGCTAATGATTTTCTATCACAGGTTTACGTGTGAACATCAGTCTTGATTACTTGCAACAAATTTGACAGTCTCCTTCTTGAATTGGAATTATCAATAAGTGTTTCTTTTTTTCTCAGTGTTGCAAGTTGTTTGGTGAAAGAGAGCTTGCTAGTTGGGATTGCTTGCTTCCAACTAGATTTATGACGTCCTGTTCCTTAAGGCCTCTCTGCATTCCAGCTCCTCAGGTTTCAATGTTCTGCTGCATCTTAAAATTGTCTGATTCAGTCTGTGATATCCTACAATATATACGCATACACGCACACACACACACACACACACACACACACATACATCAGGTTGTCAGGAAGCTGAACTCCCTCCCGTCCTTGCCCCCACTCCCCTCTTTTACCCCATGCAACACTGAACTTTGATACTACAACCCCCCCCCCCCCCCCCCCCCCAGCTCCCCACATCCCCAGGACTTGACTATTGTTTTATTGTATTTTTGATCAAATAAATTCAATCATCTTTCAAAAAAATAAATAAAAAAGCCTTAATTATTTCAAACTTTTAACCACCAGTGTGTATATAAAATAGTCTAATGCGTGTGAATTAATAAGCAAATTATATTTTTATTAGGCCTATAATATAAATCACTTTCCTATGCACAGCACTCGAAAGCAAAAGTCTTCAGAATTACAATGTTCTAGAATAAGATTGAGAATGATTTTTGTAGATTTTTAAACCTTTTCTTAGACACGAGAAATCACTGAAGAAAGCAGATTTACGTGAACTCTTATCTCATGTCTGCTGAAAACTGCATTGTAGCCTACATAGTGACAACTCGAAATTTGCAAAGGCTAGTAGTTTGCATTCCTGAAAATTAATGTCTGTCGTTTAACTAACGATGGTGATGGCGCAGTGGATAAGACACATGCCTTTGGTGTGAGAGACCCGGGTTCGAATCCACTGTGAGACACCAATGTGTCCCTGAGCAAGACACTTAACCCCTAGTTGCTCCTGAGGCGAGCGACCTCTGACAAATATAGCAATTGTAAGTCGCTTTGGATAAAAGCGTCAGCTAAATGAATAAATGTAAACTAAACGGTTGGCATATTGCTGAACTGTCTCGTCATGTTTAGCTGCTTACATCTTATCTTAGCCCGCATTCAGCGTCTGTGAACAGCAAATCCTATGGAATTATTTTTGTGTCTTTATTATTCAATCAAAGATTCTGTGTTTGAGAGTAAAACGAATTATTTTGTAATTAAAAAAATAAAAGATTGCAAAAACAAAAAGTCTTCTTAAGGCTCAAAAATAAAGAAATTGATGATCAAATTATTTGCAGTGCATGTAAATCTTTGAAAATCTTTATTTTTCTTTGTGCACTTCAAATTCAAATTCAGGTAACGCACATCAAATCACTAGCCCATTTGGCGGGTTATGATTAATAAATAATGACCGTATACACACTCAAGTCTAGTCTCGGCACCCAACAGCTGTTCAAAATCATGCTGCACCACGTAACGGTACAGTTTGCCATGCAAAGTTTTCTAAAATACAATGATTTGGGACCGATGTCTGTACATTCTGACTTCAGCCTAGTCTGCAAGACTGTGTATTGTGCATTTTAATAACAGGTTTGTTTTTGTACTATTTTTAAGGCCTGTGCACTGACAATTGCAAATACTTCAATAGTATTACTTACTTCAGTTACTTCACTAGTAACGATTGATAGGCAGGACTTGTCAGCCAGTACCACTGTAGGCTTGCAGAGACTTTGCTTTGAACACCTTTTAACTAACACATTTCAATATGCCCCTGACTTCTAAGGGGTGTTTTTATTTGTGACTAACGTTACTCCCGACAGCCTATATTATATCAGTATCACATTTTTATTCTGTGTTTGCAGGGAGAAGATTTGGTGTTGTTAGAGGAGGTTAAACCTTAGACCTCATTCTTAGTGTTGCAATCAATGTTGCAATCACCCTCAGGAGGTACACAAGCAAAAGCTAAAGCAAACATTGTCAATTATCAATTCCTATTTTACCAAATTTGCCTTGTATACATTGTTGTCTTTAATGTGTAGGCACTTGAAGCCCAGTGCCCGATATGCACAGGAACATTTCCAGTGTCAGAAGTAGAACTGCTATGCGGCTTTTGTGGAGAAAGGTAATGGTAATAGTGAATCACATTAAAAAACACCTAAAAGGGACACTTAAGACTGGAGAAATTATGCTGGACATTTGCTTTATTGTGTTTAGCTTTATATACATATCATTTTATTTATTTATTTTTACAGGCTCTCCAAGGACTGACAGGGCTTCCTGTTTTATGACGTTTCCACAACTTCAGACCTCTCCCAACCATGTTATCTTGTGACACAGATTTAAGATTTAAGATGTCTTTGTAGTGTTTATCTGTGCTGCTGCATGACGAATCACATCCTCCTCACTGTAAAAATAAACAAATACAATTATATGCCTATATATATATATATATATATACAGTATATACAGTAAGCTAAAAACAATAAAGCAAAATTTTCAGCATCATTACTCCAGTGTCACAATATAGTAATATGCTTATTTTTTTGCTCAAGAAACATTATTATCAATGTTGAAAACGGTTGTGTACCCTTTTTTCCAGGATTTTTTGATTAATTGAAAGTTCAAACAAACAGCATTTATCTGAAATAGAAAGATTTTGTAACAATATACACTACTGCACTACTCAAAAGTTTGGGGTCAGTAAGACTTTTTTTTTGGAAAGAAATGAAAAAAAAAGATACTTTTATTCAGCAAGGATGCATTAAATTGATCAAAAGTGACAGTAAAGACATTTATATTGTTATAAAATGTTTTGCTTCAGATAAATTTCGATTCAAAGAATCATCCCCCAAAAAATCTTCAACATTGACAATGTTTGTTGATCAGTATATTATAATGATTTCTGAAGATCATGTGACACTGAAGACTGATGATGCTGAAAATACAGCTGCAGATCACAGAAATAAATTATTCAAATAGAAAACAGTTATGGAAATAATATTTCACAATAATATTGTTTTTACTGTAAATTTGATGAAACAAATGCAGCTTTGATAAGCAGAAGAGACTTATGTCAAAAAACATAAAAAACCTAAATGTTTCCAAACAACTGTGTGTGTGTGTGTGTGTATGTATATATACAGTTCATATTATATTTTTATGACCTTTGCAATGTAATGATTTGAACCAATGTAATGAATATAGTCAGGTAGGCTACCATGAGATATGATCCAAATCAGAGCACGGTCCCTTTTAGGTGTTTTTAGGTGTTTTTTAATGTGAGTCACTATTACCATTACCTTTCTCCACAAAAGCCGGCATGGCAGTTCTACTCCTGACACTGGAAATGTTCCTGTGCATATCGGGCACTGGGCTTCAAGTGCCTACGCATTAAAGACAACAATGTATGCAGGGCAAATTTGGTAAAATAGGAATCGATAATTGACAATGTTTGCTTTTGCTTTTGCTTGTCACAATATTGTTGCTATCCATTATACATTTGCATTTTAGTATTGCAATATATTGTGACACGATATATTGTTATACCCCTGCATTGTTTTGAATGTTGAACAATTGTATCAATATATATGTATATTCTATATCCTGCGATCCAACAGAGGATAAGAGGTACGGAGAATGGATCAGTTTTTATAGGGAAAGACAGCCTAGTTAAATGTTTAGCCAGGTCACCTCTGATTTTTGAACTAATCAGTCATGTTAACAACTTTACAGCACTTGTTGTGAATTTCACTGACACTGTAGTAGGGTCACTTTGTGAAAACATCTAAATGGTTAATTATAGATCTAGTAAGACAGAAACGCACCTGTTCCCCACTCATATTGGTCTGAAAAGGTAGAGAGGTGTTTAGGGTCTCGGGAGACTAGCGTAAATTGACTGACAGAGCCAGCTGCTGTTTTTGGAAAAGAAAGTTGCTCAATTGCACATGTGAGAAAATCAAGCCAAGTTTCCTCATAAAAAGGCAAATGAGTCTCAGAGTTGTAACACATAATACATATATTTGTCTATACCTCTGCATTTTTTCTCAAAAAGAGTTTTGTATTTGCAAATCACTTTGCGTTTGTTTGAAAGTCGAGTTTTTCTTTGCAAAGCAGATTGTGTTTATTTGCAAAACACTGGATTTGTTTGATGAATATTGGCACAAAATTCACTCCATACTATTCCGCGGAAACGTAGTGGGCGTGGTCGACCTGTGACTTCAATCGAGAGTGACCAATAGAAAAAGGCCTTTCATCCTGAGAGCCCGCCCACTGAGACACAGCTTCACTCGCAAACAAAAGTTTTAGACCCGCAAAATAAGACAAGAGAGCAACATTTGTGGTTTCGTGATGAAAAGTGTTTGAAATGCACAAAGAAAAATATGATTTTTCAAAGATTTACACGCACCGCATATTATTTTGTTTTCAATTTCCTTACTTTTGAGCCTTAAGAAGATTTTTTTTGCAAACTTTTATTTTTTAATTACAAACTAATTAGATTTGCTCTCAAACATAGTATGTTTGAAAAACGTTGTAGTTCACGAAAGGGGGTCGCACTTGAACAATAAAAAGGTTAAAGGAACACTCCACTTTTTTGAAAATAGGCTAATTTTACACCTCCCCAAGAGATAAACAGGTGAGTTTGACTTTTTTCGAATCCATTCAGCCGATCTCCGGGTCTGGAGGTAGCACTTTTAGCTTAGCATAGCATAGATCATTGAATCTGATTAGACCATTAGCATCTCGCTCACAAATGACCAAAGAGTTTCGATAATTTTCCTATTTAAAGCTTGACTCTTCTGTAGTTACATCGTGTACTAAGACCAACAGAAAATTAAAAGTTGTGATTTTCGAGGCCCATATGACTAGGAACTATACTCTCGTTCCGGCGTAATAATCAAGGAAGTTTACTGCCGTACTATGAGTGCAGCAGGCGCAGTGATATTACGCAGCTCCTGAAAGTAGTCCCCAGCTATATCATAACTAGTTACCTAGCTGGGGTATCAAGAATCATTTGATTCAGATCAGGACTTCTTTTGATTCAGGGAGATGGTCCTCACTGCAGAACACAAGATCCAGGGGGTGTGGCTGGATCTAGATCCAACTCCTCCCATCTTACATATACCTAAACCTATCCGTCTCCACCCGCTGATCCCTAAACCTACCCATCTCCACCCCTAAACCTACCATCCCCACCCCTAAACCTACCCATCTCCACCCCTTAACCTACCCATCTCCACCCTTAAACCTACCTATCTCCACCCCTAAACCTACCAATCCCCACCCTTAAACCTACCCATCTCCACCCCTAAACCTACCCATCCCCACCCCTAAACCTACCCATCTCCACCCCTAAGCCTACCCATCCCCACCCCTAAACCTACCCATCTCCACCCCTAAACCTACCCATCCCCACCCCTAAACCTACCCATCCCCACCCCTAAACCTACCCATCTCCACCCCTAAACCTACCCATCCCCACCCCTAAACCTACCCATCTCCACCCTTAAACCTACCTATCTCCACCCCTAAACCTACCATCCCCACCCCTAAACCTACCCATCTCCACCCCTAAACCTACCCATCTCCACCCTTAAACCTACCTATCTCCACCCCTAAACCTACCCATCCCCACATTTAAACCTACCCATCTCCACCCCTAAACCTACCCATCCCCACCCCTAAACCTACCCATCCCCACCCCTAAACCTACCCATCTCCACCCTTAAACCTACCCATCTCCACCCCTAAACCTACCCATCCCCACCCCTAAACCTACCCATCTCCACCCCTAAACCTACCCATCCCCACCCCTAAACCTACCCATCTCCACCCTTAAACCTACCTATCTCCACCCCCTAGATGTGGATCCAACCACACCCCCTGGATCTTTGTTCTGCAGGGAGGGGCAACTGGATTCAGGGGCAGGTTTCGTAAACTGTTTAAGTTAGTCAACTCATTTTTTTTCTTCAAGACTGGTTATAACTTTTTTAAATTAAGTTATGAAAAGGTAGATTGGTCTTATTTGTATTTGACACAAGTGTTCTGGGGTTTCATGACCCTTTAAGACACCGTCTTAACATGGGGGCTAAGTTTATGCAACTGGCCCCAGATCAGAACTTCAGAGCATGTATATCGAGAATCATTTGATTCAGATCCAGACTTTTGTGCTTACCATGGTTTAGTAACCTTTTTTCACCTTAAGAAAACACATAAGATGAATATAGCGATGCAGTTTTCACTGCTTAAGGATTAACAGAACTTAGATAGTTTCCATATACTTGTCTGTACTTGTCTTGTTCTCTAAAAGAGAGGTTTAGAGATATAATTTTGTTTATGTATGAGAAATTTAGCTAGCAGGAAACACAGCTTAAGTTCTATCTTCCTAAAATAGTAAAACAATCCAAAGAAATCATCTTTAAAACAGAAACTTACAAAATAAGATCGGATGAACATTAAATAAATCTGACCAAAATGTCTCTATGTGGGAATAAAACAAGTGAAAGAATCTTCCTCAGAAGAAACGCACTTCAGTGCCTGACTTACGTTCAGAAGCTTTTTGTGAAATTTGCATTTCTTCATATTTAAGGAGAAAACTATAGTCAGACATCGCTTGCTATGATGTTTTTTATTTATTTATTTTAAAAAAAATTTTTTTTATCAAACATCTCAAAGCAGACTATGCTGATTGGTTTGTGTCTTTATCATTTAATGTGTTTTTGATCAGATATGCTTTTAGGCAAATCATTACAGTAACAAATACAAACAATAGAAGTATAAAAACATAGCATTTGATCTCTAAATCAATTAATTACATCATCAAATCAAATAATTACATTAGAACTACATCAAAAGGAATATGGTTTTGGAGATGCATTTGAACCATTTCATCGGTGAAAAGTGTTACATGTTACAGAAAAACAAAGCTAGAATATTGGCTTTATTCACAATAATCAGAACGATGAAATAGCAATAATTTTCATCTTCTCAAAATATTCACACGCAATATGTTGGTATACTGGAAATAACAGTTTCACATAAATAAGCATGGTTTTCACAGCCTGCCTGTCTACCCACAACACATCAGAACATAGCAGCAACTCTCAGCACCTTCCAGAAACATTACTGTAGAATAAGGAAAGCAAGTTCGGTTCGGGTTTTAATTACACACAAATAAAAAAACTGAGACAGAAACAGCTTTTCTTTTTTTCAAGTAATTCTACCTGCAGATAGGAGCCCTCTGTTTGTCGTTTAATGACCCCTGCTGTTCAGGTTTAGTCACTGCAGACAGTAGCAGTGATGGGAACTGATGCTCCCCAGCATCCCTGAAACAATAAAACATCACTAAACCAACACCAGATTCCTTCAGGAACAAAACACCTCCCTCTGTCATACACACTGCTGGTCAGAACTGTGGAATATGTCTTTGAAAGAATCTCTTCTGCTCACCAGGGCTGCATTTATTTGATCAAAAATACAGGAAAAATGTGAAATATTATTACAATTTAAATCAGCTGTTTTCTATGTGAATATGTGTTAAACTGTAATTTGTCTGAGATCAAAGCTGAATTTTCAGCATCATTACTCCAGTCTTCAGTGCCACATGATCCTTACATTTCACTGCTGGTTATACTCTGTATAATTGTGTATGTGACAAAGAAAAATCTTGAATCTTCAGAAATCATTCTAATATGCTGATTTGTGCTGATTCAAGAAACATTTCTGATTATTATCAATGTTGAAAACAGTTGTGCTGCTCAATATTTTTGTGGAAACAGTGATGCATTATTGAGTAAAAAAGAGAAAAATTTAAATAAATGAATACTATTATTCAGTAAGGATGCATTAATTTGATTAAAAGTAACAGTAAACACATTCTATTTCAAATAAATGCTGTTCTTTTGAACTTTCTGTTCATCTGTGAATCCTGAAAAATAGAATATATCACAGTTTCCACAAAAATATTGTGCAGCACGACTGTGTTCAACATTGATAATAATCAGAAATGTTTGTTGAGCAGTAAATCAGTATATTATAATGATTTCTGAAGATCATGTGACACTGAAGACTGGAGTAATGATGCTGAAAATACAGCTGCACATCACAGAAATAAAATACAGTTTAAATTTATTAAAATAGAAAACTATGGGAGCTTGTTTCTATAATTGCAAAATTCTATCTCACAATTCTGTAGTTTGCATTTATATCTAAATTCTAAGGAAAAGAGGCTTTATTGTGAGACACAAACTCGAAATTGCAAGGAAAAACTCACAAGTCACAATTACCTTCTTTGGTTTTTTACTCCGTGGCACAAAAAACAATTGCGATATGTAAACTCGTAAATGCAAGAAAAAAAAGATTAAAAGTTTTTATTTTATTCCATGGCAGAAGCAAGCTTCCATAGAAAACAGGTATTTTAAATTGTAATAATATTTCACTATTTTTACTGTATAAATGCAGCCTTGGTGAGCAGAGGAGACTACTTTTAAAACATTAACTCCGGTACCGTACGGCCCACACAGACTAGTGAAACGTTTCTCCTCCATATCACTGATGACATAAAGAGAGTCAGAAGGTTTGAAAGCTGGAAAAATGTGCATCACTTTTGATTCATAACTGCATTATTCTTTCATCTGTTGCAGTAACACAGGCTGATCTCAGCCCTCTTTAGTCTTCACACAGAACAGTCTTGTGACGATTGTCTCGCGTCTAAATCTCTGTGGACTCGATCCGCTCCAGGAGAGTAGGTCCGGGCCACGGAGGCGCCAGCTGATGCAGAGCGGGTGGTTTGGGATCGCCGGCGGTCGGGGACAGAGAGACGGTCAGCGGGACGGGGATGGAGAGACCGATGGACTCGCTCCTCCAGCGCCTGATACTTCAGCACACGCTCTTTCTCGCCCTGCAAGAATACAGCAAAAATGTGGAATATTATTAGAATTTAAAACAGCTGTTTTCTATGTGAATATCTGTTAAAATGTAATTTATTTCTGTGATCAAAGCTGTATTTTCAGGATCATTACTCCAGTCTTCAGTGTCACATGATCTTCAGAAATCATTATAATATACTGATTTACTGCTCAACAAACATTTCTGATTATTATCAATGTTGAAAACAGCTGAGCTGCACAATATTTTTGTGGAAACTGTGATACATTTTATTTTTCAGGATTCACAGATGAACAGAAAGTTCATAAGAACAGCATTTATTTGAAATAGAAATCTTTTGTAACATTATAAATGTCTTTACTGGTACTTTACTGTTACTTTTGATCAATTTAATGTGTCCATGATGAATAAAAGTGTTAATTAATTTATTTATGTCTTAATATGTGACCCTGGAGCACAAAACCAGTCTTAAGTCGCTGGGGTATATTTGTAACAATAACCAACAATACATTGTATGGATCAAAATTATTGATTTTTCTTTTATGCCAAAAATCATTAGGATATTAAGATCATGTTACATGAAGATATTTAGTAAATTTCCTACCGTAAATATATCAAAACTTAATTTTTGATTAGTAATATGCATTGCTAAGAACTTCATTTGAACAACTTTAAAGTAGATTTTCTCAATATTTAGATTTTTTTGCTCCCTCAGATTCCAGATTTTCTAATAGTTGTATCTCAGACAAATATTGTCCTATCATAACAAACCATACATCAATGGAAAGCCTATTTATCAGCTTTCAGATGATGCATAAATCTCAATTTAAAAAAAATTGACCCTCATGACTTGTGGTTATATTTTATAGAATGTATTACAGTTTCCACAAAACTATTGGGCAGCACAACTGTTTTGAACATTGATGATAATGGTCGGGTCACCAGGACAGGGATGGAGAGGCTGACGGGCGATCCGGGCGTGGTGCCCAGTTTGGCTCCGAGCTGACCGACCCGCTCCTCCAGCGCCTGGTTCTTCTGCAGCGTCTCCACGTAGCTGATCTGCAGCTGTGCCTGGTACTTCAGCACTCGCTCCTTCTCTCCCTGCCAGGTGTGTCGCTCCTGAGCGAAGGTGTGTGCCTGCCGCTCTCGCTGCTGCCGCTCCAGACACAGCTCGCCCTGCAGTCGCTCCAGCTTCCGCCGCAGCTCTCCGGCCTCCTGCCGCTGCGCTTTGGCCTCGTCGCTCTGCAGGCTGAGGAAGCTGTCGAGGGGCAGGGCTTCGGGTGTTCGGGGTGAGTGCAGGCCGGCCCAGGGTAAGCTGCTGCTGCCGCTGATGTCCCTTAGACACACGGCGTGATCGCTCCTGCAGCTCAGCTCGCTCAGAGCCCGCTTGAGACCCAGAACCTCGGCCTCGAACACCACCAGCTTGTCACGCAACATCGACACCTGCGGAGAGAGCAAACCAGCGCTTACAGTGTGTGCTGAGTATCAAATTTAATTAAAAAATTACATATGTGACCCTGGAGCACAAAACCAGTCATAAGGGTAAATTTTTCAAAATTGAGATGTATACATCACCTGAAAGCTGAATAAATAATCTTTCCATTGATGTATGGTTTGTTATGATAGGACAATATTTGTCTGAGATACAACTATTAGAAAATCTGGAATCTGAGGGAGCAAAAAAATCTAATTATTGAGAAAATCTCCTTTAAAGTTGTTCAAATTAAGTTCTTAGCAATGCATATTACTAATCAAAAATTAAGTTTTGATACATTTACAGTAGGAAATTTACAAAATATCTTCATGGAACATGATCTTTACTTAATTTCCTAATGATTTTTGGCACAAAAGAAAAAATTTTATGGAGAAATTTTTAATTTTGGAGAACTGAGTGCATGTTTGTGTATATATAGAAATGAAAAAGTAGTCAAGTACATGGCAGTTTATTTTGACAAATAAGCTTAGTAAGAACTGTGTTTTACAAAGTTTGTGCATCAATCAATATACTTTAATGCAAAAAACCTCATTTTGACTTGAGTCTTCTAGCACAAACACAGTCAACTTTAATACTTGGTCTTAGAGGTTTCGGCAAAGCACTAACCTCATGTATCAGCATTAGTTATAGTCAGTGTTGGGATAAGTTACCTTTAAAAGTAATGCATTACTTTACTAGTTACGTGAAAAAAGTAATCTGATTACGTAACTCAAGCACTTACCGCCAACACTGGTATTATTGTTATTATTAAATACGACTTTAGTCAGGATCATATAAGTGTGGTGCGTTGGATATGAGTGTGTTTGTTGCACACCTCTGTCAGCGTTCTCTTCAGTTCTCCTTCACATCTCTCCAGCTCGCGGCTCTTGTTGGTGTACGAGTCCTTCAGGCCGATCATGGTCTCCTCGCGCTCCTTCATCTGGGCGTTGAGCTCCTTCAGCTGACCCCTGAGGGCCACCATCTCTCCGGCCCGCTGCGTTACCTCGTTCTGACTCTCCCGCAGCTGCTGCTTCAGCAGAGAGATCTCGCCTGCTTTCTGACACAGCTGATCAACACAAAGCAAACCAAAGCCATCACTTCTGGGTCTCATAAAGGCTGTGCTGTTTTAGTTTAGTCTGCTGTATGTTGCTGTAAGTCTCTATCAGTTCCTGAACTCCTTAGCCTTCAACTGTTTACTTGAAATACTCCCAGAAATTTCAGTCAGTGTAATGAATAACATACACTACTTGGTTAAAAGTTAGAAATAATTAGAATTGGTTTCTTTTCAGCTCACCAAGGCTGCATTTATTTGATCAAAAATACAGTAAGAATTTGAAATATTATTAGAATTTAAAATAGCTATTTTCTATTTGAATCTATAGTAAAATGTAATTTATTTCTGTGATCAAAGCTGAATTTTCAGCATCATTACTCCAGTCTTCAGTGTCACATGATCCTTCAGAAATCATTCTACTATGCTGATTTATAATCAATGTTGGAAACCATTGTGCTGCTTCATATTTTTGTGATATTTCTTTTTTCGTTGTATAAGTTTTTTTTTATGTATAATAATAGTAACCATAGAATGTGATGAAACAGTTTAAAATGGTTAATAACTGGGCTGAGATATATATAAGAATTTTGATGACTGCAGAAATAATTTAATTTCAGTATACACATTATCCCCTATACACACAATTGTGACCAACCATAAAACACACACTTTTCCATAAAATAATTTTAATAAAAAAATAAAAAAATTATTATTTCAAGGGGTTACGAATGACACATCATTTTGATATTTTCATGTCTGAGAAAAATTTGGGATTAAATGGGTTAAAATAAGCTATTTTTATTCGGTTGAAGAACATTTAAAAAATCTAAAGAACCTTTTGTTCAATGTGAAGATTCCGTGGATGCTAAAGATTCTTCATAAAACCATCAATGCCAAATAAAGAACCTTTAATTTTAAGAGTGCAACATAGACACCAGAGTGCTTAAACTGGGGTTCAAGAGGGGAGAAATATACAAATTTTGTTAGTTTTTCCTTAAAACAAGCAAAAATATCTGCCAATGGGGCAAGAAAAATAATCTTGTTTAGCCTTTGAATGCAGATTATCTTTCGTACCCCATTGGCAGATACTTTTTTTTCTTTATTTTTTTTTAGAAAACAAGACTTAATATTTTACTTGTCAATTAAATGCATTTTGATTCAACAATGTTTAGATATTAGAAAACGACAAAAATACTAAGTAAGAAAATCATTAATGCTGTGCTCAACACCAGTCAGTAACAGTTTTAGAGCTTTATAAATGAAAAGCTTCTTTACAGTCACTATTGTGACCGGTGCGATTAAATGGGTTAAGAACTGATCACTGAAAGGTTCTTTGAGGAGACACAAATGCAACTTTTTGGAGCTTTTATTTGGCTGCTCTCACCTCCCACTTGGTCTCCTCCAGGCGAGGCAGGATATCCGCCTGCTCCTTGCGGTAATCCAGACACTTGCGCTCCAGCTCCTCTCTCTGTGTGAGCAGGGCGCTGATCTCCTCCTGGAGCCGGCCCTTGTCCTGCTGCAGGCGGGCGATGTGGGTCTGCAGGGGCTGCTGTGTGCGCTGGGCCCGGTGGGCCACCTGCTGCAGACGGCCGGCATAGTTCTGCCTCAGCTCCTCCATCTCTCGCTCCCAGACGCGCTGCTTCTCCTCGAACACCTGCACGATGGCCGCCTCGCTCTGGTCCAGGTTACGCCGCATGTGGATCACCTGAGGAAGAATCACAGTCATATACTCCAGGTACAGTTTTCTTCAGCCTGCCATGGACCTTTTTCACATTTGCAGGTTTCGCATTTTTAAGATCTAAAGTTGTATCTGTTAACATTAGTTTGTGAATTGTGAACTAATATGACATTTTTTATTACCTTACATTAACAAAGGTTAATATTCTAAAAAAATATATTTTAAGACCAAATTGTAAATTGTTACCATAATTGTAAAAGTCTAGAATCTTCATGAACTCGAAACAAAAAGATAATATTCGGAAAGACAAAATCAAGATGCATTTCGCTGAGAAACACTGCACTGTTGCTTGGATTTGACTACAAATCCAAGACGGCACCGCTGATGGCAGCTATTGTGCGTTGCTCTCCAGTGTTTGTACTGTTTTTGTTTGTTTTTCGTTTTTCAAATACGATCAGTTTTACCAGGGATGACCTGCTGAACATTCGGCAGAACACACCACAAAATCTTTTACCGGATTTTGATTTTTCAGGCGTTTTGCTGGACATTGTAGTTGGCGGAGCCGTAGCTCTGGTCAAACGCTACAGGAGGCTACCGCTCTCTACCCAACAAAACGGATGAACTCCTTCTGCTCTCCCAGACAAACAAGGATTTTTCTAACTCTGCTGCTCTGTCTTTCACGGAAACCTGGCTAAATGGCGACATACCGGACAGCGTACTACATCTGCCTAATTACCAGCTGATCAGAGCAGATCGGGATGCGGAATCAACGGAGAAATCGCGCGGCGGCAGGACGTGCTTTTATATCAATGAGAGGTGGTGTACAGATGTAACTGTGTTAAAGAAGATGTGCTGTTCAGATCTAGAAACGCTCTTCATTAACTGCAAGCCGTTCTATTCGCCGCGGGAGTTCTGCTCGTTCATTCTCGTGAGTGTCTACATTCCACCGCAAGCGCACGTGAGCACAGCTTTACAGAAACTCGCTGATCTGATCACAGACACAGGACAACAACAACCAGACTCTGTTTTAATCATTCTCTGAGACTTTAATAAAGCAAATCTCTCCCATGAACTGCCAAAATACAGACAGCACATCACATGTCCCACCAGAGACAGTAATATATTGGATCACTGTTACACAGCAATAAAGGACGCATATCACTCGGTTCCACGAGCAGCTTTAGGACTCTCTGATCACTGTTTGGTTCATCTTATTCCGACCTACAGGCAGAAACTTAAATCTGCAAAGCCTGTATTAAGAACTGTTAAAAGATGGACTAATGAAACAGAGCGGGATCTACAAGCCTGTTTCTCTCTCACTGATTGGTCTGTTTTTGAAGCTGCTGCCATCGATCTGGACGAGACTGTAACATCTTATATCAGTTTCTGTGAGGATGAAGTTAAGTGAAGTGACATACTGCTTATGTCACAGTATGTCACAGTATGAGTGACCCACACTCGGAATTCGTGCTCTGTATTTAACCCATCCAACGTGCACACACACACAGCAGTGAACACACACACCGTGAACACACACCCGGAGCAGTGGGCAGCCATTTATGCTGCGGCGCCCAGGGAGCAGTTGGGGGTTCGGTGCCTTGCTCACCTACAATCCCTGCCGGCCCGAGACTCAAACCCACAACCTTTGGATTACGAGTCCGACACTAACCATTAGGCCACAACATTCCTAATAGGACTCATTTAACCTACAACAATGACAAACCATGGTTCACTGCTAAACTCAGACAGCTCTGTCAGGCCAAAGAAGATGCTTACAGAAAAGGGGATAAAGTCTTGTACAAACAGGCCAAATACACACTGGAAAAGGAGATCAGAGTGGCAAAGAGGAATTATTCCGACAAACTAAGGAACAAATTTTCTTCCAGTGATCCTGCTTCAGTGTGGAAAGGAATGAAGGATATCACCAGTTACAAGACACCATCCCCCAGCACTGTGGAGAATCAACAACTGGCAGACGACTTTTATTGTCGTTTTGAAAAATCACCCCACACCCGCCCTGAACACCTCTTCACACAACCATTAACACCTCCAGCAACCCTCCTCTCCCCCACACCTACAATTCAAATCAGCGAAGAAGATGTGTGCCAGGTCTTCACGAAGAACCAAAGGTTCACCAGGCCCAGACGGTGTGTCACCAGCCTGTCTGAAAATCTGTGCTGACCAGCTGGCCCCCATCTTCACACAGATCTTCAACAGATCACTGGAGCTGTGTGAAGTCCCCTCATGCTTCAAACGCTCCACCATCATCCCCGTCCCAAAGAAACCCAAAATTACTGGACTTAATGACTACAGACCTGTGGCCCTAATATCTGTAGCCATGAAATAATTTGTAAAGACTGGTCTTGGTTGTCTGAAGGACATCACTGGTCCCTTACTGGACCCCTTGCAGTTTGCCTACAGAGCAAAAAGGTCTGTGGATGATGCAGTCAACATGGGACTGCACTTCACCCTGCAGCATCTGGACAGACCAGGGACTTATGTGAGGATCCTGTTCGTAGACTTCAGCTCCACTTTTAACACCATCATCACGGAAACCCTTCAGAATAAACTAACCCAGCTCTCCATCCCCACCTCCGTCTGTCAGTGGATCAACAGCTTCCTGACAGACAGACAGACAACGGTTAGTAAAGCTTGGTAAATTCACATCCAGCACTTGTACCATCAGCACTGGAGCTCCTCAGGGCTGTGTACTCTCCCCACTGCTCTTCTCCCTCTACACCAACGACTGCACTTCTAAAGACCCCTCTGTCAAGCTCCTGAAGTTTGCAGATGACACCACATTGATCGGCCTCATCAAGGACGGTGACAAGTCTGCTTAGGAGGACAGGAGGTTAAGGAGCTGGCTGTCTGGTGCAGTCTTAACAACCTGGAGCCCACTCACCATCATGAACAGCACTGTGACTGCAGTGGAGTCATTCAGATTCCTGGGCACCACTATCTCCCAGGACCTGAAGTGGGATATTCACATAGACTCTATTGTCAGGAAGGTCCAGCAGAGGTTGTACTTTCTTCGCCAGCTGAGGAAGTTCAACCTGCCACAGGAGCTGCTGAAACAGTTCTACTCCGCCATCATTGAATCCATCCTCTGCACTTCAATAACTGTCTGGTTCAGCTCAGCTACCAAATCTGACCTCAGAAGACTACGGAGAGTAGTCCAGAGTGAGCAAAAGGGCTGGTAAAATCACTCTGGACCCCTCACATCCAGCACACTCCCTCTTTTAACTATTACCGTCTGGTCGACGTTACAGAGCTCTGAGCACCAGAACGACCAGACACAGGAACAGTTTCTTCCCTCAGGCAATCCATCTCATGAACACTCAACAATAAATGTGGAACACACAACTATAATACATTATCCATTCATCATACTCACTTATATATTTCTAATTTGCACATACTTGACCTGTACGTACATAGTTGTCTATATTATATATTGTGTTTTTGCTGCTTTGTACATTGCATATTTGGGTATTTGTATATTATTCTTTTATTATCTGTGTCCTGTCCTGTTGCTGTCTTTCTGTTGCTGTAACGGAGCGAACAAGACGTGAGGATCCAAGTGCAAGCTTGTATTTATAAACATAGTAAATAAACAGGCAGGGTCAAATAACGGCAAACAGGTATGGTACGGGCAAGACACAGAGCAATCCTAGGGCTAGCGAGAGTCGACGATCGGCGAACAATATCCAACAGGGCAAGGCAGAGAGATAATCCAGGTATACGAGCAGTAGTCCAAGAGAGGTGCAAACAGAGTCCAAACGGCAAAGCAAATATCTCCTCAGAAGATGTGAGATGAAGCTTATTCCTCCGCTGAGGAACAGTGAAAGTAAAGCTTCTGGAAACAAACGCTCCTCAAAAGATCCTGATGATCAGATTTGAGACGCACTGATTTTTTTAGAAAATGATTGATGGAGAATCAAGTAAAGCTGAGCTGCTTCAGTCCAGTAAGTGTTCATCTGGAAATACGACTTGCAGTTATTCTGACATTTACTTGATAAAATCAGTCAAGATTTGACACGAGAAGCAGCAGCTGAAGCTGGACGCTTGTACAATTACACTAAAAGCTTTTACTGGATAAAACGCTCTAAACTATCAACAGTGTTGGGAAGGTTACTTTGGAAATGTAATAGGTTACAGATTACAAGTTACCCTATTAAAAATGTAATAAGTAGTGTAACGATTTCAATTATTTTATTAATGTAACTGATTACATTTGATTACTTTTTAATTACTTTTCTAAATTTCTAATGTTTTCAACTGTTAATCACATTAACAATTAAAGCAAGCTGGGTTAACCCTCCTGTCAGACTTTCAAAATCCTTCATCTCTTGAATTAAGATTATAATTATTGAATTTTAAAGCACAGCCACAACAAAATCAGACTTTAGCACCTCTTCTTACTTTGAGGTCATTCTGAGGTTAAATACAGATTTAAAATCATAATAAGAAATAGTTTAATAGCTATGATACTGTTTTTGAAATCAAATCTTTGCATAGCTATGACAGGAAACATTGACATCTAACAATGCCTTGGAAAAAAAAAACTGTTAATCCTAAAAAATAAAGCATATACATAAAACAGTTATCAAATAAGCATGTGTCCTATTCTGTGTCCTAAACTCCTGAAACATTGGTAACTAACCTTACCCGTATCCCACCTCAATAGCAGCAAAAGTGTTTTGCAATACAATATGAACACAATAAATATATTGTACTTATTTTTTGATGTAAGTACATAGTAGTTAAGGCCATCTAATATAAAGTGGGACCAAATTACGTTATTCTGTTACATGTAACTAGTTACTCACCAAGACAGAATGATGTGATTGTGCTCCTCACCTCCTGCTCTTTCTCCCAGAGTGACCACAAAACCAGTCATAAGGGTCAATTTTGTGTTTGAGTTTCCGGATTCAGAAATTGTGTGATAAGTAAAGATTTTGTGTGTAAGCAGTTGAAAAAAATTTATATCCTAATGATTTTTGGCACAAAAGAAAAATTTATAATTTTTACCCATACAATGTATTGTTGGCTATTGCTACAAATATACCTGTGCTACTTATGTCTGCTTTTGTGCTCCAGGGTCACAAATTGTGTTTTCAACATTGATAATAATCAAAAATGCTTCCTGAGCAGCAAATCAGCATATTAGAATAATTTCTGAAGGATCATGTGATACTGAAGACTGGAGTAATGATGCTGAAAATTCACAGCAATCAATTACATTTAAAATGTATTACAAAAGAAAACTATGGAAATTTGTTTCCACAATTGCAACATTTTTCTCACAATTCAGATTTTTGCATTTGTGACCCTGGTCCACAAAACCAGTTATAAAGGTCAATTTTGTGAAACTGAGATTTATGCATCATATGAAAGCTGAATAAATAAGCTCTCCATTGATGTATGGTTTGTTAGGAGAGGATAATATTTGGCTGAGATACAACTATTTGAAAATCTGGAATCTGAGGGTGCAAAAAAATGAAATATAGAGAAAATCACCTTTTTGTCACAAATTGTCCAAATAAATTTCTTAGCAATGCATATTGCTAATCAAAAATTAAGTTTTGATATATTTACGGTAGGAAATAAAAAAATTGTCTTCATGGAACATGACCTTTTCTTAATATCCTGATTTTTGCAACACTATCTCACAACCAATTCGTACGTATTTTACGAGGTGGCTAATTTGTACGAATTCATACGACCTCACTCGTACGATTTTGTACGATTTGTCTAGACCCCAGTAACAGGTAGGTTTAGGGACGGGGTTAGGTGTCATTCGTACAAATTCATATGAATTGTGCAACTCGTAAAATACGTACGATTTAACAAAAATCGTATGAATTTGTACGAGTGAGGGCATATGAATTCGTACGAATGAACCACTTTGTAAAATATGTACGAATTGCTGTGAGGTCGGGCTGGATTTTTGGCATAAAAGACAAATGTATCATTTTGACCCATACAATGTATTGTTGTCTGTTGCTACAAATTTTCCCTGTGTGACTTAAGACCAGGGTCACATATTTGAGGCCTGTGCAGGGCTCTAATGTGCTCCTCACCTCCTGCTCTTTCTCCCAGAGTCGGTCCTCCAGGTCCTGGATAATGTCGTCAGTGGAGGGCGATTGCTGGATGGTGGCGCTCGTGTCCGTCAGATGACACAGTCTCTGATAGGATAAGCAGCTCTTCCCGGAGGAGGACTGTCCGCTGTCGGACACGCTCAGGCCGTTCTGATAGCTGGGTTTGTCTGGTTTCTCCAGCGGCACCGCTGTGCTGCTCAGTCTGTTGATGTGGCTGGTGGAGGCGCTGAGGGGCCCGAGCGCTTGAGCGGGGCCGTAGCTCATGGTGGGCAGGCTGGTCAGCGAGTTCCTCCCGGAGTCGGTCATGCCGGCCGGGCCGTCATTTCCAGCCGAAGGGTCCCGATCCGGACTGTCCTGCTCACAGAGGGACTGCGGAGCGTCGGAGCCAGCAGATCGTCCTCCGCCAGACTGACCCAGCAGGTTCTGCATGGAATGAAAACTCTTGGGCACCACGGGTTTGAAGGCAGACGGCCGGACCAGAGCAGAGTTATTCTGAACGAGGAAACAAAGCAGGTTATACATCAATAATACAATAATACATCATTAAACAGACTTCATTAATGATATTATCTATCTGTCTGTCTGTCTGTTCGTCCGTCTGTCAGTCAATCAATCAATCAATCAGTCAGTCAGTCAGTCAGTCAGTCAGTCTGTCTGTCTGTCTGTCTATTTATCTGTCGATCTGTTTGTCCGTTCGTCCGTCTGTCTGTCTGTCTGTCCATCCGTCTGTCTATCTGTCTGTCTGTCTATCTGTCCGTCCATCCATCTGTCTGTATATTTATCTGTCTGTCTGTCTATCTGTCCGTCCATCCATCTGTCTGTCTATTCATCTGTCTGTCTGTTTGTCTGTCTATCTGTCCGTCTGTTTGCCTTTCCGTCTGTCTATCTATTTATCTGTCTGTCTATTTATCTGTCTGTCTGTCTGTCTATCTGTCCGTCCGTCCGTCTGTCTGTCTATACGTCTGTCTGTCTGTCCATCCGTCTGTCCGTCCATCTGTCTATCTGTCTGTCTGTCTATCTGTCCTTCCGTCTGTCCGTCTGTCTATCTGTTCATCCGTCCGTCCATATGTCTGTCTGTCTGTCCGTCCATCCGTCCGTCCGTCCGTCTGTCTGTCTGTCCGTCCGTCCATCTGTCTATCTGTCTGTCTGTCTGTCCGTCCGTCCGTCTGTCTGTCCGTCCGTCTATCCGTCCGTCTGTCTGTCTGGATCTATCTGTCTATCTATCTATCTATCTATCTATCTATCTATCTATCTATCTATCTATCTATCTATCTATCTATCTGTCTGTCTAAAACAACGTAAACAACATATGCAACATATGCACACGGTTACGTTGTTTACATTCAGATCAAAGCGTAAACAATGTAAACAACATATCCGTGTACAGTGCTGCTTACACAGAACAGCTTACGTTGTTTACGTATGTGATACTCTCCAAAATGGAGCTATAGGGTGATGCAGAGGAGACTAATTTTTGAATAAAGCCATTATTTTTGTTTTCTTTGCACACAAAACATATTCTTGTAGCTTTGTAAAACTGCGGTTGAACCACTGATGTCACATGGATTATTTTAACAATCTCCTTGCTACATTTCTGAGCCTTGATTTGGAACGACATGAGGGTGAATAATTAATTACACATTTTTGGGTGAACTATCCCTTTAAATGTTAGCAACCCTGTTATAGGGTGGTTGTGTACACACACTACCAACACACAATTTAGTTCAAACAACATGTAAAAGTGAATTTTGCATCCGATGACCCCTTTAATGCAGTAACATTAGCAGAGCTGCGTCAGTCGTACCTGCTCGAGTTTGCCGGACACAGTGAGGATCTTGGGTGGCGTGCGACTGTCTCTCTTGCTGTTGTTCCTGTCTCTGCCCTTTACCTCGTGGTTCTTCTCTGCGCCGTGAGCATCCAGAGACACTCCTCCGGTTCTGTGAGCGGCCTTGTCCCCGTTGCCGGGCTGAGACGAGGCGATGTTGAGCTGGCCTCGATCCGTGGCGGTACTGTCGCTGGAGCAGTCTGAGGCGAAGGGATGCGCGTGGAGACGGGACAAAGGAGGGCCACGAGGGAGGGTGGTGCGTGTGCCCACGCTCTTCATGGCAAACTCCTGCTCACCGGCCACTCCGCTGCCTACACTGCCCATGCTGGGGAACCAGAGCGTCACTCAGCGCCGCGAGCCTCCACATGGGCCGTCACAGCTGCCCGACCTCCAGACACACACTGCAGGCAGAGCAGAGGATGGTGATTCATTCATATCAATCAGAAACATATACATTTACCCCCAGTTTCACAGAAAAGGCTTAAAACCCATTTAATCCCACTGGTCACAAAAGTGACCGTAAAGAAGGTTTTCATTTATAAAGCTCTAAAAATGTTACTGACTGGTGTTTTAGTGCATTTTCTGCAAATATGAAAAAATAAAGGGTCTCAATTACATATGTGCAGTTTCACATGTTTAGTGCAAATTGTCACATGACCAGAGCAGTTTACTTAATGTTTGTACCATGAGATGATGATGGCTACATCAAAGCTCCAAAACAAAAGGCTAGTAAAGTATATTAACATAAAGATATGACAAAGATTTTTTGGTACACATTATCTTTAAGGTGTCTAGTATTAATATATGAATTCACAATTATTTAGTTTTGTTGAGTTTGGACATAGAATGAGTAAACATGTTGATGGCAACAATAATGACCGGTGGGATAATAACTATTTTTTTTGTATCTTAGTATACCTATTCAGTGTTGTACAAGTTTTTTTTATGCATAATAATAGTAACCATAGAATGTGATGAAACAGTTTAAAATGGTTAATAACTGGGCTGAGATATATTTTGATGACTGCAGAAATAATCTAATTTCAGTATACATATTATCCCACCGCTCACAATTTTGACCAACCAGAAAACACACACATTTCCATAATTAAAAAAATATATATTTTATTATTATTTCAAGAGGTTACTAATGACACATCATTTTGATATTTTCACGTCTGAAAAAAAATTGGGATTAAATGGGTTAAACCTAGTCCCAGATTAAAATGTAATTCTAAGATGTTTCAACTGAAAGAAACTTGCACAGACTGATCTTAAAATACATCAGTCCTTTGTTTTGTCTCAATGTAACCAGTTCTACTTCGCCTCGCTCCGAGCGGGATTCGAACCGCAGTCTCCGGCGCGGGAGGTGGGCACTCTAACAAGGGCCTTTAGCGTCAGTCGCCAGAGCGCCTCTTTTTGAGATCAGGGGAGTGAGGTTTACACGCACCAGCACTTACTTGCCTACGTCTGTTACATCAAGATGCACACCAGTAATGTTTTTTCTTAGGCATGTTACAGTTTTTCTCAGTCGCTTTGGTACATTTCTCGAATCATCCTTGACATTTGCAAAACAGTAAGTGCATTTCTCAAAACAACTCGTACAAATAGCAAAACACCATGGATTACCTGCAAAAGCCAGTCTCTTGCTCAAAATACTTAGTTCATCTCTCAAAAATAAATATCTCTGTCAATGAACATGTCAGTGCGAATGACAAGTCCTTGTGTCATTGTATACAGATAAGACAGTCAAATTGCTTAGTCATGTTGTCAATATAACAGTGTACTCTGGAGGGATGTTCTGATGTAAACTACAGTTACTGTACTGTAGTTGGCTTCAGTTTGTCCCTGTCTGTTGTGCTGCTGAGAGGTTTGCGTTTGTAGCTCCGCTTTTTTATTGAATCTTTACCTTACTTTCACTCTCTGTTGTTTAAAGTGATAATATATAACTTAATTCCCACCATATTTCTGGTATTATCTATCAAACTAATCTAACTAATTTGATCGTTCGCTTTTTAAAAACGTGAGTGCAGTGCATCAGCGGGTTAGCTTGTTACTCACGGTTCCATTCGCGTTTCTATTATTGTTTTCTTTTTTCTCGCTCCGTTTTCATTTCTCTCTCGCTCCGTTTTTCACGAGTTCATCAAACAACAGTGGTAAGTGGTAAGTTCAGTCTGTCTCATTCATCAGTCACGGTGAGTAATGGCTTCTTCTCCTGCTATTGTTATTTGCACTTCATGTCACATGTATAGTTTATCTCTCTCTGTCGGCGATGAGGGATTCACATGTGATAAATGCAGGGAAATAGTTAGGCTGACAGAGAAGGTTTCAGAATTAGAGACACGCATCCAAACTTTAGTTGAGGATTAAGAATGTAAGGATATGTATTAAGGATAGTAAGAATGTGAGGGCTGGTGATACTGCTTTGGATGCGACTAGCTCAGGGAGTCCTGTACATTGTTTGGTTCCGGTTGAGCCTGTGCAGCAGGGCAGCTGGGTGACTGTGAGGCGGCCTAGTCGCGGGTAAAAACACCGCTCTTCCGTTCCGATCAGAACATCAAACAGGTTCTCCCCACTCAGTGACACACCCACTGAGAAACCTGATGAAAGTGCTCTAGTTATTGGGGATTCTATTGTACGGAACTTGAAAATAGAGACACCAGCCACTATAGTCCATTGTTTACCGGGAGCCAGAGCGCCTGACATCTTGGTAAATTTAAAAGTGCTGGCTAATGTTAAACGTAAATTCAGTAAAATTGTTATTCACGTCGGCGCTAATGATGTTCCCCTTCGCCAGTCGGAGATCACTAAAAATAATGTTAAAGAGGTGTGAACTTGCAAGTATGATGTCAGACACTGTAATATGCTCTGGTCCGCTCCCTGCTTACCGGGGCGATGAGATTCATAGCAGACTGACGTCACTCAATGGCTGGATGTCTAAGTGGTGCCTGCAGAATAACATAGACTTTATAGACAATTGGACGAGTTTTTGGGGCAGACCTGACCTGTTGAAAAGAGATGGTGTTCATCCCTCCTAGGGTGGTGCCGCTCTTCTCTCTAGAAATATGGCACATAGTCTTAGAGTACATACTTGACTAACTGGGGCTCAAGTCAGGAAGCAGACAGACTGGCTAAACCGACCATCTGCTAGCCGCCTTACGTCACAGAAGTCAGTTAATTCTCAGCACATAGAGACTCCTTCACCCAGATATCACACTATAGAGACTGTGTCTGTTCCCCAAACTAGAAAATACAGAAAACGTCCAAACCAGATTAAGAGTAACAATTAAATTGATGTTCAACAAATAAAAAATGTTTACAATACAGAGAAACAATTGATTTGTTTGTTTTGTCGTGACGTATTGTCAAGTATGGTGACCCATACTCGAAATTGGTGCTCTGCGTTTAACCCATCCAAGTGCACACACACAGCAGTGAGTAGTGAACAAATGCACACACACACACACACACACACACACACACACACACCCGGAGCAGTGGGCAGCCATGCTGCAGCGCCCGGGGAGCAGTTGGGGGTTCGGTGCCTTGCTCAAGGGCACCTCAGTCGTGGTATTGAGGGTGGAGAGAGCGCTGGACATTCCCTCCCCCCACCTACAATTCCTGCCGGCCGGGGGCTCGAACTCGCAACCTTTCAATTACAAGTCCGACTCTCTAACCATTAGGCCACGACTTCCCCCTGATAAAGCTTGGCTTACTGAATATCAGGTCCCTTTCTACAAAAGCACTTTTTGTAAATGATTTGATCAATGATAATAATCTAGATTTGCTCTGTTTGACAGAAACATGGCTAAAACCAGATGAATACATTACTTTAAATGAGTCCACCCCCCAAGATTACTGCTATAACAATGAGCCACATCCGAAAGGTAAAGGGGGAGGTGTTGCAGTTGCTCCTTTATGCTTAAGGAAGATCAAAGAAAACAGTCAGACTCCGTGGTATAATGAGCACTCTCGCACCTTAAAGAGAGCAGCCCGGAAAATGGAGCGCAGATGGAGAAAAACAAAGCTAGAGGTATTTCGTATAGCCTGGCGGGAAAATACCCTATCCTACAGAAAAGCATTAAAAACTGCTAGATCTGATTACTCTTCGTCTCTTCTAGAAGAAAACAAACATAACCCCCAGTATTTATTCAATACAGTCACTAAATTAACGAAAAATAAAGCATCAACAGGTGTTGGCATTTCCCAAAAGCACAGCAGTAATGACTTTATGAACTACTTTAATTCCAAGATCGATTCTATCAGAGATAAAATTGTAACCATGCAGCCGTCAGCTACAATATGGCATCAGATCCCCTGAGGAACAATTTCAATTTCAATTTCAATTTCACTACTGGATCTTAGCGCTGCGTTCGACACTATCGACCACAACATTCTTTTAAATAGATTAGAACACTTTGTTGGCATTAGTGGAAGTGCATTAGCATGGTTCAAATCATACTTATCTGAACGCCATCAGTTCGTAGCAGTGACTGAAGAGGTATCATATCGATCACAAGTGCAGTACGGAGTACCTCAAGGCTCAGTACTAGGGCCATTACTTTTCACGCTTTACATATTACCCTTGGGAGATATTATCAGGAGACATGGTGTTAGCTTTCACTGTTATGCCGATGATACTCAGCTCTATATTTCTTCGTGGCCCAGTGAAACACACCAAATTGAGAAACTAACGGAATGCATAGTCGATATAAAAAACTGGATGACGAGTAACTTCTTACTGCTAAATTCTGAAAAAACAGAGATGTTAATTATCAGACCTAAAAACCCCAGACCTAATTATCAGACCTTTTTGTCTGTGAAACCAGGCCTTAGAATGTTACAGAATAACCTAGAAAACTATCTAACACTTGACGGCTGCTCTGTCAATTCTTCTTTATCAGTTAGGAACCTAGGTGTGCTGTTTGATAGCAATCTTTCATTTGAAAGCCATGTTTCTAGCATCTGTAAAACTGCGTTTTTCCATCTCAAAAACATATCTAAATTGCGACCTATGCTCTCAACGTCAAATGCAGAAATACTAATTCATGCGTTTATGACCTCAAGGTTAGACTATTGTAATGCTTTATTGGGTGGTTGTTCTGCACGCTTGATCAACAAATTACAGTTGGTCCAAAATGCAGCGGCTAGAGTCCTTACTAGAACCAGAAAGTACGACCATATTAGCCCGGTTCTGTCAACACTGCATTGGTTCCCCATCAAGCATCGTATAGATTTTAAAATCTTGTTAATTACTTATAAAGCCCTGAATGGCTTAGCTCCTCAGTACTTGAGTGAGCTCTTATCACAATATAGTCCTCCACGTCTGCTGCATTCTCAAAATTTTGGCCATTTGATAATACCTAGAATATCAAAATCGACTGCGGGCGGCAGATCCTTTTCCTATTTAGCACCTAAACTCTGGAACAATCTACCTAATACTGTTCGGGAGGCAGACACACTCTGTCAGTTTAAATCTAGATTAAAGACAAATTTATTTAACCTGGTTTACACATAACACACTAATACACTTCTATTATTAAAATCCATTAAAGGATTGTTAGGTTGCATTAATTAGATCAACTGGAACCGGGAACACTCCCCATAACACATGATGTACTCGTTACATCATAAGAAGAATGGCATCTATGCTAATATTTGTCTGTTTCTATTCTGTTTCTCAGTCTGTGTCCGGATCAGATGGTGGATCGGTGCCGGGATATGATGTATGTGGCCCTGATCGTCGGCGGAGGCCAGACACCTGGATGAGCCCTGGGGACATATCCCCAGTCACCATAGCCACCCGATCCGGTCCGTATCCAGCCCAGATGGTCACTGTAGTCACCAGATCCAGTCCGTATCCAGATCAGATGGTGGATCAGCACCCAGAGACGACCTCTACAGCCCTGAACGTCAGCGGAGACCAGGACACAGAGATGAGCGCCAGAGATAGATCCCCAGTGAGGACCCCGCCACTTAAACAGCCATCGGGAAAGACCACTGGAAGCAGTTGAGCCCTTACAATCTGACTTTGCTGCAGCTGGAATTGAACTGCTGGTTCGTTTGGCCAGAGGAGAACTGGCCCCCCGACTGAGCCTGGTTTCTCCCAAGGTTTTTTTTCTCCATGCTGTCACCGATGGAGTTCTGGTTCCCTGAATTCAACAATGAAATGCCTTTAACTGAAAATCTTTTTTTTTTATCTTTTCATTTTACATTATTGACACACTATTTTCCTTTTTTGATATTGTGCAGTTGCTTTGACACAATTTACATTGTTAAAAGCGCTATATAAATAAAGGTGACTTGACTACTGTACTGAAATGCAGAAGGCTGCACTTCTTATGTATGCCATATTTCCTTTCAAAAGTACAAATTTACACATTACTGTATGTGGGATATTGATTGAAAGAGACTGTTTCAAAATGTTTGAATTATTGAGGATATGGTCGATCTCCCAATTTTTAGCTGCACCCTTCAGCCATTGTAAGGCCATGATTGACAACATTATTTCATCTGATATGCATCTGTCCTTGGCCTCTTCTTCTTCTTCCTCTGTTTTGCCTCTGTACAATTCCATGCATCCTTACTCCTCTTCTTCCTCTCGGCTGTTGTCCCTGATCGGTTTCTGGATGTTCATCCATCGTCAGAATTTGTAACTTTTGTGTTGTCCTCTGTCTATATATGCTTCCTTATATATTATATGCTATATATCCAATTGAAGGGTCATGAAATGCACCTTTGAGGTATTTCAGAGAATTGGTTTATAATTAGTTGATCTATATTCTCTTCATTAGTGAGAGTCAAGATTCACTTGCACAATTCATGGCAAATTTACAAAAAGTCTAATAGAGATGTGTAGAAAATATGCTTGACAGTTTATGACAACTAGATCAACCATTTTGCATTTAATGACTTATACGATGAACTAATGACTAGATGTTTCGAGGGGTAAGACAATAGCACAGAGATCTATATAATACATTTTGATCAACATGACATAAGCAATTGATAATGTAGGAAACAGCAGAGAATTGTACATAATCATTTGCATGGATGTACCAAAGCATTTGCAACTTTTTCAAAGAAATGAGAAACTCCTTTTTTGATGTGACACAAGTGACACAATGATGTGAAGCTTGAACAGGTGAGAATTGCAATTCTGATCTGAGAAATGTACCAAAGCGACTGAGAAAAACTGTAATAAAAATGACTTAAATGTCCTAATTGAACTATGGCCTAGTCCTGGCTAAATCTAAGCCCTGTCTGTGAAACCAGGCCTTAGAATGTTACAGAAGATCTATTTCAAATAAATGCTGTTATTTTGAACTTACTCCTCAAAGAATCCTGAAAATAAACACGATGCTTCAGAAATCAATAATATGCTGATTTTCAACATTAGCAACAGTGGTGCTGCTTCATATTTTTGTGGAAATTGTGATACATTTTATTTTTCAGGATTCACAGATGAATAGAAAGTTCAAAAGAAGAGCATTTATTTGAAATAGAAATCTTTTGTAACATTATAAATGTCTTTACTGTCACTTCTGATTAATTTAGGATCAAACTACTTAATACCATTAGTGTTCAAAGATTTGGGGTTGATAAGATATTTTTTAATTAATGTTTTTGAAAGAAGTCTCTTCTGCTCACCAAGGATGCATTTATTTGATTAAAAAAATACAGTATATATATGTTTTTTTTAATTTATAATTTAAAATAGTTGTTTTCTATGTGAATATGTGTTAAACTGTAATGTATTTCTGTGATCTGCAGCTGTATTTCCAGCATCATTACTCCAGTCTTCAGTGTCACATGATCTTCAGAAATCATAATAATATACTGATTTACTGCTCAACAAACATTCCTGATTATTATCAATGTTGAACACAGCTGTGCTGCACAATATTTTTTGTTGAAACTGTGATGCATTTTATTTTTCAGGATTCACAGATTAATGGAAAGTAACAAAATAACAGATGCAAAATAATATGCAAAATAACAGCATTTATTTGGAATAGAAATCTTTTGCAGCATTATAAATGTCTTTACTCTTACTTTTGATCAATTAAATGCGTCTTTGCTGAATATAAATATTAATTTTGTTCTTTTTTCTTTTTAAATCTTACTAACCCTATTTCTATTGATGCCGAAAATTCAGATTTGATCACAGGACTAAATTACATTTTACAATATAGAAAAAATTGTTATTTGAAACTGTAATAGTATTTCACAATATTATGATTTGATGAAATAAATGAAGCCTTTGTCAGCAGAAGAGAATTCTTTCAAAAATATTAACCCCAAACCTTAAATAATAGTGTACAAAAATACAAGAGTTCTGATAGTAATAGGAACGATTCAATTATAAACATTTTATTCAAAAGCACAGACTTGCTCAGAATGCTTCAAGAGATGTAGATGAGACAACATCCAAACAATGGAGAGCTTCAGTGCATTAACAGTTGTGCATTTTTGCATGATCCCCAACATAAACAAATGCACTTACTAAAACCAAACCTTACTGTGTTACAGCGACCGTATGCAAGCATCAGCATCATGTGAGCAGCAGCCAGATTGATCCAGGCTTGTGTTTGACACCGGTAACGTGACATCCATGTGCATGAAAACACACCATGAAAGACAGAAGCTGTTTGATCTCACAATAAGCTGCAGCACCATGACCGGCCAACAGAGGGTTCACACTCCAGTGCTTTGCCATTACCTCATCTGTTCTCGCACTTACACATCTCACACACATTTGCATTGGCATCTCGGCTTGTTATGGGCCACGAGGTGAGTGTGTGTGGCTTTGTGTGTAAGGTAAGATATAGTTAAACTTTAACTGCCTCCACAAGGCCGCTAACCTTCACGCAAACGAATGCACAACAAGTTGCACAATCATCTGAAACCTCAACTCTCTCCAAACCCAGAGCCTGTGCGTTTGCACAAAAGATTGCATGCGCTGTTGTTATCCAACATCTGAATGGAGATCTGCAGCACCTTATGACAGCGCGGATCCCTTTGAGCATCTTAATATAGACACACTCTCCATTTTCTGTTCTCCACACAAACAAAGACGCACCATGAAGATGGAAACCAGGAGATGGGTTGCTTTTTCCCTCCTTCTCACTAGCAGTGCATTACATAATGCGTCCTCGCTGCTTTATCTGCGAGAGAGAATGGAGATCCGTGCATTGGTTTACTTCCAGTCGAGTGAGTCGCAGTGATAGTGGAGCCTCTCTCTCTCTCTCTCTCTCTCTCTCTCTCTCATTCTCTCTCTATCTCTTAATATATCTCTCTCCCTGTCTATTCTTCTATGATCAGTCGCTTCACACATCGACAGCGCTGTCGTTTCGCGTATAAAATCCACATGACTGCGATTGTACTCACTGTTTCAGCACCGCGGACAGCGACGCGCGTCACGTCAGCCGCGTTCATTCACCGAGCCGGTCGCGTCGCGTCGCGTCGCGTCCATAAAACCGAGAGGCGTGTATCTTGACAGGAGCAGGTCTCGGGTGATGATGATGAGGAGGATGATGATGATGATAGTCAGTATCAGCTGAGCCACACACCCACCTTCGCCCCGCCCCTCTGCCGCACGCCAGTAACGCCCCCCGAAACGCCGACGGCACTGCGCATGCGCGTATTATATGTCACACTATTCAGTCAGGCGTTTGTACTACGCGCATGCGTACTGCGTGATCCTCCTGAGGGAGATACAAAATCATAAATAATCATCAGTAAGAATATTTATGTGTTTCCTTAACATATATTGTTTAGGAGATTCAGAATTGTTGTTTCGGTACCCCAAGTCTTCGGGATTCAAAATAACCCTAATAATTAATTGTTGTAGCTATTGTCCAAAACAGAGCTGTAACTGAGGGTGATTCGTTACCGCTAATATTCAGATAAATTAGTGAAAGTGGCAAACATGGGGTTTTCCACACAGTAACTACTAGTTATGTTTCTGAATGAATCGGTATGATTCGGTTGTGTAAATGATTCAAATGACTCATGAAATGAGAGACAGTCGCTTGTCGCCGCCTACTGGCGGAACGATGTAATTTGCAGAAAGCGTCGAAGCGGAGTGAACAAACGGCAAAAAGGCTTATCTGTTAATTATGTGTATAAACATAGGCGCCTGGCAACGGGTCTGAAATTAACTGGGGCATAGGCCAAATTTGCCCCATGCACAATTAAACTAAATCTATCATGGCTGTAAATAAATTCAAAATGAAATGAAAAGTGTCCATTGTGGCATTAAATTTAGATCTGCTTATATCGCATCGTATTTCTATTTATTAATTTGTACTGCGTTGGACACTATAACCAAGAGTGTTGGGGGAAACGCATTACAAGTAACGTGAGTTACGTAATCAGATTACTTTTTTTCAAATAACTAGTAAAGTAACGCATTACTTTTAATTTACAAGAAAATATCTGAGTTACTTTTTCAGATAAATAACGGCAGTTACTTTTTTCCCATTTATTGATTGAAAGCTGTCATGTGCACATGTTGAGAGAAATCGAGAGTAAGATGTTACTTTGTATAATAAATGTGAACATGCATTAATTCACCTTACTCACAAAAAAACAGATTCAGTATTCCTTAAAATGAATAAAAACACTGAAATGCAACTCAGAAAACGACGCAAACCTGCAATAATTAAATGTCAAATAATACAAATATCCTTTGTGTATTTGTCACGGTTCACTCATTCATTGTTTCCTCCTTGTCCCGAGTATTGTCATGTGTGTGCGTGTAGTACGTGTGTGGGCGTGGCCGAGCCATCACCATTCACTACATTCAGCTGAGCCTCGTTAGCAGCACCAGCTGCAGCTCCTTAACTCACCCATAAATACTCACCAGTTTCTCCTCTCCTTTGTCAGATCGTTGTGGATGTCTTCATGCGTTGTTTCTGTTCCTGTTTTTACTCGTCCGGTTTGCTGTTGGTGTCTAAGTCCGTCCTGTGTCGGTGTGCTGTGTACATTTGTTCCTGTCTGGATTCCACGCTTCACCACGGATACTCTTCACCACCCTCCTGCCGTGTAGTCCATCCAGTTCCTGCGTCACCTGCCATCATTCCACTCCTGCACCTGGATTATCTGTTTTGGACAATAAATCTGACTTTCACCTGCAACTTGCTTCCTCTTCTCTGTTCGCCATGACAGAACGATCTGACCATCCCATGGAAGCAGCGGGTGCCTCAGCCACGTCACTGGAGGTTTTCATCTCTCAGAGCATTGACCGCATGAACTCTCAAGAGGCGAGCCTGAATAACACGGGCCGTGCTTTTCAGGCTCTGGTGACGCAGGTATCCGAGCTCACCCAACAACTCCAACAGCTACGAGTCCCCACTGCGCCACCCACGCCGCCAGTTTTCCCCAGTCCACCTGAACTCGGATGGGTAAACACACCTCATCCTCCATCACCCTAAGCACTGGAGCCCCTCAAGGTTGTGTTCTGAGCCCCCTGCTGTACTCACTGTACACTTATGACTGTGTGGCCACTTCCAACTCCACCACCATCATCAAGTTTGCTGACGACACGGTTGTGTTGGGCCTGATCTCAGACAACGACGAGACGGCCTACATACAGGAGATTAAGAACCTGGAGAGTTGGTGCCAGGTGAATAGTCTACACCTGAACATCAGCAAAACTAAGGAGCTGATAGTGGACTTCAGTACGAAGCAGGAGCGGTCATACCAGCCGATCACGATCAGCGGGACTCCAGTGGAGAGAGTGGACAGCTTCAGATACCTGGGTGTTCACATCACGCAGGACTTGACTTGGTCCTGTCATACCAGCACCTGGTGAAGAAGGCCAGGCAGCGTCTGTACCATCTGAGACGCTTAAAGGACTTTAGACTTCCCTCTCGGGTGCTTAAGACTTTTTACACCTGCACCATCGAGAGCGTCCTGACGGGCAGCATCACTTCCTGGTTCGGGAACTGCACTATGCAGGACAGACGAGCCCTCCAGGGGGTGGTGCGTTCAGCGGAACGTACCATTCACACCGAGCTCCCTGACCTGCAGGACATCTACAGCAAGCGGTGCCTGACCAGGGCCAGGAAGATAGTGAAGGACCTCAGCCATCCCAACAATGGACTCTTTTCTCTGCTGCGTTCAGGGAGACGCTTCCGCTCCATGAAGGCGAACACAGAGAGAATGAGGAGGAGCTTCTTCCCGCAGGCCATTCGGAGTCTTAACCACTCTCCACTCTAATCACATCACCCCACACTTCCACTTTGCACATTTTTCAAGTACAATCTGCACTAATTTGTAAAAGGTTACGTAAGGATAAATGAGTGGGACTTACATACCATTTGTCTTTGTCTTTAGTATTCCTTTTACTCACTTATACACTTTACTGCACTGCACAGCACACGGACACATTATCACTGACATACACTTTACTTTTTATAGAATCTATATAGAATCATATTCTATTTTTTATTCCTCATATCTATTTTTATTCTCATATCTATTTGTTATTTTATTTTATTGCTAGTTTATTTCTGTATATGTTTACTGTACTTTTTCTATTTGTATTTTTGTAAACTTGAGGTTTTTCTTAATTTTGTTGGACAATTTGTTGGACAGTCGTACAATACATTTCACTACATGTCGTACTACGTATGTATATGTATGTGACAAATAAAATTTGAATTTGAACTCCCCTTCCAGCCGGAACCTCGGCTGCCCGTTCCCGAGCCGTATGGAGGAGAACCGCAGTATTGCAGGGCATTTTTGACATGATGCTCAATGCACTTTGCCCTGCAACCCAGGACCTTCGGCTCGGAACAGAGCAAGGTGGCCTTCGTCCTGACCCTGCTGACTGGAAGGGCGGCACTATGGGGAACAGCGGTGTGGGAGAACCAGGATCCATGCTGCACCTCGTTCCTGACATTATCCGAAGAAATGAAGCGGGTTTTCGATCGGGCCGTCGCCAGAAGAGAGGCGGCCAGAATTCTCGCCGATCTCCGCCAGGGTGAAAGACCTGTATCGGACTATTCCATCGAGTTCCGGACCCTGGCGGCGGAGTGTCGCTGGAACGAGGAGGCGCAGTGGGACATGTTCCTGCATGGGCTGGCTGACCACGTCCAGAAGGAGATCTACGTCCTGGACCTCCCCACCACACTCAACGGACTCATAGACTTGGCCCTCAGGGTGGACGCACGGCTCGCTAGAGCTGAGCGACGCGTTCCGGCCAGCCGAGTCCCTGGTGGGTCTGAGAGTCGCCGTGTCAACGACGTGGACGTGGTCAGTCCCACCTACGATCCCGAACCCATGCAGGTAGGGCGGGCTCGACTTTCCCAGGAGGAGAAGGAGAGGCGGAGATCCCAGGGCCTCTGCCTGTATTGCGGAGGGGCAGGACATCTGCTCAATAGATGCCCGGTAAAAGACCAAGCCCGATAGTAAAGGTGAGGCTACTATCGGGTGGGATCTCCGCAGAGAAGACCTCAACTACATCATCGACCCTCCTCCCGGTAAGACTGAGATGGGCTACACGTTCACTCACCTGTCAGGCTCTTCTGGATTCCGGGGCAGAGGGTAACTTTCTGGACTTTTCATTTGCGCACAAATTTCAGATCCCCATCAAACCCCTTACACACAAGATCTCCGTCCATGCCCTTAACGGCCACAAGTTACCTCCCATTGCCTTCACCACTGAACCCGTCATTCTCACCACGTCAGGCAACCATACTGAGACTATATCCTTCTTGATCATGGACACCCCCCTTGCACCCGTCGTGCTCGGCCACCCCTGGCTCATTAATCACAACCCCAGGATAGACTGGCATCAAGGATCCGTCATAGCTTGGAGCAATAACTGTCATGAGTCCTGTCTTGTGTCTGCCTGTCCGTTGGTTTCTGTTTCTGTGTTTCAGGAGGAGGCGATGGATCTGTCTAACGTGCCCGCGGAGTACCAGGACCTGAGGGAAGTGTTCAGTAAGTCTCGAGCAGCTTCTCTTCCTCCGCATCGTCCTTACGACTGTGCCATAGATTTACTGCCAGGTACGTCTCCGCCTAAGGGCAAGTTATATTCGCTTTCTGTTCCAGAAAGGGAGGCTATGGAGAAATATATTTCTGATTCTCTAGCTTCCGGGTTTATCCGCCCTTCCTCTTCTCCGGCGGGGGCGGGGTTCTTTTTTGTGGGGAAGCAGGATGGGTCCCTGCGTCCTTGTATTGACTACCGAGGGTTGAACAACATCACGGTAAAGAATACTTATCCTTTGCTGTTGATGTCTTCAGCCTTCGAGAGGTTGCAGGGAGCATCCATTTTCACAAAATTGGATTTACGTAATGCCTATCATTTGGTCCGCATAAGGAAGGGGGATGAGTGGAAGACTGCTTTTAACACCCCTAGGGGGCACTTTGAATACTTGGTCATGCCCTTTTGGCTGTCCAACTCCCCGGCGGTCTTCCAGGCACTCGTAAATGACGTCCTGCGAGATATGGTAGATCAGTTCATATATGTCTACCTGGATGACATATTGATTTTTTTCTTCGTCTCTCCAGGAACATGTGCAGCACGTCCGGCGAGTGCTTCAGAGGTTGCTAGAGAATGGGCTTTTTGTCAAGGCGGAGAAATGCGCTTTTCATGCACAGTCTGTTCCTTTTCTGGGGTACATCGTGTCGTCCGAGGGAATGCGCATGGATCCTGAGAAAGTTAAGGCTGTGGTGGAGTGGCCAAGCCCTGATTCCCGTAAGGCCCTACAGAGGTTTCTGGGCTTCGCCAACTTCTACCGGCGTTTTATTCGCAACTTCAGCCAACTAGCCACGCCTCTGACTGCCTTGACCTCCCCCAGGACTACGTTCAGGTGGTCTAACACAGCCGAGGCTGTGTTTACCAAACTCAAGGGCCGCTTTGTTTCAGCCCCCATCCTCATAGCCCCTGATTCCTCACGTCAGTTCGTGGTGGAGGTCGACGCGTCAGAGGTGGGGGTAGGCGCAGTGTTATCCCAGCGCTCTTCCGCAGACGGCAAGATGCATCCCTGCGCGTTTTTGTCCCATCGTTTATCCCCGGCCGAACGCAATTACGACATTGGCAACCGAGAGTTGTTGGCAGTCAAGCTAGCTTTGGAAGAATGGCGCCACTGGTTGGAAGGGTCGGGGGTACCTTTTATCGTCTGGACCGATCACAGGAATCTAGAATATATTAGAACGGCTAAAAGACTGAACTCCAGGCAGGCTCGGTGGGCACTTTTTTTTTTGGACGTTTTGATTTCTCCCTCTCGTACCGCCCGGGTTCCTAAAACATCAAACCCGACTCTTCATCATGCGTTTTTGACAATTCCGAACGCCCGACTACTCCCGAGTGCATTTTACCCGAGACTCTTTTTGTCTCCACACTCACATGGGAGGTCGAGTCGAAGGTCAAAATGGCCTTAAAAGGGGTAATGCCTCCGCCCGGTTGCCCACCGAATCTGTTATTTGTGCCGGAGGGATTACGGTCCGACGTTATTCAGTGGGGTCATTGTTCCAACGTGGCTTGTCATCCAGGAGTCAATCGCACTAATTTTATGGTTAAGCAACGATTCTGGTGGCCACGTATGGCTTGCGACATTCACAGTTTTGTTTTGGCTTGCTCGGTTTGTGCCACTGGTAAGACTTCCAATCGACCCCCAGATGGGTTACTTCAACCGCTGCCCATCCCTTCGAGACCCTGGTCCCATATTGCGCTAGATTTTGTCACCACCCTCCCGCCCTCTCAGGGCAACACGGTCGTTTTGACCGTGGTGGACCGGTTCTCGAAGGCGGCCCATTTCATACCCTTGCCCAAATTACCCTCAGCCAAGGAGACAGCGTTGACAGTCGTAAACCACGTCTTTCGCTTACATGGCCTCCCGGTGGACGTGGTTTCCGACAGGGGACCCCAGTTTGTGTCCAAATTTTGGCGAGAGTTTTGTAAATTACTGGGAGCGACTGTTAGTCTGTCCTCAGGGTTTCATCCCCAGAGCAATGGCCAAACCGAGAGAGCCAACCAAGATTTGGAAAGGGCGTTGCGATGTTTGGTCTCCAAGAATCCTTCCTCTTGGATTCAGCAACTGTCTATGGTGGAGTACGCCCACAATGTGTTACCAGTGTCGTCCACGGGCCTATCTCCGTTTGAATGTAGTTTAGGTTACCAGCCACCAATTTTTCCCAGTCTGGAATCCGAAGTCGCGGTCTCCTCCGCCCACGCCTTTGTCCAGAGGTGTCACCGCACTTGGACTAGAGCCCGTGAGACTCTACTCCAGGTGGGGGCGCGCACCAAGGCTAAAGCCGATCGCCACCGGTCGAAGCCTCCCGTTTACGTCGTTGGTCAAAAAGTGTGGCTTTCAACCAAGAACATTCCTCTCCGCTCCGTTTCTAATAAACTTGCTCCCAAATTCATTGGCCCGTTCACTGTCACCAAGATCATTAGTTCGGTGGCAGTCCGCCTCAACCTTCCTCCGGTGTACAGGAGGATTCACCCTGTCTTTCATGTATCCAATCAAACCCGTGTTTCATTCTCCAATTAATCCGCCAGCCCCGGTTCCCCCCCCCGCCGCGACTCGTAGACGGGGAACCCACATTTTCGGTAAATCGTATACTGGACTCAAGGCGGAGGGGACGCGGATTTCAGTACTTGGTGGACTGGGAGGGTTACGGTCCGGAGGAGAGAAGTTGGGTACCTGCGAGAGACATACTGGACCACTCTCTGATCGATGATTACAATCGACAGGTAAGAGAACCTGAGAACGCCAGGAGGCGTTCTTAGGGGAGGGGTACTGTCACGGTTCACTCATTCATTGTTTCCTCCTTGTCCCGAGTATTGTCATGTGTGTGTGCGTGTAGTACGTGTGGGCGTGGCCGAGCCATCACCATTCACTACATTCAGCTGAGCCTCCTTAGCAGCACCAGCTGCAGCTCCTTAACTCACCCATAAATACTCACCAGTTTCTCCTCTCCTTTGTCAGATCGTTGTGGATGTCTTCATGCGTTGTTTCAGTTCCTGTTCCTGTTTCTACTCGTCCGGTTTGCTGTTGGTGTCTAAGTCCGTCCTGTGTCGGTGTGCTGTGTACATTTGTTCCTGTCTGGATTCCACGCTTCACCACGGATACTCTTCACCACCCTCCTGCCGTGTAGTCCATCCAGTTCCTGCGTCACCTGCCATCATTCCACTCCTGCACCTGGATTATCTGTTTTGGACAATAAATCTGACTTTCACCTGCAACTTGCTTCCTCTTCTCTGTTCGCCATGACAGTATTTAATCCCATTTTATTCACCTTTGTTTGCTGCTGACCTTTGATCCAATTCAACCATACTAATAAGCAAAAATTACTCAAGTTAAACTAACATTTGTTGTTCTTTTTTATTGCTGAAAAGTGTTGAACTTTTTCTGCGTTCTATTGTACAGACATTAAATTGATTTTCCTTCAACCTTTGGCTTTTGTTGTGAAAGGGCTTTTACATTTGCCAAAAATAAAACTTTTTATATTTAAAAACAAGCAAGCACTGCCCAGATTTAAAAAGTAACGAAAACTGACATAATGCATTACTTTCCATAAAAAGTAACTAAGTAATGTAATTAACTACTTTTTTAGGGAGTAACGCAATATTGTAATGCATTACTTTTAAAAGTAACATTTCACAAGACTGATAGCCAATCACATGATTCTGTTGAGCTTATGTATGAAATGGCCAATCAAAAGCGTTCAGATGAGTCATCGCTGAAACACTGTTTATTGCTGGTTTAATTCTGCACTCTCGCAAATACCATAAACAACAAAGTGCAGTATTTAAGAGATTAATTTCACAGTAGACATGGAATTTAATGGGAGTTTTTGAGAGTGTTCTTTGCTCATAGTCTATAATTTATTCGCTGTTTGAATAACTGTGGAAATGAAAGAGTTATAATTAGTAAGGTACAATGTTTTTTTATTATTAAATTCACGTTAAATACAAAACCCGTTGTATTAAAAATATTTTATGACATGATGTGCGTAGTTAACAGATTACAGTAACATACACTTTTTAGTAGAGGCCTGCACAGGACTGTTTTCTTAATTCCGCTCACGCTGAATTTTTATCTGACTGCCCGCCGCGCTCCTGCGATTTTTGTCCACTCTCTCACACTCTCGCAAACTTTCTAATATTGTATCATTTTCGCGCTTTTATAAATAAGCAGAGTGTTGAAATCACTTTTGAATGAGCGCTCGCGCTTCACTTTGGATTTGGCGATCACCTGCACTGTGTAAAGTATTGTAGCGCACGTTTCCAACTGAATTAATGGCACTTTTCCACTGCGTGGTACGACTCAGCTCGGCACGGCTCGGTTTGCGTTTCCACTGCAGTTTAGTACTGCTTTAAAGTGGGCAGGATTATTCACCTGTTGTTATGGTTGCGCCGCCTCTACTGCCATAACTTTTTCATTCTGCGTCACTTCATTAACCCTTGTGCATCAAAAAAAAAAAGTTACACACAGGTCCATAGTGGACAAAAATGTGCATGTCAAAAAAACGGTCATAAAAATTTGAAGCTTGGGAGCACAGAGTTAAGTTTGGTCTCATTTTAAAGAAGACCCATGGCAGATTAAGTAAAAAAAAGTTTAAAAAGTTATACAGGTTTAAGTTTATGAAAATGATTTATGAACAGAATTTTATATAAAATATATATTTTATGAAACATGTTGTACCCTAAACCTGCTAGCAAATCAAAGCCATAAATCTGAACAAGTTGTGTTCCAAATTTGAGGTTGATATCTCAAAAAATTAGCTTTCAGTAAAATTTTGTTTGGGCGCAGTACCAAATTTTTTTGACACAGTGGTTGGATTTGTGATTTACAAATATTACAAGCACACACACACAATTTTTTTATGACACATACAAACCACACTCTGACATCCATACCAACACACCCACACAATTATAGCATTATTTATCCAATTGGGTCTATAATAAGCAGAAGCAGAAAACAGGAATAAAGCGAGTATTTGCTTTATAGGCCCTTTATAGACCAAACCTGAAAAAATGGCACCATCTGGTAAAAAATAGTAAAAAAATAATTTTGAAGCCTTGCCAACAGAATGAAAGCCTATTAACAAAAATTGCATCCTTTTACAGTTAAACGGCACTGCGATTAAAAATAGCAGTTTTAATGGGTTTCAATGGGGACATTTTTGCCCAAAAGGCACTGAGAGGAAATATTTTTTGTACTTGGTGTAAAATAGATTTAGTAAAGGAAATGAGGGTGGACTATTAAAATTCCAATAAAAATACACACCTGAGCCTAAATTTGTGCAGGTAGCATTAACACAGGCAAAATAAAAAAAATAAAAAAATAAAAACATTGACAAAATGGACAAAAATTCCCATAAGGTTTCACAAGAGTTAAGCTCTCGCTGGATCCGCTCCTTGGCTATCAACGAGAGGAACGTCTGTAATTCTTCAACAGACAACGAAACTTTTTGGTTGTTTAAAAAAGGTGCGCTCATTCGTAAAAGTTGTGTTCGATCCTTTGCTGGCTGTGCTGATTTAAATCTAATTTTTGTCACAGTGTACAAGGGGTAGGTTTACGTTAGGTTTTTAGGTTTTCTACTAGGTAGAATTTTTTTGTGTTTTAGCTGTATCCCCTCTAGCCTGTCAGGTGCGTTTAAACCACTTTCATTGACACAAGATGGCGGACTGGCGGTGTACCTTCTTTTAATAAATTACACGAAAATACAGCAAGGTTTGTTAACTCTGCATATAGAAAATTAGGAGCAAAGATGTGCATCAGGTGTGTTTAGCGTTTTCATTATTTTTTTATTTATTTATGAAGCCACTTTAAACTGTTGCATAAAAACTTGTTATCAGAATCAGAAGAATCAGAATGAGCTTTATTTACACATACAAGGAGTTTGTTGTAGTGACAGAAGCTCCAGTGCAACAGAAAGACAGCAACAGGACAGGACACAGATAATAAAAGAATAACAACAATTAACCAAAAGGCAATGTACAAAGCAGCAAAAACATAATATATAATATAGACAACTATGTATGTACAGGTCAAGTATGTGCAAATTAGAAATGAGAAAATAAAGATAAAATTAGTGAGTGTGGTGAATGGATAGTGTATTATAGTTGTGTGTTCCACATTTATTGTTGAGTGTTCATGAGATGTATTGCCTGAGGGAAGAAACTGTTCCTGTGTCTGGTCGTTCTGGTGCTCAGAGCTCTGTAGCGTTGACCAGACAGTAACAGTTCAAAGAGGGAGTGTGCTGGATGTGAGGGGTCCAGAGTGATTTTACCAGCCCTTTTGCTCACTCGGGATAAGTACAGTTCTTGGAGAGTGGGGAGGGTTGTACCAATGATTCGCTCATCAGTCCGGACTACCCTCTGTAGTCTTCTGAGGTCAGATTTTGTAGCTGAGCTGAACCAGACAGTTATTGAAGTGCAGAGGATGGATTTAATGATGGCAGAGTAGAACTGTTTCAGCAGCTCCTGTGGCAGGTTGAACTTCCTCAGTTGGCGAAGAAAGTACAACCTCTGCTGGGCCTTCCTGACAATGGAGTCTATGTGAATATCCCACTTCAGGTCCTGGGAGATAGTGGTGCCCAGGAATCTGAATGACTGCACTGCAGTCACAGTGCTGTTCATTATGGTGAGTGGGGGGAGAGCAGGGGGCTTTCTCCTGAAGTCCACTCTCATCTCCACAGTTTTGAGCGTGTTAAGCTCCAGGTTGTTAAGACTGCACCAGACAGCCAGCTCCTGAACCTCCTGTCTGTAAGCAGACTCGTCACCGTCCTGGATGAGGCCGATCAGTGTGGTGTCGTCTGCAAACTTCAGGAGCTTGACAGAGTGGTCTTTAGAGGTGCAGTCGTTGGTGTAGAGGGAGAAGAGCAGTGGGGAGAGAACGCAGCCCTGAGGAGCTCCAGTGCTGATGGTTCGAGTGCTGGATGTGAATTTGCCAAGCTTTACTAACTGCTGTCCGTCTGTCAGGGAGCTGTTGATCCACTGGCAGATGGAGATGGGGACGGAAAGCTGGGTTAGTTTATTCTGAAGGGTTTCCGTGATGATGGTGTTAAAAGCGGAGCTGAAGTCCACAAACAGGATCCTCACATAAGTCCCTGGTCTGTCCAGATGCTGCAGGGTGAAGTGCAGTCCCATGTTGACTGCATCATCCACAGACCTGTTTGCTCTGTAGGCAAACTGCAGGGCGTCCAGTAATGGTCCAATGATGTCCTTCAGATAAGCCAAAACCAGTCTTTCAAATTATTTAATGGCTACAGACATTAGGGCCACAGGTCTGTAGTCATTAAGTCCAGTAATTTTGTGTTTCTTTGGGACGGGAATGATAGTGGAGCGTCTGAAGCATGAGGGGACTTCACACTGATCCAGTGATCTGTTGAAGATCTGTGTGAAGATGGGGGCCAGGTGATCAGCACAGGTTTTTAGGCAGGCTGGTGACACACTGTCTGGGCCTGGTGCTTTCCTTCTTTTGTTCTTCCTGAAGACTCACATCTTCTTCGCTGATTTGAATTGTAGGTGTGGGGGAGAGAGGTGTTGCTGGAGGTGTTAATGGTTGTGTGGAGAGGTGTTCAGGGCGGGTGTGGGGTGATCTTTCAAAACGACAAAAGAACTCGTTCAAGTCGTCTGCCAGGTGTTGATTCTCCACAGTACATATATATATTACATTCCTGTCATATTTATTATATTACATTCCTGTCATATTTTATTCAAACAGCTTATTTTTTTATATTTAAAAACAGCCTGACAAAGTCACTGCTTAGTATCTATATTGTGGAATATTGTTGCATCCATCGATTCCGCCATGTTTCTCATTGACACGCTCCCAACTCGTACAGATCGTTTGCTTAAAAAAAATCCCGAACAACTCCCCACTGATGATTACGACTTTGTGCTGGCGTTCATGTAGATTTAGCTCATAAATATGATCTGATCGATATGAATTGAATTGAATGCACCATCAGTCCCAAAGTAGCCCATGAGTTGGTTCACCTTTCACCTAAAAAAATACTATAGTAATTTATAGTAAATACTATAGTGTTGTAACAAATTAGCTCAAAGTGAGATGAACATAATTAATCATAACGGGTTGTTATCAATTATATATTCATCTTCAGGAATTAACTGTAGCAGTAATAGTACAATAAAATGATTTGTTTGTCCGCAGTACGGACAGTTTTAATCGTCTATTGACTCTAAGGAAAATTATTTCTCTGGCCACGGAAAATTAATTTTCTCACTAATACATTGCTCATAGAGCATGTAATAAAACCGGAACGTTAAAGTGACCTCGTTCTGTGAGCAGCAGACACAGACAACCAAGTGTGAATACATATGGATGTTTATTAAACTACACTACAGGGGAACATGTAACATTGAACTAAACACAAACATACACACATTAAACATAGATGCCAAAGCAAGGAAGGCATGGAGAGAGAGAGAGAGAGAGCATAATGGCAGGATTTGCACATCAGCTAAACACAACCTGTTAGAACAATCAAAGAATTACATCACCTTAATCAAAAGGGGTCGAAGCCTAGAAGCGCATCTAAATAGTTAACAAGCGGTTACTTGCACTGGTTTGTTGATGCTGACTAAAGTGTCCTGCTGCATGTATAATGCGTAGATTCTTGATGAATTCCTTTAGGAGTGAAAGCGTTGTCATTCCAGCCACGGGTTGATTCACCCGAAGTGAATCGCCAAAGTTACTGGGCTTAAAACTGCCAGAAGCTTGGATTCCAAGGTGATCTGTGTGTCTCCAGGGAACCAAAAGTAAAGAGAAGACCTCGCCTTTTGGGTGTCGGAGAAGTTTTATCTGGTTTCCCTGTAACACCCATTTTGGTCAGTTTGACCAATAGCAAGGCACATAGTTTCAGCGGGAAAGTGTTTCTTTGTCTCACTTGACACCTCATTTGCATGTTTTATGACTGTTCTGCTCAATCGGTGTAATTCTTCCTACAGTACTGTAAAAATCGTATGATGTATTTCACGTTCACATAGTATACATCATTGTTTGAAAAACAAAGAGCAGATCATTTTGATATTAAGAAAGAGACATCTAAAATATATTAAACCAGAGATACATTCATACACCTGAATATGAGTGTTTAGAGCTTACTAATACAAATAACGAGTGGTCACTAGGCTAATATAATAAGGAAACATACAAACAACCCGACTATACCAGATACCTTTGTAACTGATTAATTATGGTCTAAATAAAGGAAATGTCTCTATGTGTGTGTGTTGTGTGTTGTACTCGTGGAGGTAGTCCACTGGTCAGCCAGGCCGCTGGTGTCTGGTATCGAGGGTCATTTAGTTCTCTGGAATGTGTTTGAAGTCCCATGGAGAGAACAGATAGTATTCTGTCTAACGTCTTTTTGACAGTGGGGGGCAACCATTGACAATTTAGCACCCATATAAAGGTCGAATGTGGGGCCAGGCTGTGAATTATATGCAAATGTCAAAAGGCTAAAAGGGGTCTCTTAAGACATAAAGTCCCAATGACCATCAAGGATCATAAGCAGATGTTACAGTGTTTTTGAACCATACTATAGTAAAGTACTTGAATTAAGTTGCTGTGGTAATATAACAACTATAGTAATATAAACAAATGACTTTACCCAATACTGACCTAAGTTTTCTACAACTGTAGGGTATATTATACTACAATACACTACAGTTTACTGTAGTAAAAGCTAAAGTATACTACAGTATTTATCAGAGTTTATCAGATCACTATAGTTAATACTACAGTATGCTGTAGCATTCATTAACAAAGTGTTGTAAATACTATAATATATACAATATATTACACTTTACTATATATGGTTCAAAAACACTATAGTAGCCTATTTTCTATAAATTACTATAGTATTTTTTTTTCATGTGGGTATGAGGATAAATACGTTTTTCCAAAGACTGTTTTTGAGAGTTCAAACATATTTTGAATGTTTGTTTTGCAAACATTCTGCTCCTCTAACACCAAGTATACAAAACATATACAATTAATTAATGCTCCAATGCTTAACATACAGACTCCATTCATGCTTTTTTTGGTGGATATAAATGATTGATTATTAATTTTAAAATGTAATACAGCAAATTAACACTGAAGTTTAAAATCTCTCTGACTTGTATTAATAGAATATTCCATTTTTAAAAGCAGCTGTGATGATGCTATATTTGAATACTGATGTTCGATGAGTCTTGCCATCATAGCATGTATTTAACCATTTACATTCACCTTTACTCTTTGCATTGATGTAAGTGCCTAAAAAGTGTTTGGAGCATAACTTGCTAGGGTTTTTGTTTATTTGAGGTGAAGTATTGCCATGTAGGTTTAAGTTTTAAAATATACACCTTTGATTTCTCATAGAATAAGTCTTGATTGAATCACAGAAACAGACTGGTTCTCTCCAATCACACCCATCGGTGTCTGTTCACTTTGCTCTTTTTCCTCCAGGAGAGCAGCATATATATGATCATCATCAGCAGGTTATTTCAGCTCTTGGTCTCCATTCACAAATTCACTGATGACATCACCACGCAGCTGTTACCATGGGAACCGTCTCCATCATAGAGACGCGCGTCATGTGACGGGGATACAGCCTGTAAGTGTTAATGTCAGATCATATTAGTCAAATTTCAGTGGATATTCAGATGACACAAAAAATCTGCTTTTACCAATATAGTGAATGATTATAGGAAAAATAATATTTTAATCATACATTTATGAGCTGGCGAGGCAGTATTGATACAAATGCTTTAGCTAGAGTAATATATTTAAATTAATAGTTGTTTAAAACAATCACTTCAGTAATGTTTGTACCATTTTCTGTTTATTTTGAACAAAATAATTGTATTTACTTTATTCAATAAATGCATCGTTTTCACTTTAAAAATACTGAAAATTTTAATTTAAAAAATGCTTTTTATCCTGAAAGCTTGAAGCAAATCCCATATAAATTGAATATGGCTTTACAGTACCAATAAATTATGTTTTATATTAGTGCTGTCAAACGATTCATATATATATATATATATATATATATATATATATATATATATATATATATTCATATAATTTATATGATATATAAATATATTTAATATATAAACAATATATATCTAATATAATTTATACATGCTTGTTTGTGTATTTATATGTACATATTAAATATACACAGTACACACACATATTTTATGTAAACAAAAACTTTTAGTTGAGGTGAATTGGATCCGCTGGCAGAGGAGGAAGCCGGACAGACCCGGCAGACAAACGTATTGTGAGGGTCTGCTGGGAATGTCTGACTGAACCATGTGTCAAAGGGATTTTCAACTCCCACCTCCGGGAGAGCTTTGACCAGATCCAGAGGGAGGCTGGAGGTATTGAGTCTGAGTGGACCATGTTCTCCGAATCCATTGTTGACGCGGCCGTTAGGAGCTGTGGCTTTAAGGCCTCTGGTGCCTGTCATGGCTGCAATCCACGAACCCCGTGGTGGACACCGGAACTAAAGGATGCCGTCAAGCTAAAGAAGGAGTCCTATCAAGCCTGGTTGGCTTGTGGGACTCCCTAGGCAGCTGACGGGTACCGACAGGCCAAGCATGCTGCAGCCTGTGTGGTTGCGGAAACAAAAATTCGGGCCTGGGAAGAGTTCGGGGAGACCATGGAAGAGGACTATCGGTCGGCCTCAAAGAGATTCTGGCAAACCGTCCGGCGCCTCAGGAAGAGGAAGCAGTTCTTCACCAACACTGTTTATTGTGGAGGTGGGGAGCTGTTTACTTTGACTGGGGATGTTATAGGACGGTGGAAGGAATACTTTGAGGATATACCTCAATCCCACTGACACGTCTTCCGTTGAGCAATGGCAAGGCATCGGGGGTGGATGAGATCTGTCCTGAATACCTCAAGTCTCTGGATGTGGTGGGGCTATCTTGGCTGTCCCCGACCTCTGTAATATCGCGTGGAGGTCGGGGACAGTGTCTCTGGACTGGGCAACTGGGGTGGTGGCCCCCCTTTTTTAAGAAGGCGGACCGGAGGGTGTGTTCCAACTATAGGGGGATCATACTCCTCAGCCTCCCCGGAAAAGTGTATGCCAGGGTACTGGAGAAGAGAATCGGGCCGATAGTAGAACCTCGGATTCAGGAGGAACAATGCGGTTTTTGTCCGGGCCGTGGAACACTGGACCAGCTCTATACACTCACTAGGGTGCTTGAGAGTTCGTGGGAGTTCCCCCGACCAGTCCACATGTGTTTTGTTTGACCATGTCCCTCGTAGCATTCTGTGGGGGGTGCTCTGGGAGTATGGGGTCTGAGGCGCTCTGTTAAAGGGGTCATCGGATGCCCATTTTGCACAAGTTGATATGATTCTTTAGGGTCTTAATTAAAAGTTCATAACATTCTTTGGTTAAAATTTCTCAATGGTAGCATAAAAACACCTTTTTAAGCCTGTCAAAATCAGCTCTGTTTTTAGCAAGCCATTATAGTCCATGTCCCTTTAAATGCTAATGCGCTCTACTGACCCCGCCCCTCTCTTCCGTGGAGTGACGAGCATTACAGTTTACTTTACCCAAGAAACTTGCTAACTAGTACATTATTAGGAAAGGCGATTTGCAAAGATTCATTAAAAAAAAAACCTTATACTCACTTCTTATGTAGGTGAGGCTGGATCACGAATGATTCACGTGAACACGGACACATTTAGACAGATCGGGATCGGCGCATTCACTTCAAAACGAAAGTAACGTTAATCCTCTGCGTCTTCAGCGGCTCAGATGTCGGGAGTAAATGACGACTGCTGCATTCATTATTACATCCAACAGCAAAACACCTCAATCGCTTAATCAGAGACATCTTGTCTTCCCCTGCACCGGAGGCAGACAGCTCTCAGTTCACTCAGGGCGGGTCTAAGGTAAAACGGCCTCATCAATCAACTCTCGTGGGAGTGGTCTGTACAGAACTACGTCATTCTGACAGGAATCTCAGAACAGCCTGATTTGAGAAAGGAGATTTTAAAATAGGGATTTAAAAAAAAAACACTGGGCGGATTTTTATCATTATAGGATGGATGTGTACACACACTTCCAACACACAATTATGTTCAAACAACTTGAAAAGTGAATTTTGCATCTGATGACCCTTTTAAGGGCTGTCCGGTCTCTGTACGACTGGAGCAGGAGCTTGGTTCGCATTGCCGGCAGTAAGTCAGACCTGTTCCCGGTGCATATTGGACTCCGGCAGGGCTGCCCTTTGTCACTGACTCTGTTCGATATTTTTATGGACAGAATTTCTAGGCGCAGCCAGGGGCCGGAGGCGGTCTGGTTCAGGGACCACAAGATTTAATCTCTGCTATTTGCAGATGATGTTGTCCGGGCCTGGACCTTCAGCGTGCACTGGGACGGTTTGCAGTCGAGTGTGACGCGGCGGGGATGAAAATCAGCACCTCCAAGTCCGAGGCCATGGTCCTCGACCGGAAACGGGTGGCTTGCCCTCTCCACGTTGGAGGAGAGTTTTTGCCCCAGGTGGAGGAGTTTAAGTATCTTGGGGTCTTGTTCACAAGTGAGGGAAGGATGGAACATGAGATTGACAGACGGATTGGTGCAGTGACAGCAGCAATGCAGTTTATGTACCAATCTGTTGTGGTAAAGAAGGAGCTGAGCCTAAATGCGAAGCTCTCGATCTACCGGTCAATCTACTTTTACCTATGGTCATGAGCTTTGGGTCATGACCGAAAGTACAAGATCTTGGATACAAGCGGCCGAAATGAGCTTCCTTCACATGGTGGCAGGGCGCACCCAGAGCCACTGCTCCTCCACATCGAGAGGAACCAGTTGAGGTGGCTTGGACATCTGTTCCAGATGTCTCCTGGACGTCTACCTGGGGAGGTATTGCAGGCTTGTCCCACCGGGAGGAGGCCCTGGGGAAGACCCTGGACACGCTGGAGGGACTATGTCTCTCAGCTTGCCTGGCAACACCTTGGGGTTCCCCCGGAGGAGCTGGAAGAAGTGTCTGGGGAGAGGGAAGTCTGGAGTTCCTTGATGAGACTGCTGCCCCTGCAAACCGGGTTCGGATAAGCGGTTGATGATGGATGGATGGATGGATGGATATTAGATATCATAATTTATTATCAGGTGGATAACCAAATTAATAAATTATATTATCTGAATCTACCCAATATCTTGTCAAATGAAAAAAAAAATTATAATAAAATAAAATAATACTTAAATATACTTTTACATATTCTGTAGTTATTGAAAAACTGTTGATTAAATTACATTGAACAAAACTGAAAATCAATAAGACTTTTGTCTCCAAATATTTATAGTAATTTGAATCATTAAATCTATAACATTTTAAAGAATTAAATATTAGATAAACCTAGCAATCGTTGCGTCATGAATGGGGTGAATTTCTCAGTGCAAACTGAACCTAGGATGTTTCTAAAAGCAGTGGATTGGGGGAAGTCGTGGCCTAATGGTTAGAGAGTCGGACTTGTAATCGAAAGGTTGCGGGTTCGAGTCCCCGGCCGGCAGGGATTGTAGGTGGGGGGAGTGAATGTACAGCGCTCTCTGGCTGCCCACTGCTCCGGGTGTGTGTGTGTGTGTGTGTGTGTGCATTTGTTCACTACTCACTGCTGTGTGTGTGCACTTGGATGGGTTAAATGCAGAGCACCAATTTCGAGTATGGGTCACCATACTTGACAATACGTCACGACGACGACTTTAAAAAAAACCCAAATCAAATGTGGCTTTAGCCCCATTTTTACCCCAGCATCTGTTTATTAAGGGAACAAAGAAGTAAATTAGATGCACATCTCTTAATTTTCTCTGATTTCAAATCATATGATTTTTTCCCCCTCCACCCTGACCTTTCCTATATTTCTCTGTGTTTTTGTGCAGGAACACCACTAGATGTCCTCAGCTGCTTTATCAGTAAAAGACACAGAATGCCTGAACATTAATTCATTTATTCCTTTTATAAAAACACAGTATTTCTAAACAGATTTACAGATTTTTAAAACCTAAAAGAATACAAATCTATCAACAACATTAGACTCAACATCAGTGCACAGTATATACAGTATGAGAGCTGTGAGCATCAGAGCTCATAGAAGTCCAGATGCGCGCCGGACTGGAAGTCGTTGTCCAGCAGGAGCTTCATGAGTTTGGCTCCGGATTCCTCGCAGGAGAGCAGCTGGCCCTCGGAGAACATGGAGGAGAAGGAGCGCCGCAGCTGCAGATCTCCGGAGAAACGGCGCGCCTGCAGCTGCATGTCTGTGTCCAGAGGACCTGCGATAGAAAATACACTGATCTCATAAACGCTGACTGACTCACTGTAAAAATCACTGTAAAAGCACATGCTGCCTGTTATCTATCTGTCTCTCTGTCTGTTATTTGCTGTGTTTTTTTCCTGGTGTCACATTGTCCGCCAAACCAGCCATTCCCAAACCAAACACCTCTGAGCTAAAATAGTCTTAAAAAGTCCCCTTGAAATGTTTTTTGAGAGTTATTATTTTTACATTTTTATCAATTTTAAAATTAGCTGTTTATTTATATTTATTTTTTATTCTGCACTTTTATGATTTAGGTTTTAGTGTTTTATTTTATCAGTTTAAAAAATATATATTTTAATTGTTACATTTTTATTATTGTTTATTTTGTAAGTGATTTATTTATTTTACAGGTTTATGTTTTAATAAAAGTATTTTATTTTAATTGTTTTTGTTTTAAAATTATGTTATTTATTTTGTTATATGATTTAATTTCAAGTAAGTGTTTGATTTTTTTGTTTTTTATTTTAATATCTTTTTTCTTTTTTTACATTTTATTTGATTTAATTTAAGTAAGTGTTCATTTTAATTGTTTTTATTTATTTAATTTTACATTTTTGTGATTTCATTTTTTGTAAGGTTTTTTAATTGCTTTTTAAATTATTTGAATTTTACATTATTATGGCTGCATTGTAATGTGTTTTACTTTAATTTAGTTATTTTCTATTTAATATTTCTTTACATTTACATTTTTGTTTTTTATTTATTTTTAAGTGATTTATCTATTTATTAATTTTTACTTTTTTATTTGAAGTGTTTTGTTTTACTTGTTTTCATTTTAAAATTAGCTATTTTAATCTAACATTTTAATAATTGAATTTCAAGTAAATGTTTTATTTTTGCTGTTTTTATTTGAATAGTTTATTTTTTTTTTTATTTTTATGAGTTCATTTTTAGTAAGTGTTAATTTTAGTTGTTTTTATTTTAAAATGATTTATTTTAATTTTACAGTTTTATGATTTAATTTTTTATATTTTATTTTTAATTTGTGACCCTGGAGCACAAAAGCAGTCATCAGTAGCACAGGGTTATTTGTAGTAATAGACAACAATACATTGTATGGGTCAAAATTATACATTTCTCTTTTATGCCAAAAATGATTAGGATATTAAGTAAAGATCATCCTACCGTAAATATATCAAAGCTTAATTTTTGATTAGTAATATGCATTGCTAAGTACTTAATTTGAATAACTTTGAAGGTGATTTTCTCAATATTTAGATTTTTTTGCACCCTCAGATTCCAGATTTTCAAATAGTTGTATCTCAGCCAAATATTGTCCTATCATAACAAACCATACATCAATGGAAAGCTTTATTCAGCTTATTTATTTAGTTTATTCAGCTTTCAGATGATGTATACATCTCAATTTAAAAAAATTGACCCTTATGACTCGTTTTGTGATCCAGGGTCACAATTATTTATTGCAAATAAATGATTTTAAATTGGTTTTAAATTAATTATTTTAATTTTACATTTATATGGTTTGATTTTTAGTGTTTTATTTGTTTATTTTTAAATGATTGATTTAATTCAACATTTTTGTGATTTAATTTTCAGTAAGTCTTTTATTTTAATTGTGTTTATTTATTTATCTATCACTTTACATCTATATAATTTTGTTAATTATCAGCTCATGAACCCTGAATTGGCAAACCCTTCAACAAACAGAAACAGTGTGACTCTCCTGAATAACGTTGTGTGTGTTAGCGATAGATGCGAGCGATCCTCGGCACTCACCGGGTGCGTAACTGAGCACTCTTACGTCCGGCTCCTCCTCGGCTAACACGCGGAACATCATGTCGCGGGCAGCTTTCCCAGTGCAGTACAGGACCCAGGACGGGAAGGGCTTCAGCGCACACAGAGAGCTGATGTTGACCACCGAACGCCGCAGACCCAGACGGCGAGGGAACGCTTGCAGAACGCCGGCCGTCAGACTCAGCACTCCACTGACATTCAGGGACAGGTAACGGTTGACCTCGGCCGGATCCGTGAACGTCAGAGCGAGGCGAGACACATCGCCAAGAGACGCTAAAACCAAAGAGGACAAACTATCACTCACCTTCTTCACATTACAGGAGAAACTACTACTTTATTACTCAGGATTTCTGTCTTGTTTTCTAGTGAAAATTCATCATTAAATCGAGATACATTTACTGGAAAAGCAAAATGACAACAGATATAAAGTCTTGTTTTCTAAAATTGTTTTTATTAAAAACAAGAACAATATGTGCCGATCTTGTTTTCCTTTTGAATTTAAGTTAATTTTTCTGACCTCATTAGTAGATATTTGTTTTTGTTTTAAGCATAAACTCACTTAATTTTTCAGAAAACAAACTTGATAAAGTCATTTTGCTTCAAGTAAATGACTTTATTTAAGAAAGTTGAAATGTTTGTACTGGAAAAGAAGACATAAATAATGAATAAGAAAATCATATTTTGCAGTGTATATAAATCAATAATAAAAAATAGGATTCAAATAAATGTGTCAATGCAATAAAAATTAAATATATTTTAATAAATTATTTTTTTTAAACAAATAAAATCTAAATAAAATATTTTTAAAAGAATTACATTATAAAATAAATTAATATTAGATTTAAACGAATAAATAATACATCTAAAAGTACAGTAACAAATGTAAATATTTATTGATTTCATAATGTTTCAATATTAGGAATGGGAAACAAGACAAACATACTAAATCAATTATAAAAAAAAGATTAAATTGATAAAATTCAATAAAACATTGAAAAAATTCAAAACTAAATTAGATTTGTTTTAATTTTACATTTTATTGATTTAATTTTTAGTAAGTTAGATTTTAATTTCCATTTTTAAATTGTTTTCTTATTTGTAATTTGACATTTTAAGGATTTAATTAGTAAAAAGTGTTTTTTTATTATTATTTGTATTTTAAAATGTATTTATTGATTAGATTTGTTGTTTTATTTAATTATTTTTATTTTTCAATTATTAATTTACATTTTTATGATTTTAATTTCTAGTAAGTTTTTATGCTGTTTTGATTTTAAAATTGTTTTAATTTTACATTAAGATTGATTTCTAGTGTAGTATTTGTAATTGTTTTTGTTCTAAAATTATTTATTTATTTATGTTTAAAAATTAAATAATTAAAAATGAAAAAAAAAAAAATTAAAGGTACATTTAAATAAATGAATATATAATACATCTAACAGTACAGTACTATATGACATCTATAATTTTTTTTTTTAAATTTAATACTGTTTAGATATTTGTACTGGAAAACAAGACAAAAATACAGAGTAAGGAAATATATTTTACAGTGGAATGACAAACTCCAGCGCACCTGCGTTGTTGATCAGGAGTATGTGGTCCAGTTCTGACACTGAA
>NC_136757.1:29788595-29808595 GCF_936440315.1 Barbus barbus
AGCTCATCGGCATCGGTGAAGACGACAGACATGGAGTTTGTGGAAGTGTTTGACTCAGAGGGGAAAGGCAGAGGTCTGCGGGCCATCAAAGAGGTTTGGGCCGGAGACGTTCTGTTCGCTGAACCGCCTTTCGCTTCAGTTGTGTTCGACAGGTAAGAGTTCAACAAAACACACAGGTGTATTAGATCATAGTGATGGAGGATATGAAAATACTGCTCAAATGTTAAAACTCGTATAGTAGTGTTCGATAAGTGCATCTTTAATCTTAGTTAAAGTTATAGTAACTTTGTTTTTTTGTTTTTTTCATAGTTTTTGTTTTTAAATATGCCTCTATAGTTTTTATTAACACAACAGATTTCAGATATGAAGATGAAATAATCTGAAATAAGTTCTGCACAATGTGATTGAGATGCAGTTAACACAATGGGAAAGAAAATTAAAGAGAAAGAGTCGAAGCTGGATTATGATCATAATATCATTAGCTAAAACTAAAACCATAAAGATTTGTGTTATTTGAAATAACTAAATAAATGTTAAAAATAAATAAGTAAATAAATAAAACCATAAAAATAAAGATTTCTATTACTTGAAATAACTGAAATAAGATATGAAAAAGCAACAAAAAAACCCTAAAAAAACTAAACTAAACTAAAACCTTTAAATAAAAAATAAATAAATAAATATGATATATTATATATATATAGAATTTTTTTTTTTTTTTTTTTTTTTTTTTTTTTTACTGTGTTTGTTTTTTATATATAAACGTTGACTTATTTTAACTCGTGCCAAAACAAATTGTCTATTTTTTTCTTAAATTAACTTAAAAATGAGAAACATTTTTCTTTTTCAAAAATACACAACATTTCTTAAAACCTTCATTGAAATTAAATTAAGAAAATTAAGACTGCAAAAGTTTAAAATAAAAACTTCACAGTAAACATTTATTATTTTAATTTTTAAAAAAATTTTTGAAAGTTGTAAATAAAACAAAGATTATTGTAATGGGTGTGTTTTACAAGAAAGCAATACTGCAGTTGTTCCACTTAAAAATTCCATATTTAATTCAGTGTGTTTCTTTGTAATTCTTTGTGGAATTTACAAGCAATTTCTAAGTGAAAATGGCTTTAAAATAAATTGGGATTGATGTTTAAATGATCGGTGGGGTCGATTCAGTCGTGTCATGTGCTCTGTGGCTCCTGATGGTCTATATATAACTTTAAGATAATCAGTGTGGCGGTTCCAGACCCAAACACGTCTAAAAACAGCCTGTAAAATCAAGATTAGATTCAAGCAACTCAGAATCAGAAGTGAAGAATTTTATTCCTCACCATGAAGAATGCTTTTTCCAATTTGAAATTGCTGTATAAAAATAGGATTGCATAAGATAGATCAGCATGCAAGAATGAATGAATGTTTTTGATCAGAGGTTACTGTATCTGTGTGCTCCAGTCACGCCGCCAGCATCTGTCACAGCTGTTTCCGGCGGCAGGAGAAGCTGCAGCGCTGCGGTCAGTGCAGGTTTGCACAGTACTGCGATAAAACATGTCAGCGCGCTGGCTGGGAAGAACACAAGCAAGAGTGTGCTGCTATCAAGAGCTACGGCAAAGTGCCCAATGAAAACGTGCGGTAAGAAACCCTTCACCAAGCTCATGGTATCAATGCACCTTCAAGATGCTCAGGTCTAAAAGCATCAGCTGCTTTTGCTGGTGTTTTCCAGAGGCGGACAGCAGCGATGTATTTTTACTCTGCTTTAAAAGTACTTTTCAAGTGTCTGGACTTTATCAGAGTGTTTTCTTTAGAAAACTTAAATTCACAACATCCCAAAGCATAAAATTGTACCTTTTACTGCACTACGTTTCATAATAAATATCATTTAATAATTAATTACATTAGAAATCTATTACTTTCTTACTTTTACTCAAGTACAAGTTATTCAAAGATTTACTTGAGTACACTGTAAAAAAAATAATAAGTTGAGCAAACTTAAAAAGTTTAAGGCAACCAGCTTCAGCAGATTTTTGAGTTTTCTCAACTTATTGTTGTATAAACTTAAAACAACAAGCTGAGAAAACTAAAAAATCTGCTGAAGCTGGTTGCCTTAAACTTTTTAAGTTTGCTCAACTTTTTACAATAATTTTTTTTTACAGTGCTGTAAAAAATCTAAAGTTGAGAGAACTTAAACGTTTAAGGCAACCAGCTTCAGCAGATTTCTGAGTTTTCTCAACCTCTTGTTTTAAGTTTATTCAAGGTAAGGGCAAAAAAATCTCCAGAAACGGTTTTACATGTCCATTTACAACCCTAGGATTTCTCCCCAGAGTGAAATGGTCTGTTATTACCTTATTTGGAAGGGTCATGAATAATAATGTTGAGCTCTGCTCTGATTGGCTCTTTCACAGTGCGGCTCAATGTTGAGCTCTGCTCTGATTTTTTGTTTTTTAACTCAATGAAGACTACGATCAATCAGCTACAAAAAGAAACACAAAACCTGTTCTAACTGAAAGAAAACAAGTTGACAAAAAGATTCAATTTTTACAAGCCATTTTTGAAAGATGAAGTGATTTTTGACAGGGAACACCAAATCAGCAGAAAATATATTTACTTGAAGCAAAATCACTTAAAATACATATGAAGTCTTGCCTTATGTCTTTAAGTGATTTAAAACAAGAAAAATTAACTTAATTCAAAGGAAAAACAAGATTATTTTTCTGACCCATTAGCAGATATTCTTTTTAGTTTTGATCATAGCTCACTTTCTATTTTTCAAGCCATTTTGCTTCTCAAGTAAGTATATCATGTTTAGATATTTGTACAAGAAAACAAGACAAAAATACTGAGGAAGAACATCGCATGCACATTTTATGCTGGTGTTTTCAGTCTAGTGTTATGTAACGTATAGACATTGGTCATGTTTTTCATGGTTAAGATTAATGGTCTGCACATAGCGTTCATGCTCATATATGTGGCAGAAATGATGTGAAATCTGATGTTGTGTGTGTTAGTCTCGCCGCTCGCATCTTGTGGCGTATGGATAAGGAGGGAAGCGTGGTCTCTGACACGCAGCTGACCAGCCTGGAGGAGCTGGAGGACCACATCTATGACATCTCCGAAGACGACCTCAAAGACTTCAAAATCGACATACACAACTTTCTAGACTACTGGCCTCGTTCCAGCAAACCGCGCACGGTGGATAACGTCTCCCACATCCTCGGAGTGGTGCGTGAACTTACAGTCATCATTATAGCTGCTCAGAAGTAGGTCGGGCCAATATGGCAAAAAATTTAATCTTGATTTTTTTTTTTTTTTTTTATGTTTAAAACATAACTACAACATGATTCAACTTGCAAAACCTTGCAAAATCTGATTAAATAAAGTTTTATTCCAAGTGCAACACACATGAAGTTCAACATGGTGTGAATGTACAACAAATTCACTTGTTAAATATCTTTGCAGAAACGATGCATGAAATACAGTCAAATCAAAATTTATTCAGACACCTTCAACATTTCTCTCAACATATTATCACAGTTTACACTGCATTATTATTCTCTTACTTAGTGTTTTTGTCTCGTTTTCTAGTATAAATATAAAAAAATTCTTGAATCAAGATGAATTTACTGTACAAATAAAATGATTGAAGATATTAAGTCTTGTTTTATAAAATAAATAAATAAATAATAAAAATCTAAATTTTGTTAGTTTTTGTTTAAAACAAGCAGAAATATCTGCCAGTGGCGCAAGAAAAATAATCTTGATTCAAGAATGTTTAGATATTTATATTTGAAAACAAGACAGAAACATTAAGTAAGAAAATCTTTTTTTTTCAATTTTTTTTTTATTTGCTATAGTTTAGAAAATGGTAATAAAATACGAAAAGAACGTCTCTGTTACGTACTTAACCCTCGTTCCCTGATGGAGGGAATGGAGACGTTATGTCGTGACGACATTAGGGGATTTACCTGGGAGCCCCGATCACCTCTGATAAGAGAAAACGCCAATGAAATTGGCTAGTGGATTTTGCATACCTGAGCCACTCCCCGTGCATACGGGTATAAAAGGGCGACAGGTGCATCCACTCATCAGGTTTTCCGCTGAGGAGCCGAGAACGTGTCCCTGGCAACCAGCGATGATTCAATATTGTGGCATGGGGACATAACGTCTCCATTCCCTCCATCAGGGAGACGTTCCCTATCTGTCGGTCACTACGAGTTATGTCGTTACGACATTAGGGGTCTATGGAAAGCGCCACAACCTGAACCTCGTCACAACCTAGTGGCATGCAGATGTTGACAAGCTAGCGCGTGCCAGACAAATGCCATGCAAAAGGTCACAACCTTCCCATCGCCCCACCGCAAATTCGCTGACCTTGGTACCCACAGGGACCAAAGGTGAGTACATCACTGCTGGAGATGGCCAAGCCGCTGTTCCTTTCCCCACAGAAATCAGAAGGGATTTCGACCTTCAATGAAAGATAGCTTCAAGTCTTTCCTATTTGTTGTTACAACTTGGCAGTAACGACGGGGAAGCGGGCCTTCCAGAGAAGGGCGCTACGGAGACCACATCCTGCCTGTAGGGAGGTGACATGTGGAGACACTGATATGGACTGACCCAGGCCTGGGGCAGTACTACATATGACAGTACTGGGCCTGGCGTCAGACTGCTCCGCCCAGTCTGACTTCCGGGGGTGCTGGAGTAACTCCACCAGGGTTCGCCGTCCGGGGAACTAAACTGGAGGAGGAAAAAGGTGCTTGTATCCCTGGGTGAGGGGGAATGGCGCAGCAAGCGTGACACCGGCCAACTCTTCCCGCCACTTACCTGTTACCTAACACACGGAAGAAACTGGCTCAGTGTGGAGACTGTAAATTCTCGCAAAGGTGTTCGGTGTCGCCCAGCCCGCAGCTCTACAGATGTCTGCCAAAGAGGCTCTTTCATTCAGAAGGCGGGGCTTCTTGCGATTGAGCGGCCATATTGAGTGTTGCATTTTTCCCCATTCAAAACAATACGTCTTAGGTATTCTATAGTCTTTGGCCAAGGCAATGGCATCCACTATCCAGTGGGCCAACCTCTGCTTGGAGACAGCCTTCCCTTTCTGCTGACCTCCATGGCAGAAAAAAGAGCTGCTCAGAGCCTCTTAAGCTCCGGGTGCGGTCCACGTATATACGCAACGCTCTTACGAGACACAGCAACGCCAAGGCTGGGTCCGCCTCCTCCGAGGGCAGTGCTTGCAGGTTCACCACCTGATCGCGGAAGGGCATGGTGGGAACCATAGGCACGTATTCAGGTCGGGTGTGGCCAGTACTGCCTCAAGGCCAGATGCACTGCCAGCAGCTCTAGGCAGTTGATGTACCAAAGCAGTCGAGGCCCTGTCCAGATCCCCGAGGCTGCCTGCCCGTTGCATGTAGCGCCCCAGCCCGTGCTGGAGGCATCTGTTGTGACAACAACATGCCGGGACACTTGTTCTAAGGGCACCCCGGCAAGTAGAAAAGCAAGGTCCATCCAGGGGCTAAAAGAGAGGCGACACGATTGCGTGATGGTCACACGATGTGTACCGTGGCGCCATGCCCATCTCAGGATTCGTGAGTGTAACCAGTGCTGAAGTGGTCTCATATGAAGCAACCCGAGCGGTGTGACTGCAGCTACAGATGCCATATGCCCCAGGAGCCTCTAAAACTGTTTCAGCAGAACCACTGTCCTGCCTCTGAAGGAACTCAGGCAGTTCAGCACCGATTGGGCGCACTCGTCCGTGAGACGTGCCGTCATACTCACGGAGTCTAACTCCACACCGAGAAAAGAGATTCTCTGCACAGGGGAGAGCTTGCTCTTTTCCCAGTTGACCTAAAGCCCCAACTGGCTGAGGTGCCACAGCACCAGGTCCCTGTGACCGCACAACTGTTCTCGCGACTGGGCCAGGATGAGCCAGTCGTCGAGATAGTTGAGGATCCTGACGCCCACTTCCCGTAACGGAGCAAGGGCGCCCTCCGCAACCTTTTTGAAGACACGGGAGGACAGGGAGAGCCCGAAGGGGAGGACCCTGTACTGCCATGCCCGCCCCTCGAACGCGAACCGTGGGAACGGTCTGTGTCGAGGAAGGATCGAGACATGAAAGTAAACGTCCTTCAGGTCGAACGCTGCAAACCAATCCCGGGACTGGATGCACTTGATAATGCGCTTCTGCATCAACATCTTGAACGGGAGCTTGTGCAGGGCCCGATTCAAGACTCGCAGATCCAGGATTGGTCGAAGGCCACCGCCTTTCTTGGGCACGATGAAGTAAGGGCTGTAAAACCCCTGCCTCATCTCGACTGGAGGGACCGGCTCGATTTCATCCTTTGCCGGGAGGACAGCAATCTCCTCCCGCAAGACAGGTGAGTCTCGGACTGCCACCGAAGTCTCGAGAAAGCCACTGAACTTGGGAGGTCGCCTGGCGAACTGAATCGCATAGCCGAGTCGGATTGTGCGAATAAGCCAGCAAGACGGGCTGGACAGCTCAAGCCACACCCCCAGACACCGTGCAAGTGGCACCAAAGGAACAACCAATGTACCCGCAGTGGTGCAGCGAAGGGGAGTAAGGCTGGATGGAACAGAAGGTGGTGCAATCTAACTCATCCCCGCCAAACCCTAGGGGGACTGGCTAGAGGTGCACGGGGAGGCACTGCATCCCACAGATGCGGATGGTTCCTCCAAATGGCATCATTTTGCGGGCACAAGTGCATCGCAATCGCTCTCTCCACCTGGGGAATGTCCTTGTTCCCCCTGGCTGCCCCACCATCGAGGGTAGTGGGGACGGAGGAGGCAGACGAGCGGCTTCTGGCCGTGAAAGGGGCCGTCCACGACTTCGTCAGCTCCTCATGCACCTCCGGGAAGAAAGGCACTGGGGCAGAGCGCGGTTGTGAGCCGCGTCCCGCACCGATAAACCAATCATCCAGCCGCGAGGGCTCGGGACTGGGCGGTCTGTTGACTTCCAGCCCGATCCCCGCGGCTGCCCGGGCAAGCATGGCCGTCAACTCCGGGTCCGGTTCGGTAGTGGCGACCACACCCGAGGGGGTCAGCACCGCCGAACCTTCATCCTCGGAGGACGAAAGCCCATCCTCTGATGCTGCAATCGACATCTGATCCTCGGGCAGTGCGCCGAATGAAATGCTGGCGGTCCCGCGGGACGGACTAGCGAAATCACCTGGCAACCGGACGGGACGATCGCTGCGTGAGGAGTAAGAGGTCCGTGGGGATGTACCCGGCGGGAAGCTCTTACTGTGACCCTCAGATCTCCCAGAGCGCCAGCCGACGGTCCTCTGCTCGAGTCAGAAAGACCAGGGTGGGTGGCGAAATTCAAAAACGAAACTAAATCATCTTTGAGAGCAAGGGGGCCCCCTGGTGTTTCGGGGGCCCTATGCAGCTTACATACTTTGCGTATAGGGAGGATTGGCTCTGCCTTTAACCAAAATAAAATAAAATCGTGGTAAAATATTATATTTCAAATTTTTCAATGAAATCGCCCAGCCCTATATTCATATGTAACGCTGTAACTCTTCTTTTATGTGTGTCAGATCAACTGTAACGGGTTTATGGTGAGCGATCAGCGAGGTCTGCAGGCCGTCGGCGTCGGTTTGTTCCCAAACCTGTGTCTGGTCAATCACGACTGCTGGCCCAACTGCACCGTCATGCTCAACAACGGCAAGTAAGTGGAGAAACACCGGTCTTCACATCCTCTGGAGGAGCGTGAGAGCGAACAGGTGAAAGTATCGCTGGTGGGAGAGGAATCAGAGAGAAGATGGCAGAGGAAGTGAGAGTCTGAACTGAAAGAGTTGGGAAGGGAATAACCCTGCAGCTCATGTGATTCAGGTTTCCATGAAAAGCATGCATTAACCGAATAGTGTGGCCTGTGTGTGCCATACGATACAGAGATCATTAGTGTTTGCTATGTACATGCATTTTTGTCTAATCACGTTTGTGAAATGTCACATTCAACTCATGATGAGCAGAAAAGAGCTTCTCGGTTAACAGGATTCCATGAAAGGAGAGCACAGAGAACGTCTTCCGGTGCAAGGAAACCAACTACTTCTCATTTTAGCAATAAATCCCTCACATGTATGGCATCAGATATACTGGCATTCAAAAGTTTGAGGTCAGATTTATTTTAATTTATTTTGAAAGAAATTAATAGGCTTCTTTTATTCATCAGGGATGCATTAAATTGATCAAAAGTGTCAGTAAAGACATTCATAATGTTACTAAAGATTTCCATTTCAAATAAATGCTGTTCTTTTGAACTTTTTATGGAAATTTATCTCACAATTCTGACTGTTTTTCTTGCAATTGTGAGAAGAAAGTCAGAATTGAGGGACAAGGAGTTGCAATCACCCTTTTTCTTTTATTCAGTTGGGAAAACAGGTTTCCATGACTTTCTATTCATCTGTGAATCCTAAAAATAAACTCTATCACGGTTTCCACAAAAATATTGAGCAGCAATGTTTTCAACATTGATAATAATCAGAAATGTTTGTTGAGCAGTAAATCAGTATATTATTATGATTTCTGAAGATCATGTGACACTGAAGACTGGAGTAATGATGCTGAAAATACAGCTGCAGATCACAGAAATACATTACAGTTTAACACATATTCACATAGAAAAGTGCTATTTTAAATTTAAATAATATTTCACATTTTTACTGTATTTTTGATCAAATAAATGCATCCGAGACTTTTTCCAAAACATTAAAAATATTCCCAACCTCAAACTTTTGAACACTAGTGTATACTGTATTTATAATACAATACACTTTCCACCTCCAGACATAATGTACATAATTAAATGCAATGAATTACATGCAGTTATTCACCTCTTTAAAGTGAAAACGAGAACAGGATTTGATTGATAACAGTATCCTGAGATTCAGTGGCTTGCAAACGGCTTCTTGCTTTGTGTTTCAGTCAGTCGGCTGTCGATACTATGTATCACTCTCAGACGAGGTGGGTCTATTCAGCTCTACCTCTCTTCATCAGATCTTCATCTCTCCGCTTTCTATCATCACATCCATCAGATAATCAACTACCCAAACACTGCCAAAAAACACGACAGAGACGCTGAAAGAGCGGCTTTCCCCTTGTGAAAACTAAATATACTAAAACGTATTTGAAATACATTTATTTCATACTAAGTATACTACAAATACATTTACATACACTGCAGAAAATTATTATCTTGTTTTCTGAAAAAAAAGGTGTTTTTGCTTAAAACAAGCAATAAAAACTGCCAATGTGGCAAGAGAAAAGTAATCTTGTTTAGCCTTTGATTTAAGTTTTTTTTTTGGCAGATATTTTTGCTTGTTTTAAACAAAAACTAACACAATTTGGGTATATTTTTTCATAAAGCAAGAAATAATATCTTAAGTCATTTTACTTGTCAAGTAAATTCATCTTGATTCAAGAATGTGTAGATATTTATACTAGAAACAAGACAAAAATACTAAGGAACAAAATCTTTTTTTGCAGTGTATTTATTTGCTTCATTAAAATTCCCTGCAATTTATTATACGAAACTGATATACTTGAAGTCTGCTAAATTGGAAAATGTTAGTACTTAATGCACTTTAATTGTGTGGAAGTCCAACTAAAGATATGCTGAAGTATACTTGATTGTGTTAAAGTGGAACTATAGCGAGTATGCTTCAGGTACACTTTAAATATCTTGCATTTAAAGACCGATATTATTCAAAGATCATACGATCCTCATCAAAAGTGGCATTAAAACACATTTTAGGCTTAATATTAAGAAATGTGCGTTGTGCATAAGTAGTACTCCACATAGAGTTTAATTAAAAGTTTATATCAGTAAGTCTTGAGGAATATGTCAGTAAATATGTTAATAGATTTGAACTTAGAATGAAATAAATGTATTTTAAGGGCCAGTATGAGAGTTTGCTTCCACCACCTACTTTAGAACCTGGGCTAAACACAAAATCAAATACGGATGTTTTAAAAAAATGAAACTATACAACATCTATCCATACAGAGGTGGGTTATTTGAAAAAAGCAGAATGGAAATTCTGTCATCATTTACTCATGCTAATGTCGTTTGTCGATCTTCTTCTGTGTTCCACTGATGAAAGAAATGAGAGTGAATGAATGATGACAGAGTTTAATTTCTGTCTGAAATATGGCTGTAATGATGAGTAAATCAGATGTTGACTGAGGTGTTGTATTGTAAAGGCGAGTGCTGATGGGTGGTTGGTCCTTTTGTCGTCTCTTTTAATCTCTTTCACACCTAATAGCAGATTCTTCCGACACATTTCTGTCTTGACAGCTACCACAACTAATCACCTTTTAATATGCAAATATATGTGAGTTTACGACTTCTTGCACTCGTCTCAAACAACATTTGTCAGGTTTGTCTGTGTGTGGCATTGGGTCTCATTCACTAAGCATGCAAACACAGCAAAAAATGATTTTCTTAATCAGTATTTATGTCTTGTTTTCCAGTATAAATATAAATATAACAATTCTTGAATCAAGATACATTTACATTACTGTACTGTACTGTTACATGTGTTTATTCATTTATTTAAATCAAATTTTTATTTATTTTTATTTAATTATTTATTTTTATCTTATTTTTTATTATTGATTTATATACATTGCAAAATATTTTTGCCTTGTTTTCTAGCACAAATATCTAAGCACTCATAAATCAAGATACATTTATTTACTTTAGAAGCAAAATGTCGTTAGATATGAAGTCTTTTTTAATGAAAAATGCATCAAAATGAAGCGAGTTTATGCTTAAAACAAGAAAAAATGTCTGTCAGTGGGGTAAGAAAAATAATCTTAATTCAAAGGCTAAACAAGATTATTTTTCTTGCCCCACTGACAGATATTTTTGCTTGTTTTAAGCAAAAACTAACAACATTTTTATATTTTTTTATATTTAAACAAGACATAATATCTTAAGTCATTTTACTTGTACAGTAAATGCATCTTGATTCAAGAATGTTTAGATATTTATACTAGAAAACAAGACAAAACACTAAGTAAGAGAATCATTTTTTTGCAGTGTACATGCATTGTGAAATTTTATGTGATTTTTTGTCCTGTGCATATGAATATAAATAATCCACGCAATTGTTTGTGAATAAGGCCCATTGCTTTTGTGTCTGCTGTCAGATCAAGTTAAGATGTTGTATATGATCATCATGTGGGTCTATATACAAAACGACTCTGGTTTCACTGAACTCATGTGTTTTTTGAGTAGTTAGTGTTTCTTTATGTTAACTTACTTGATCTACAGGGCCTGCTGAGCGCAGGATCTGCTTTTGAGACTAGTTCTGTGTCTTCTCATCCGTTTGGTCTCATCTTGCGCTCCTGATTCTGTCATAAGCCCACTGAGCTTGTCTGTGTCGCAGGATTGAGCTGCGAGCGCTGGGAAAGATCAGCCCCGGAGAAGAAGTGACCGTGGCGTACGTGGACTTTCTGAACCTGTCTGAAGATCGCAGGCGTTTGCTGAAGCAGCAGTACTTCTTCGACTGCACCTGCGAGCATTGCATCAACAAAACCAAAGACGACCTGAAGCTGGCCGGAGCGCTGGTGGAGGGAGAGAAGGTGAATTAAATCACTCTCGGATGTGCTTTGGCCTAAAATAAGACATCTGTGGAAGCTTGTTTCTGCCATGCAATACAAGTCGTTGTGACTATATCTCACAGTTCAGAGTTTTTCTTGTAGATTTGCAGTTTCTTGAATTCTGAGTCTAAATCTCACAATTCTGACAATGTTTCCTCTAAATTCTGAATTTAAATCTTGCTATTCAGACTTTGTTTGAAATAAGATTCCACATGCATCTGTGTCACAAAAATACTGCAAAAATCACAATGCTGCATCAGATTTAAGGGATAGTTCACCCACAAATCATCATTTACTTGTGTGTGGAAGAACACAGAAAGAGGCTGTTCCTGCTGCTCTTTTCAATGCCGTGAAAGCGGACAGTGACCAGCCATAAAAAGAACAAAAAAGTCCTGTAAAAGCAGATACGCTGCTAAAAGCCACACGGGTTTGAGACAGCATGAACGTGAATAATGACGACACAGTAGAGTGCACTATGTAGTGTCATGTGTGCAGTGAGCGAAGCGTAACAGATGCACACATGTATGAATGGTCAGATATGAGGGAGTTTCCAGTCTGCAGTCCTGGAGAGATTAGTGCTGTTAAATATAGCAGTCCTTCAGTCAGTCCACTAGATAAGGAGCCGAACTCCAGTCTGAGACACAGGCTCGTGTTACTGACCCTCACAACACAAGAGGAACATTATAATGAGTCAGAAGAGTAAAGGACATTCATCCTCTGAAAGACTTGTGTGTGGGTTTAATTGCAGTGTATTATAGTTTGTATTTCATTCAGAAAGTGCCCACGAATGCAAACTGATTCAATACTCCTGTAATAATAGTTAAATGCATTCTGTTCAGTTGTATAAATGAGGGTGACATCTAGTTTTATTACATAAATGTATTAATATTTATTTTATTTAGATTATGTATTAATAATCAGATGTCTGACTGAGTTTGTTTGTTCAATGTTTCTTTGTTTAACATGTTTCTATCAAATGAAAGGCTGCGTCCATTTAGTTATAAGTATATGGGTGTTGGGTAGGTTTTCAAAATGAATTTATTAATTATTTATTTTATTTGTTATGATTTATTGAAGTGAATTTAGGTTGTTCACAGCATCAGTTCAATGAACCAGTTAACTTGAAATAAATGCAATGCAGTTTTAGGTTTTTGTTCACAGATAATTAGTTCAATGAATTTATTTACATGAATTAGGTCATTTTTATCAAATTAATGTATACATTTTTATGTATATTAGTATTTATAAAATCACTGTTTATTATTGGAAAGTCTGAATGAATAATCAGTTCATTTCACTGAATTAAAAAATTATGCAAATTTATATTAGTTTAAAATTATATAATATTATTTATAAAATATATAATTTATCTGATATTTTTCACAAAATTGTATCAAGGAAGGATGTTTTCTAGTTTTATTATTGCATTTATTATAAATGTATTACTTATTACCGTATTAAAGTACAGCACAAAAAATTTAAATAACTTTGCAAAATCAATAATTACCATCTCAATTATATTGAGGTATTTACACCTTAATTGAGATGGTAATTATTGATTTTGCAAAGTTATTTGAATTTTTGTGCTGTACTTCAATACGGTAATAAGTACAAAAGAGTGCATAAACAATAAATGTAAAGTTATTTTATGCTTTACATAATGCAAAATTAAATATTTTCTTCGAGAACATGAATAAATAAGTAATAAAAACAAATGTAAAAAAATATTACAGTTATAATTTACTTTTTATAATAAACAACATAATTGAAATTCTCTTGTTTTGTGCTATATTGTTGGTAAAAATAATTGTCAGATATTTGTAGTAGATATTGCCTTCTTTAGTTTAATGTAGTTAGATACACTTTTATTGCAATCTAACAATGTTTTAAAAAGACCAGCTTTCAAAAGATGGCAAAAGAGTTTGTTTGCATAAGAATTATTTACCAGTATCAGGTTTAATGCTGAATTTTACATATCTTCTGCTCTAAAGGTGCCAGAAGAAACGGTGAAAGAAATCACAGAATACAGCCGGATGATGCTGGAAAAGATGGAAAAGGCCCGGATAGAAGCAAACTACAACGAGGTACTGATGAGATTGATACAGCCGATCTGCGCCGCTGAAGATGAAAGCGCAGGTGTTTAACGTGAGCGTGTGCGCAGGTGGTGAAGATCTGCCGCGAGTGTGTGGAGAAGCAGGAGAACGTTCTGGCCGACACACACATCTATCAGCTGCGCATATGGAGCACGCTCAGCGAGGTGCTGTCCTACCTGCAGTTCTTCGAGGAGGCCTCAACATACGCACGCAAGATGGTGGAGGGATACTTGTGAGTGTGTGTGCATGCATGCATGTGAGCGAGAGCTTCATTCAGTCATGCACGGTTAAAAACACCTTTATATGTGTGCAAGATGGTGGAGGGATACATGTAAGTGTGTGTGCATGCATGCATGAGAGAGAGAGAGAGCTTCATTCAGTCATGCATGGTTAAAAACACCTTTATATGTGTGTGTGTGTGTCTGTTGAATCAGGAAACTGTACCATCCCAATAATGCTCAGCTGGGAATGGCCACGATGAGGGCCGGCGTGACGCACTGGCAGGCCGGCTTCATCGAGGTCGCTCACGGCATGATCTGCAAAGCCTACGCCATCCTGATGATCACCCATGGCCCAACACACCCCATCACCAAAGACCTGGAGGTAAACATGATAATAACCCTCAGTGGAGTTCAGAGCAATGTTATTGATATACTATTATAGTTTTTATTCATATTAAGAATTAGTATTCATTTTTATTTTCTTGATATAATAAGTTTGCTGAAATTTATTTATTTATTTGCTTGTTCAAATATTGTTTTTTATCAATATTTATTTCAATTTTAGTTCTTTCTTTTTTGTTATTTCAGTACTTCAACTTGAACTAAACATAAAAGAGAATCTCAACGGCAACTAGATTAAATAAAATAAGTTTATTTTATTTTATTTTATTTCAGTTAACATTTATTTCAAGTAACAAACATGTTTTATGATTTTATTTTTATTTTTAGCAAGAAATTAGTTAATAGGCAAAGTATTCCTTATTACTAATTATTCCTATTTAATGGTTTACTTTATCCAAAATAAATTATTTTGCAAGATACCATGCATAAATAAATTAATATAATTTTAAATATAAATATATTTTTGATTATAAAAATGACTAAAAGATTTTTTCAACTTGAATGCATGTCATAAAATATGCATTATATATGAATTACTTTGTGTACAATGCATTACAATAAATTACCATGCATAAAGAAGTAAAAGTGATATATTCTTAATAATAAAAATTTAAAATATAATAAAAAAGATTCAAATATTTTTTTCAACTGGAATCCATGTCGTGATATATGCATTACTTTACACAAAAGGAATTACTATATGTAATAAATGATTTTCTAAGATGCAATGCATAAAATAAGTAATAGAAATTAAGATTATATACAAATATAATAATATTAAATATATTTTTAATAATAAGAAATTTAAAAAATATATTTTAAAAATTCTAAATTGAATGCATGATGTATTACTTTATGCAAAATAGATGATTTTGTGAGATACCATGCATAAACAAGTGATAGCAATGTATTATACCGTTTTTATGAATAAAACTAAATATAAGAAAACATGATACAAAGATTATTCCAATGCATGATGTCAAATTAACAAATTCCTAATTCTAAAAGCATTTGAAAGCAACATCTGCATGACTTTCAACTCCAAATAAGGACTTGTTGAGCATGTGTCACCGGATTAAATAGCAGCATACGTGTTTAGAAGGACATGTGTTTGAACTTGTCCGTCTCCCATCAGGCCATGCGCATGCAGACGGAGATGGAGCTGCGCATGTTCAAGCAGAACGAGTACGTGTATCACTCAATGCGTGAGGCGGCGCTGAAGAACCAGCCCATGAGGATGATGGCAGAACCGGCCACCGAGAGCATCAAGAACCTGTTCCGCAGAAAGTGACTGAATAACAATGAACCGCAGCGATGCGATGCACTGTAACAAACACGCTCAGGTCAACACAACACTCACATCTATGCAGACGCATATGCAATTTTCAGAATATAATATAGACATCTAGATTAGGAAACAAAGCTCACACAGCGCTGCTTCTAAAAAGGATTTTTTTCAGACTTTTGAGTGTTACTTTGAATTGTAAAGTTTTTTGTAATTAAAATTCCATCAGGTTTAAAGTATGATGTTTGTGTTTTATTTGCTCTTTCATTGCTCAAGAGATTGAACGAGTTATACGGCATTTTGTCTCAATGTTTCTCCTCAAACAGACACAAATGAGTCAATAGTCATCATTCAGAAAGAGTCTAGAGCTATAAAATCAGTGCTCAAATCATTAGATGAGAAATGACTTTGTGCTGACTTGTTTGCAGATTTTGAGCACAGTTTGAGACATTATTTTCTAAATCTCGAGAGGAGACACATGAAATTATCTTTTTCTCAGAAAAAAACAGTTGTATAAGGAAACTCATGAAAAACTCAAAATTTTAGCTCAATTTAAGGAGAAACAACTGTGATATTATAGAGATCTTCATCATGTTTTTCCTTCCCAAGTGCAATTTTTAAATATGTTCATATTGTATTTTACAAAAAAAGTTTAAGAAGATTAAAAAGTTTAAGTTTGACGGTTTTCAGTCTGAAATAGTTTGAAGTTTAAAGTAGTTTTAAAGATTAAGAGATAGATAGATAGATAGATAGATAGATAGATAGATAGATAGATAGATAGATAGATAGATAGATAGATAGAAATATTATATGGTTACAATTTTATCTCTAATAATTTTGATCTTGGAAGTAAAGAAGTTCATAAAGTCATTACTACGCTGCTGCTGGGTAATGTCTGCACCTGCTGATGGTATATGTTTTCTTAATTTAGCTACTGTATTAAATAAATACTTGTTTTCTTCTAAGAGAGTTTTTAATGCTTTTCTGTAGGATAGGGTACTTTCCTGCCAAGCAATACGAAATACCTCTAGTTTAGTTTTTCTCCAGCTGGGCTCCATTTTCCGGGCTGCTCTCTTTAGAGCCTGAGTGTGCTTATTATACCACGGTGTTGGACTCTTTTCCTTAATCTTCCTTAAGAATAAAGGAGCAACCGTATCTAAAGTGCTAGAAAAGAGAGAGTTTCTGTTACATCATCAAGCTGTTCTGAGCTATTGGATATGCTGAGGAATTGAGATAAATCAGGAAGATTATTTATAATGTAGTCTTTTGTGGTAGAAGTGATGGTTCTACCATATTTGTAACAAGGAGTAGAATTTACAGCTTTAGCTATATGGAATATACACGAAACTAGATAATGATCTGAGATATCATCGCTCTGCTGCAATATTTCAACGCCACTGACATCAATTCCATGTGACAGTATTAAATCTAGAGTATAATTTAGACAATGAGTAGGTCCTGAAACGTGTTGTTTAACACCAATGGAGTTTAGAATGTCTATAAATGCTGATCCCAACAAATCTCTTTCATTATCAACATGGATATTAAAATCACCAGCAATTAGGACTTTATCTGCAGCCAGTACTAACTTAGATAGAAAATCAGCAAATTCTTTAATAAAGTCTGCATGGTGCCCTGGTGGCCTGTATACAGTACAAACATCACAGGGGATTTATCATTAACACTTGTTTCTTCACCATAACTTCAAACAAATTATACTTGAAACCCAACCTCTGAGAAATACTGAAAATATTGCTATAAATTGTGGCAACACCTCCCCCTTTACCTTTTGGACGCGGTTCATGTTTGTAACTGTAATCTTGGGGGTAGACTCGTTTAAAGTAATGTATTCATCTGGTTTTAGCCAGGTTTCTGTCAAACAAAGCACATCTAGTTTATGGTCAGTGATATTATCATTTACAAAAAGTGCTTTTGTAGAAAGGGATCTAATATTCAATAAGCCAAGCTTCATCATTTGTTTATCTGTATTATATCTGTTTTTTATTTGTTGAACATCAATTAACTTGTTACTCTTAATTTGGTCTGGATGCTTTCTGTATTTTCTAGTTCGGGGAACAGACACAGTCTCTATGTGCTGAGAATTAACTGACTTCTGTGACGTGAGGCGGCTAGCAGATGGTCGGTTTAGCCAGTCTGTCTGCTTCCTGACCTGGGCCCCAGTTAGTCAAGTACGAACTCTAAGACTATGTGCCATATTTCTAGAGAGAAGAGCTGCACCACCCCAAGAGGGATGAACACCATCTCTTTTCAACAGGTCAGGTCTGCCCCAAAAACTCGTCCAATTGTCTATGAAACCTATGTTATGTATTATCACTTTAAACAACAGAGAGTGAAAGTAAGATAGAGATTCAACAGAAAAGCGAAGCTACACAGAGCTACAATCGCAAACCTCTCAGCAGCACGACAGACAGGGACAGACAGAAGTATGTTTACAGTTGGAGTTTGAATAGTCTTGGCTCATTTGAACATTCCGTCAATGTAAGTCTACTATAGTAGCAGATCAGCAACAAAAATCAGAAATGTTGCCCTTGTAATATTTTGGATTAGATTTTAATAAAATTGTTTCTGTTTTCATGTTAATTTTAAAATTTTAGCAATTTTGTTGTGTTTTTTTTCCCTTAATTTTATTAGATTTTTTTTTTATATATAGTTTTATGAAATTTTACTCATTAACTTTAGTTTACTTAGTTTTAGTTATTTTAATACCTCAAGTTAGACTAAACAAAAATCAGAAATGTTGCAGCTGAAAAAAAAAGTAATTTTTTCCTTTTTTACCTTTTATTTAATTTAATGTTTATTTTATTTCTAATAAGGAAAATCATATTTTGATGGTTTTAGTTTTAGCTGAACACATGCACAACACAAACCTTCTCTTTCGAATAATACAAATAAACACACAAATCTGATTTTGAGAAATCTTTAATAAAAAAAAATCCCTTTGTTCTTTTTGTCAAGTCATGGCGAGTGTGGTCTGTTTTTAGGCCAGGCGTTTGCTGATCCTCTTGTAGACGAGGCTGCCGAGAGTCAGAGTCTGAAACACAACAGCATTCACATGAGTGTAACTCTATAAAACTCTATAAAACATCACAGGTGCTGATGATAAACGCTGATCTGACACTCACATTCACCAGCGTGTTTGCATCCACCAGCTCCGTGATGGACGTGATTTTATTCAGGACGACCTTCAGCTTGTTTCCCTCTTTATTCACAACAGCCTAGAACACAAACAACAGCATTATTATCAATGCAATCAGACGCTCATAAACTACTGCATGCATGTCTGTGAGCGCAGCGCTACCTTGACTTTCTCTCCGGTCAGCGTTTCGATCTCAGCCTCCTGTCCGATGGTGAAGCTGTTGGTCAGGACTTTGGATCCGGTGGTGACGGTCACTTTGAACTGATCTCCGTTCTGCTCGATCTCAGACACGCTTTTGATGTCTTTGCCTTTCTCTATCAGATCATCAGGAAGACCTGAAACAGCATGCAAGTGATGAGCAATGCAATACATGAAACACTTAAAGCAATGCATGCTTCACCTAATGCAATGCATGCAACACTTAATGCAATGCATGCAACACCTAATGCAATGCATGCAACACTACTGCAATGCATGCAACACTTAATGCAATGCATGCAACACTCAGTGCAATGCATGAAATACTCAATGCAATGCATGCAACTGCTCATTTTACCAGCAGCTCATGCAGCATTCATCACATCCATGCAATCATTTTAGATATGCACTAACCGATAGCCTTCATGAACTCCACGAATCCCTCCTGACTCTCCAGCTGATATTTCCCACTGAACGACATGGTGACTGGTGAATGTAAAGTAACTCCAGAGAGTCTAAGAGATGCTTTTATATCGTCAAACATGCAGATGAAGAATTATTAACCTGACTGGATGATCCTGATTGGCCGATTACTGTGAAATCAGGTTAAATGTCATGTGGGGTGAAACAGTGCAGATCTGTAAAAGGTTTGCTTTGATAAGATCCTGGCCTTCACCTTTGCCCTCAGCAGCATGACATCATCACCAGGGTTATAGTATCAGTGATACACTATTGTAGTTTATTTTTATATATTCTGCTTTCATTTAAATTTTAGTGAAAGGTTTAGAGCTTTTGTTGTGTGTTTTTGTCATGTCTATTTTTTGTTAATGTGTCTGAATTTTTTGGTATTTATTTGTTTTTATGTATATATTTTGATTTATTTATTTAATTTTAGTTTGTTTAGTCAGCTGTTTAGAACTTTAAGTTGAATTAAATGAAAATGAGGAAATGAGTTGCCTTGGCAACTAGTTAAAATAAAATGATTTTAAATTTTATTTCAGTTCATTTCAATATTTATTTTTTTGCCAGTTTTA
>NC_136757.1:29813595-29856095 GCF_936440315.1 Barbus barbus
AAACACATTAATCAGACACATTGAGATGATGTTGTTCTAAATGAAACACAATGCCTGAGTCCCAATGTGCATACTATCCATCCTAAATTCTGTGATATTTGTAATTTTCAATACTATTTAGGGCAGATAGGGTGGATAGTATGCACATTGGGATGCAGGGAATGACTTTTAAACAGGACAGCTGTGTAGAATTATGGGTAGGGGTCAAAGGTCATCAGTCAGGGTGGTTTGCATGTAACGTTACACATTAAATCAGTGCAGAGATGGAGAAATCAGAGGCTGGTCGTATGTTCGCTCTGATCTCCAGCATGAATGCGGTCGCTTCAATTCTCCGCAGCATTTCGAAGAGGAATGGAGATGTGTATCTAGTGTTTCCTTATTTTTGTGCAGGAAAGCAAAGGCTTGTTGACTTCCTCTCCCTCCCTTCCTTCCTTCTCTGCGAAGGTACTCATCTGAAAAATGAGAACAAAGTGATTGTTCCTGTTCTCTTTCTTAAGTCACTTCAAATGCTGTTTGTGCGGCTGGAGCTCATTGTGAGAAGAGCCGAGCAGGAGACAGGTAAGAGACCACACACACACACACACACACACACACACACACCGATGCGCTTTGCATGGTGCAGGTGTTCAGTCATGGATCAATATAGATTCTGTAATGATCAAATGTACATATGATCCGCTCACATGCTGAAAATTGACTATGACTACTACAAAACATGCCTGTATTTAAAAAATAAACTCTAACTTCCATAATTCAAATATATGTATTTTTCAGATGATATAGTTATCAACATACATATATAAAATATACTTATATTTTATATTTCCTTTATATTTCCTGAATTTCATCCATTTTCAGTGTATATAAATAATAATAATTTTCTTCTTCAGTATTAATAAGGTTCTGAAATCAAAAGATAATTATTTTGGATTAAAATTTGCATAACAGGTCTTACTTTCTGGTAAAAAAAAAAGGTCAAAACTGAGTTAACTTGTGCTTTAAACAACAAATATGTGTCAATAGGGATAGAAAAATAAAATTGCTTTCCCTTTGAATTCAGTTGATTTGTCTGAGCCCTTTGACAGATATTTGTTTTGTTTTAAGCATAAACTCACTTCATTTTACTATATTTTTCAGAAAACAGGTAATTTTGTTTCTTAAATCAATGCATCTTAATTTAAGGATGTTTAGATATTTGCACCGGAAAACAAGAAAATTATGTTTTTGCAGTGCAGATTTTGGCTTTATATTAAACTGCATGTTTTAGTTATGCAAATATGATCTAATATGCAAAATGCATGTCAGATCATCATGTATTGTGCAAAGGAAAACACTCAGACTATAAAACACTGATTTCTGTATTTAGTGCATGTAGTGTTTAGTTTGATTATGCATGTGAATTCTTCATTTGAGGATAGTTTCTGGCTGCTGTCAGTGTTTGTGTCATTAGGACGTCATTCGTCTGTTTAAAGCAGAAGTATTCGGTGTTGTTTGCATTAGTTGGGCTTGTTTCTGAGCTGGACCGTATTTCCCTGCTGTGATAGTTTGATTGTAATCTGCTCAAATGACAGCTCCAGCTAATGGCTTGTAATGAAAAAGAGAAGTTCCAGTCCAAATGTAGTGAAAATGAAACACAGAGGAACAGCAGAGAGGAAGAGAGTGCCACGTCTGTCTGTCTGATCCGGTTCACACTATTCCAACAAACACCGACAGAGCCGACGAAACCAAAAAATCAGCTGTTTTCTGGAGTAGTGTGAATCAGCCTCACAACAGGATTTCTATATTTCTAGTTAATAACAAAGCCAGTGAAGATCTTACTTAATGTTTTTTAGTACATAAACATTCTTAAATGCATTTACTTGAGAAGGAAAATTACTGTAAAATCTGAAAAATGCATCAAAATGAATGGAGTTTATGCTTAAAACAAGAAAATATCTGCCAGTGGAGTCAGAGAATGAAACTAAATTCAAAGGGAAAACAAGATTATTTTTTGACCCCCATTGGCAGATTTCTTTCTTGTTTTAAGCACAAACTCACTTCATTTTGACTCGTTTTTAAGACTATATATGTCTAGTTATTTTGCATCTCCAGCAAATGTATCTTGATTTAAGAATGTTTAGATATTTGTACTAGAAAATGACACAAAAATACTGAGTAAGAGCATTATTTTTTGCAGTGTAGTGGTGTTTGCGACACCAAGGTCAGGGGTTCGATTCCCAGGGAATGCATGAACTGATCAAACGTGAATGCAATGCAAATCGCTTTGGATAAAAGCCTCTGCCAAATGCATGAATGCAATACATGGGATTTGTAGTTGTAATTTACAACAAAGTCAGTCAAGATCAGTTCATCAGCAAAGCCGTCCTGTAGCTGCTCTTATTTGTGTTTTCCTGTACAAAGAATTCTTGTAAAATAACTGAAAAATCTGAAAATTTAGTGAGTTTATGCTTAAAAAGGGAAAAAATATCTGCCAGAGTGCTCAGAAATATAATCTTAATTCAAATTCATTATATTTATTATTTCATTTATTCTTGTTTTAAGCATAAACTCGATTAATTTTGATGCATTTTTCAAGTCATTTTGCTTCTCAAGTAAATGTATCTTGATTTACGAATGATTAGGTATTTGTATTGGAAAACAAGACAAAAACGCAGAGGAAGAACATCATTTTTTGCAGTGGAGCTTGCAACGCCAAGGTCAGGGGTTCGATTCAGAGAATGCATGAACTGATCAAACAAGAATGCAATGCAAATGACTTTGGATAAAGGCATCTGCCAAATGCATGAAAGCAATAAACAGGATTCTAATTTACAGCCAATACTGCAAAAATTATTATCTTACAAAACATTCTTGAACCAAGATACATGTACGTAAAAAAGCCAAATAACTGAGAAATCTGAAAATTAAGTGAGTTTATGCTTAAAAAATGAAAAATATCTGCCAGTGGGCTCAGCAAAATCATCTTAATAACAAGGTTATATTTATTACCCCATTTCTTTCTTGTTTTAAGCATAAAGTAACTTTTTGATGCATTTTTTCACAAAACAAGACTTAAGTAAATGCATCTTGATTTAAGGATTGTTAGATATTTGTACTGGAAAACAAGACAAAAACACTGAGTAAGAACATCATTTTTTGCAGTGGTGCTTGCAACGCCAAGGTCATGGGTTCGATTCCCAGGGAATACATGAACTGATCAAACATGAATGCAATGCAAATGACTTTGCATAAAAGCATCTGCCAAATGCATGAATGCAGTAACTCATTCGACATGTTTTGGCAGGCAGGTGATGGACGATTCTCACGCTCACGATCTGAACGTCTAGAAACCTCCAGCATGGATCCAACCCTGAGCGAACGCAAGCGTCCAGAGGACTTCTCCAGCAGAAGCGTCGACCTTTCTCTTCTCCCCTATCCTCTCCCTCACCCCGTCATGCCTCAGCCACACCGATTCATCCCAGATATGATCGACCTCAACCGGCTGCGTCTCCATCGCGTGATCCAGGTGAAGCAGGAGACGGTGAAGCCTCTGCCGCTGTGGCCTCCGTCGCCAATACTCCTGCGCTCTCCTGCTCCCTACTTCCCTTCTTTCCATCCCAGACTGGTCCAGTTCCCGTTCCTCCATCTCTCTCCGAACCCCTTCTACCCCACTGAAGCCGCGCGGTTTCGCCGCAGGAGCCAAGAAGCCAGCAAACCGGAAAAGCTGAACGTGCATGTGGATGAGAGCTACTACGTAGATGTGGGCGGCGATCAGAAACGCTGGAAGTGCCGCATGTGCGAGAAATCCTACACCTCCAAATACAACCTGATCACACACATCCTGGGCCACAGCGGCATCAAGCCGCACGAATGCAACCTCTGCGGGAAACTCTTCAAGCAACTGAGCCACCTGCACACACACATGCTGACGCACAAGGGCACGCGGCCGCACAAGTGCCAGGTGTGTAGACATTTGTGCCGGTATTCGGAAATGCCATATATGACCCATAACCAGTTAGGGCTGCACGATAAATCGAAATGAAATCGCAATCATGGTTAGGCAAAAATTTGCGATTGTTATGCGCATCTTGTTCTGTGATCAGTAGTAAATCTCCATCCGAAGGCCAGAGAAACTCCAAATACACCCCGCAGAAGAAATCCAAGAGATCCCTATAGCGCTAGCTGAATAAACAGAAGATTTAACTGCTTTCCTTGATTCCACGTGACTAATAAACACAACACTATAACAATATATGGTTTATCAGAGTTCTTATTATAAGTTTCATTATAATAAAGTGTATAATAATGCAATGCCTTTATCGCTGCTTAGAATACTATGAAATATGGTGCATGCTTTATTCTGTGTAAGAAGCCACATCATCTCACAGAAGGATTTATTTCAAACACTCGACTGACGTTAAGTGAGTAAAAACATGTTATTAAATGTGATTTATTCTAAGGCTGCACGATAAATCGCGATAAATCACAATCGATATTAGGCAAAAGCTGCGATATTCAGCCAAATATTGTCCTATCATAACAAACCATACATCAATGGAAGCTTAATTATTCAGCTTTCAGATGATGTATAAATCTCAATTTCACCAAATGACTGGTTTTGTGCTCGAGGGTCACATATGACTTTTTCAACAACAAGTGATTTTAGATCAGTACATTTACATTTTACATTTACATTTATTCATTTAGCTGACGCTTTTATCCAAAGCGACTTACAATTGCTATATCTGTCAGAGGTCGCACGCCTCTGGAGCAACTAGGGGTTAAGTGTCTTGCTCAGGGACACATTGGTGTCTCACAGTGGATTCGAACCCGGGTCTCTCACACCAAAGGCATGTGTCAGTAATCCACTAGTTTAGCAAACACTCGGAAACATACGTCAAACTTTTACATACATCTACTTTTCACAGCGATTGGTTGTCGCCCAGCGTTTTTCACTCGATATTTGCATAAAGTCAATGAATGCCCGACTTTTTTGACGCTTTTAGCCGCTCTCAACGCTTTCTCCGCAACGCTTTCAGTCCCATAATGCACCGCGCGAGCGTCTAAGCTTAACATCCAAAGGAATGAATTGAAAACAAGCTGCGCTCGCTACATGGCAGTGGAAATACCAGCTAATATCGTGATAATACAGTATACCGTGACAAAAGCATAAGCAATTAATCGCAACATGAAAATTTGATACGTCATATGCCTACAGGCAGGGATGGTCGGTGTACATGTCTTTCAAATACGTATTTAAAATACAAACTAGGATTTTGTAATTTGTGTTTGATAGGGTTGATGAAAATGGCTTCATATTTTGTATCAAAATACTTTGTACTTTTGCAGTTTTAAAATACTGTAAAATACTTTGTAAGAAGTCTACATGATGAAAAATGCTGCCTCTGATTGGTTCTACTCAGTAGTTTGCCCAGACTAGATTGATAAATAAATATTTGATTGCTGAATATATTGTACCCCAGTTGAAGTAGCTGTTTAGTTGGATCATGATTTTGCATACCGTTGCATAAATGACTGCCTGACACATAATATATTATTATATTTATGATTAACAATCAAATGATTAATTAGTTAGAAACTAGTTGCTATGAATACAGGTGGCATCAGTTGTCTTCTTATGAATGACTTGGTTGTCATTGAGTCAGTGATTCGTTACCAAACAGCAAGGAACTAAATTAGGATACAATTATGAGTCATTCGCAAACTGTTAAACATTAAAGTGTTGGTTACTTTAACACTAACCTTCATCTGGGAGATCACAGGGATATGTGAATATTGGTTGCATATGTCAGATTTATTGCATGACTCGGACAGAGAAAAGCTGTTGCTATCAAGCATTGTTTACTTCATCACCTGAGTCAGTGTAATGCTGAAGGGATACATCAAATAGCCCAAATCATGGAAGGTTTGCGAACACATTCCATGCTTCCTTGTTAAAGTATTTTTTAGTATTTTTAAAATACAAAAATATAATAATTTATTTTGATACATGGTGTGGCTGCTGTATTTTGTAGTTTATTTTGATACACTTGAAATGAACACTTTCCCTGCCAAACCGTGTTTCCGTGTTTTCACTGTTATACGCTCGGGGGTGCTGTTATGCATCTCATGAATGAGTCTAGAATAACTCGATCAAAAACACAGACCAGGAAGACACAGAAACGATCTCATGTGTAAGCATATGCAAAGAAAAATAATGTGATCATCAACACTAACCGCATATAAATTAAAAATGTTACAGAGTGAAATGTCAATCCAGAAAGTGTAAAAGTATTGTGCAAGCTTTGAGATACTGATGGAAGCCATCTACTGCATCTTTGCTTTGATATTATTACTGAATATGATCCACATGTAGTATTTGATAAAAATGTGATTTTGTCAGCTTTTTGCTTAAAATGTTGCTTTTTAATGACACCTACCTACATTCAAGTGTTGATAAAAAACCAATGCTTGAAGCTAGAATAAAACTGATTGTTTGTTTGAAAGTAGAGGGTTTGATCTTTATTTTGATGTGTTGCATGTTTAGATATTCATACAACAAAATATTCTGGGGGTCATGAAATTTTTGTGAAAATCAGCAAAAACGGTGGCTGGCAACTTTTTTCAAAAACGCTGGCGGAGAAAGAGTTAAGGGATTTGGTATTTTATTTTAAAGGGGTCATCGGATGCTCATTTTCCACAAGTTGATATGATTCTTTAGGGTCTTAATGAAAAGTCTATAACATACTTTGGTTAAAATTTCTCAGTGGTTGTGTAAAACAACACACGTTTTACCCTGTCAAAAACAGCTCTGTTCACAGCGAGCTGTTTAAGTGCATGGCTCTTTAAATGCTAATGAGCTCCGCTGACCCCGCCCCTCTCTTCCATGGGGCAATGCAGTTCTCATGAGACTGTTTACTTTAGCCGCGTTTAGCTGCAGAACTTGCTAACTAGCACGTTATTAAGAAAGGTGATTTGCAAAAATACATTTAAAAAAAACTTAAACTCACGTCACTGTATGTGAACCTGGTTCACGAATGATTCGCGCGAACATAAACACATTCAAGTGCATTCCCTTCAAAAACAAACATAATCCACTGCGTCTTCAGCGGCTCAGATGTAGGGAGTAAATGACGATTGCTATGTTCATTATTACAACAAAACACCTCAATCGCTTAGAAGGTAATCTTGTCTACATCTGCTCTGGCGTCAAAACAATAGTGGACTGATGACAGATCACTCAGGGCGGGTCTAAGGTAAAACACTAGTGTCAATCAACAATCGTGGGCGGGGCCTGGGCCTGTGTGACATCACACAGCCAAGAATCTGAGAATGGCTTGATTTTTAGAAAGGGGATATTATTTATAGGGATTTTAAAAAGCACTGTGTGGATTTTTATCATTAGAGTGGATGTGTACAAACACTGCGAACACATTTATGTTCAAACAATATGTAAAAGTGAATTTTGCATCCGATGACCCCTTGAAAGTACATTTTTATGCATCTTTGTCCAACCCTGCCTACAGGTGTGCCACAAAGCCTTCACGCAGACCAGCCACCTGAAGAGGCACATGATGCAGCACAGCGACGTCAAGCCCTACAGCTGCAGCGTCTGCGGCCGAGGCTTCGCGTATCCCAGCGAGCTTCGCGCTCACGAGCTCAAGCACGAGCGCGGCCAGGAGAACGTGTGCGTGGAGTGCGGCCTCGACTTCCCCACGCTGGCGCAGCTCAAACGCCACCTGACGGTGCACCGCGGCCCCGTGCAGTACGACTGCGGCGAATGCGGCAAGAGCTTCCAGTATCCCAGCCAGCTGCAGAATCACATGATGAAGCACAAGGACATCCGGCCCTTCATCTGCAGCGAGTGCGGGATGGAGTTCGTCCAGTCGCACCATCTCAAGCAGCACACGCTCACGCACAAGGTAAGAGGAAATACAACTTCAGTCTTTAATATTTAAAAAGAACAAAAACTAATAAAAATGGCAAAAACACAACAAAATTACTAAAACTTGAAGTAAAATTAAAATGAGATTGGAAAATGTAAAAATAAAAACATATATTTTTAAGATTATTACTGTAGAAAATTATTACTGTAGAAAAATACAACTTTAGTCTTTACTATTTGAAAAAAGAACAAAAACTAATAAAAATGGCAAAAACACAACAAAATTACTAAAACTGTGACTAAAATTAAAATGATTTTTACATTAAAATTTAACAATAAAAATATTTTTTGAAGATTACTACAGTAGAAAATACAACTTCAGTCTTTAATATGTAAAAGACCAAAAACTAATGGCAAAAACATAATAAAATTACTAAAACTGACTAAAATTAATATGAGAATGGAAAATATAAAAATAAAAACTACTCTGTAAAAATATTTTTTGAAGATTCCTGGAGTATATTTTACAAGAAAATACAAATTCAGACTTTAATATTTAAAAAGAACAAAAACTAATAAAAATGGCAAAAACACAACAAAATTACTAAAACTTTAACTAAAACTAAAATGAGAATGGAAAATATAAAAATAAACTTTAAATCTTTTTTTTTTAACAAGAAAGTATTAAGTCTTTTTACTTTAAAATTCCATGTTTAATTCAGTTCTTTTTTGTCATTATTTGTGAAATTTACAAGCAATTTATGAGTGAAAATAGTTTCAAAGAATATCCTACACCAACGTTTTTCAGTGTAATTCAAAATATTACTAGAACTGTTCAAAACTGTACTTGAAAATTGTTCAAAATATTGTTTCAGTGAATTAACTTCACTGCAAAACGTAATGTTCATCATTAGTATTTTTTGTCTCATTTTCCAGTACAAATCTAAACATTCTTAAATCAAATGCATTTAATTTGAAAAGCAAAATTACTTAAAATATTGTGTTTTCAAAAATCAGCCAAAGGATTTAGCAAAATAAACTTGTTTTCCCTTTGAATTACAGTGTTCATTTTTCTGATTCCACTAGAAGATATTTATTCTTGTTTTAATTTGATCAGTTTTTTTTTTTTTTTTTTAGAAAAACAAGACTTCTCATGTTGCTTCTCAAGTAAAAAAATAAAGTCTACTAAACTTGGCATTGTATATTACGACTATTGACAAATTGCTTTATTTAGTCTTTTGTAACTTGCGCTGTATAAAAGCAACAAAACAATGCAAAGATACATCAATGCAACTAACCATAAATTAGTTAATGGAGGCTTACTTTGAAAAGGAAGAAGAAAACACTTCCCATTTCTCCTGTTGCTAATGACAAAGGTCAGGTGTCATTATTTATAAATATTTGAAATGTATAAACTCAACATATTTTTCTTCAGCATATGCATGCATGTGTGTGTATTTATATGTACATAATAAATATACACAGTACACTTATGTATATTATGTAAACAAACTTTTATTTTGGATGCGATTAATCATTTGACAGCACTATTTTTTGTTTTTTACTTGTCCAGTAAATGCATCTTGATTCAAGAATGTTTAGATATTTATACTAGAAAACAAGACAAAAACACATTTTTTTGCAGTGGGACACCCTCGTCCTGCAATAATCATCAAGAAAACTACGATACAAGAAAAAACAAACCAAGAAGCATTAAATATGACGATAAAAATGGTTTCTGCTATGAATTATTGGCCATGTATCACATTAAAAACCATCAAAGTTCAAGCGACATTTAGAAACCATAAATAAACCAATTTCATGGTTTGATAAAGAATATTTAGTTACATCTTGTGAGATAAAAATGTGTCATTACTTGATGTCCATTATAAAATATGGAAGCAAAACCAACAGAGAAGCACACATCTACAGTATATAAACCTAGTTTCCTCATATCTATTCCTGTAGCTCAAACACCCTCCTGCTCGCAACATTAAGGTCATGGGTTCGATTTCCAGGGAATGCATGAACTTATCAAATGCAAACTGTACATGCAATCTAAAGCGTCTTCTAAATGCATAACTGTAAATCTGATCTATAAGCGCACTGCCCAGTCTCGTGTGGTTTCTCATGGACTGTTCATCCTCATCTTTTAGGGAGTGAAGGAGCACAAGTGTCGCATCTGTGGCCGTGAGTTCACGCTGTTGGCCAACATGAAGCGGCATGTTCTGATTCACACCAACATCCGGGCGTATCAGTGCCACCTGTGCTACAAGAGCTTCGTCCAGAAGCAAACGCTCAAGGCTCACATGATCGTCCACTCTGACATCAAGCCCTACAAATGCAAGGTGCGTCGCCGACTCAACGCCATTCATCCAGGCTTTCTGCAGGTCTGATGAAGGCCAGTTTTTAAGACCAAGCAAAGAAAATGTAAGGAATAAATTGTACGAAACATAATATGTGTCCCTGCAGCACAAAAGCAGTCATGAGTAACACAGGTATATTTGTAGCAATAGACAACAATACATTGTATGGATCAAAATTATACATTTCTCTTATATGACAAAAATCATTAGGATATTAAGTAAAGATCACGTTAATACATTTCCTACCGTAAATATATCAAAACTTCATTTTTGATTAGTAATATGCATTGCTAAGAACTTCATTTGAACAACTTTAAAGGAGGTTTTCTCAATATTTAGATTTTTTTGCTCCCTCAGATTCCAGATTTTCTAATAGTTGTATCTCAGACAAATATTGTCCTATCATAACAACCAGACATCAATGGAAATATTATTTATTCAGCTTTCAGTTGAGGCATAATTCTCAATTTTTGTGGTCCTCGGTCATATATGCCAAAGTTGGGTATTATAATGTAAAGCTGCTTCCAGAAACGGATTAGATTAATGGGTTAAAGTGGAGGGATGTGAATTCAGTTCTTCATTGAATTATGTATTATGTTTGTACCAAGAGCTCCTAAAAACCACAACAAATTCCTTGTGTTTGCACACACTTGGCGAATAAAGCTAATTCTGATTCTGATTCTGAATGTAAAGTGTAGTAAGGATGTAAATACATCTAACCCTTCGTGGATTCTTGGTTGTTTTGGAATGCGTGTGACCTTGGGCCGGTCCGAACGATGACCAGATACGTTTTTGGCAGTTGAGTGTCTCTTCGTCTATAGGAAGGATATCGCTGCACAAACTGACTGTGTAACAATGGCTCTCTCGTCCCCCGAGAACAGGCCACACAAATAGATTTCATCTCGCTTTCTCTTGAGCTCAGGAGCACTTCCTGTTTTCTCACGGTCCGTTTGGACAGTTTACAGTCCCTCTATCCTCCTGAAGGAAAGGAAAGGACCACCCTAATAAATAAAAAAAGAGCGCAGAGGAAGGACAGCAGAGGAGAAACGGTCCAGCCCTCCGCTGGCTCCTGCAAACTCCTTCATATTCATCATGATTCAGTCTACTGTAACTTTCTCTTTCCACTTACAAATGCTTTCAAATATACGTCATGAGAGGCTGTGCACTACAGCCACCTTTGGTAAAGGTTTTTGTAGGCTTTCATACAATGACAACCAGTCACTCCATTAGTCTGATTTTGCTACATACAGATATGATATGATATGATATGATATGTGTCCCTGCAGCACAGAAGCAGTCATGAGTAACACAGGTATATCTGTAGCAATAGCCAACAATACATTGTATGGATCAAAATTATACATTTCTCTTTTATGACAAAAATCATTAGGATATTAAGATCATGTTCCATGAAGATATTTTTCAATTTCCTACCGTAAATATATCAAAACTTAATTTTTTATCAGTAATATGCAATTATGAAAATTATATATAATTATGAAACAATAATATGCATTGCTAAGAACTTCATTTGAACAACTTTAAAGGAGATTTTCTCAATATTTAGATTTTTTTGCACCCTCAGATTCCAGATTTTCAAATAGTTGTATCTCAGCCAAATATTGTCTGATCATAACAAACCATACATCAATGGAGAGATTATTTATTCAGCGTTAACAAATTGATTTTGTGGTCCTGGGTCACAAATGATGTAAACTTTATGGTCAAACAAATTCTGAAATGATTTTTGCATAAGAGCATGTTTGTTGCACACTCTTTACAAACAACAAAACACAAGTCACAATAGACATAGACACAATAAATACAATATAATAATAAAAAAAAAAAATGCATGTACCTTATTCAGCTCTAGGACAGCCTGATGTACAAAAGAATATTTTAATTTCACTTGATTAAATCTTGGGACCTTGTATCGACGATTATATGGTAGAAGCACAATTGATTATACAACACATGACTGATTAGAAACAATATTCTTGTGATTCGTATGATAAGAAAGTTCATATAACTTTTCTTGAGGCTGTCCTTCTATCTTTGAACACATTTTAATGTGGTTCCTCAACTTTGTCTTTCGCCTAACAGAAAACTCATGTACCAAACAGAATTGCACTACTGTGAGACACTCATAATTACAGACATAAAGAATAATACAAGAATCTGTTGTGATGCTCCTAAAGACCTGAGACGACGAAGAAAATACATTCTCTGCTTTGTCTTTTTACACAAACTGTCATGATTGTTAGAATTGCAACCAAATTCATTTTGCTGGCAGAACAAAAATAAACAAAATATCTGGACATGTTACGTAAGATATGCCAGTTATTCAATAATATAAATGTCCTGTGAAAAGTGATGTCCTTCCTCCATGTTTTTGTCTTGTTTTCCATAACAAACAAATACATATTTTTAAATCAAGATACATTTACTTAAGAATCAAAATGATAAATTAAATTAAATGATATAAAGTCTTGTTCTCAGAAACTAGCCTACTCTAAATGAAGTGTCTTTATATTCTGTTGGAATGACTGGATTTCAGCTGTGAAATATTGCTGAACACGGTTAAATACAATCACATCTTTACAAAATCATATTCCCAGTGTATTGATCTGATACAGGCTAAGCAATAAATAATTATTGCGTGTTCGGTCGCACTGCTGTTCTGGATATCATGTGATCAATATTTAATTACATGATCAGTAATTTGTCAGGATGAAGGTACATTTGTGTGGAAGCTTGTTTCTGCCATGGGATAAAAATAAAAAGGTAATTGCGACTTTTGCGAGTTTGTCACATATATGACCTTTTTTCTCTCACAATTTTGAATTTGCATCTCGCAATTGTATTTTTGTTTCCTCCGTGGAAAAATATATATATAAAGGTAGTTGTGACTTATTATCTCAGAATTTTGACTTTCTTTCTCCCTTGAAATTGAGTTTATGTGGCAATAAGTTTACATCCCAAAATTATTATAATTTTTTTTTCAAAATTCATTCTGATTTTTTGTTTCTGTCATAGGATTAAAAAAAAAAACAATAAGGTAATTGCGACCTTTTTTTAATCTTAGGTAATTTTGCCTCTATTTTATTTTATTTTATTTATTTATTTATTTATTTTTTACAGTTCTGAGTTTGTTTCTTAGAATTGTGAGATATCAACTCGAAAATGAGAAACAGGTTTGGTTACACTTTATTTTAAGGTTTCCTTGTTACAGTGTAATTATATATTTAAGTATGGTTTAGGGTTACTTGCATGTAATTATGTGTAATATTTTGTTATTATAATAGTAAGTGCATGTAACGTAACAAGGACACCTTAAAATAATTTGTAAGTCTAATAGTGCTTTATCAGGTCAAAGATTTCTGAATAGTTACTCTCTTTACAGCTGTGTGGAAAGGAGTTTAACAGAATGCATAATCTGATGGGCCACATGCACTTGCATTCTGACAGCAAACCCTTCAAATGCCTTTACTGCGCCAGTAAGTTCACGCTGAAGGGAAACCTGACCCGCCACATGAAGGTCAAACACGGCATCATGGACCAAGGCCTGGACGCTCGCGGTAAGAAGCCTTAAACAGGGGTGACCAAAATGATTAGATCACTAGTATATCAGCAGCTAAACATGGTTTGAAGTCAGTTATTTCTATCTTCTGCTGTAGTGTGTCAGTAGGAAATATTTCCAAACATTCATTTAGTCATTAATTGTAATAATCCAGTGAGATGTTTGAGATCTGATCTGATCATCATCAGTCTGTCTGGAATGACATGAAGAAACAGAACAAACTGAGACTAAATCCAGAAGAACTGTGTCTCTGCTTCAAGAAACCTCCTGCAAAGCTCCTGAGAAACTCTGCTCAAGAGCACCGAGGACAAAAGCTGCTTTAAACACAAAGCATGCTCACAACAAATGTTGATTTAGTTTAGTTCATAGAAGTTAATTGATAAAGAAAATCTATTTTTGACAGCATCCTCATTTTTCAGCATTTTTACACGAGTGCCTAAAACTATTAACAGTACTGTAGCTTTGCAGGAGGTTTCTTGAAGCGTCTTGGAGACAGTTCTTCTGGATTTAGTCTCAGTTTGTTCTGTTTCTTCATGTCATTCCAGACAGACTGATGATGATCAGATCAGATCTCTGCACTAGAAAAAATGATTTTCTTACTCAGTTTTTTTGTCTTGTTTTCTAGTATAATTGTCTAAGGATTCTTGAATCAGGATGCATTTACTGTACAAGTAAAAGGATTTAAGATATTAAGTCTTGTTTTATGAATAGAATAATCAAAATCAGAATGATCAAAACAAGCAAAAATATCTGCCAATGGGGTAAAAAATCATCTTCATTCAAAGGCTAAACAAGATTATCTTTCTTGCCCCATTGGCAGATATTTTTGCTTGTTTTAAGCAAAAACTAACACAAATTTTATATGTTTTTGATAGAAAACATAACATAATATCTTAAGTCATTTTACTTGTACAGTAAATTCATCTTGATTCAAGAATTGTTTGATAATTATACTAGAAAACAAGACAAAAATACTAAGTAAGAAAAAATTTTTTTGCATTCTGTTGTTGGTCTTGCATGATCTTGATGATGTCTCTGGATGCTCTCAGTCTTCAGGCGACGAGGACGGCTGTGTCTCTCCGGTCCTCTGCGGATCCTGTCCCGCATCGGTCAGGAGGAGCCCTTCGATCTGTCCCAGAAGAACCAGCTGCGTCTGTCTCAGTCTGACGGCGGGAGCTCCGGTCGAGAAGAAGACGAGGACAGTCTGTACCGAATGAGCCAGTACAGTCCTGACCTCTACAAGGCCCGAGAGGAGGAGGAAGAGGAGGCCAACGACGAAGAGCAGAAGAAGAAACCAGACCACACGTTCTACAGCGATAAAGAGGACGATTTCTGACGGACAACAAGACAGAGACTGACAGACACGCTGGGAATGATGATGTTTTAAATATTTTTTCATGTGAAAAATGTACAGAAATCTACGAACACTGCAAAAAATGATTTTCTGAGTCAGTATTTTTGATGCTTTCCAGTACAAAATATCTAAATACATTTATTTGAAGAGAAAAATTACTTAAATTGTTCAGTCTTGAGTTTATGCTTAAAACAAGACAAAATATTTACCATTGGGGTCAGAAGATTAAACTTAAAACAAGATTATTTTTCTGACCCCATTGGCAGATATTTTTCTTGTTTTAAGTAATATTTTGAACAATAAAAATAAATTTTGCTTTACAAGTACATTGCAAAAAAATGATTCTCTTACTCAGTGTTTCTGTCTTGTTTTCTAGAATAAATATCTAAACATTCTTGAATCAAGATGCATTTACTGTACAAGATTGTCAGATATTTCTGCTTGTTTTAAGCAAAAACGAACTATTTTTTTACAGAAAACAAGACATACTATCTTTAGTCGGTTCACTTGTACAGTAAATGCATCTTGATTCAAGAAAGTTTACTGGAAAACAAGACAAATCCTAAGTAGTTTTTTTCTACTTGCTAATATTTCATAATGTTCAATGAAATTAATATAATTGAAGAAAACTGATATATTTCTGACCATTAGTGCTAATTGCCTTCAATGGAGGTGTTGTTGCTTCTGATAAATGAATGATGAATGGGTTGAGGCAGTACTGACTGCTGTATGATTTCTGATAGTTTTGTATTTTTGTAAACACATAGATGATTTTATTTGCCTGTGAATCAACTGCAGTGTGAACGCTGATCAATATTTAAATACAATAAATTCATTTAAAGATGAAACTTTTGAATTTTAAATGCATTGACAGCACATTGACTATAAATACATTTTCATGGCAAATAATATTTAATAATACTTTCTTTTTTAGTTTACTGCAAAAAATATTTTCTTTTTTTATTATTATTATTATTTTGTTACTTAGTGTTTTTACTTTTCTCCCCCGGAATAAATATCTAACTATTCATCAATAAAGATAAATTTACTTGAGAAGCAAAATGACTGAAGTCTTGTTTTGTAAGTTTTGCTTAAAACAAGAAAAATACCTAAAATCTTACTTTAAATGGAAAACTAGATTATTTTTCTTGCTGCGTTGGCAGATATGTTTCTTGTTTTAAGCAAAAACTACAAATATTTTTAAAACAAGACTGATTATCTTAAGTAATTATCTTAAGACTTAAGTTATTTTGCTTCTCAAGTAAATGTCTTTATTAAAGAATGTTTCTAACGAGAAACAAGACAAAAATACTGAGTAATTTGTTTGCACTTTATACCTGAAAATATGAGAAAAAACTAACTTCAGAACTGAAAGGGAAAATAAATCATTTTTCTGACCCAATTGGCAGATAGTTTTTGATAGTTAATAGTTAATGAATTATAATACAACTTTCAGCAAACAAAATGTAATATCTTCAGTCACTTTGATTCTCCAGATATTTGTACTAGAAAATGATACATAAATACTATTTTTTGCAAACCTTTAAAACTAGCATATCTTGTTACCCTGGAGCACAAAAACAGTCATAGGGGTCCGTTTTTTTAAATTGAGATTTATACATCATCTGAAAACTGAATAAATAATCTGTCCATTGATGTATGGTTTGTTATGATAGGACAATATCTGGCTGAGATACAAAATCTAAATATTGAGAAAATCTCCTTTAAAGTTGTTCAAATGAAGTTCTTAGCAATGCATATTACTAATCAAAAATGAAGTTTTGATATATTTACGGTAGGAGATTTACTAAATATCTTCATGGAACATGATCTTAATATCCTAATGATTTTTGTCATAAAAGAGAAATGTATAATTTTGAGCCATACAATGTATTGTTGGCTATTGCTACAGATATACCTGTGTTACTCATGACTGCTTTTGTGCTCCAGGGTCACATATCAGAGCAAACAGCCAAGCAAATATATTCTTAAGTTAACTTAAATGTAGTCTATTTTTACTCTACAACCTTTTGGACAGGTTTTCTTCCTTAAAAAGAATAACACACTTCCTCAGCAAAGAAAAGGAAGTATTGGAGAATAAGCAGCAGCGCTGATCAAACACACATCTCTCCTCGCTGTGGGCGTCCAAACCCTTTACACAAGATAACACACTTCTCATTGTTGATGCCTATTGTTTCCCAGTTTGGTTGCAGAAAAAGAACAAAAACTAATCTGATTTTTACAACAAAAAATGTGGTGCACAGTTACAGTGGAAATGGAGAGAAAGAGAGTTGGGCGGCATCCACCAATTCAACCAGTTTGAAATAATTACGTCTTTGAAAGACGTCCAATGCATTATTTACTAATAGTAAAAACAGGGGAATAAGTTGTGAAATAAATTAAAATTTAGAATGATTTCTGAAGGATCACGTGTCACTGAAGACTGCTGAAAATACAGCTTTGATCACAGAAATAAATTACAGTTTAACACATATTCACATAGAAAACAGCTGATTTACATTCTAATAATATTTCACTATTTTTACTGTATTTTTAATCAAATAAAAGCAGCCTGGGTGAGCAGAAGAGACCTCTTTTAAAACACACACACAAGCATAATTATTCCAAACATTTGACTGGTGCTGTACAGTTTACTGGATCTGTGCAAGAACAGTCAACTCTCAGGGCTTTTTTAGGCTCCACACCTTCTGGGTATTTGTCCTGATGAAACTCTGAGAGCAAAGAGGAAGTGCTCAGATCCTCTTCCTGTCTTCCAATCACCTCAATGTTTCGTTTGAAGCCTATGAAAACACACAGAATCAGGTACTGTGAAGCGTCTCTGCTGAACTGAAAGTCCTGGATGAATCAGGACAAAGGGGCTTCTGTAAACACGGCGCTGCTGAGAAAACTGTAGCAGCGTGAAAAATAAAACCCACACGGTCTGTTCACTTCCGCTTCTGTATGACCAGAGCCAACGGTTAATGACCCGTCCTGCCACATTTACACCTCAACAACACTTCATAACACACTCCAGCGGCCTTTCATTCAACACAAAAGCACATTTTCCCTTGCCGCAAAAAAAAAAATTATTTTTAAAAAATATATGTCAAAATATTTGTTCAAATGTATTCACGTATATGCATTTTCTCTATTTTTTCTGGCTTTTTTTTAGGATATTTTTTACTCATTTTATAAGCATTCAAAAATATTTCAATCTAAGAAAATACATTCACATCAGGATTATCAATTGTGAAAGTGGTTGAAAGGTGGTTAAATAAAACCATATTTTAAAATAAATAAATAGGGCCAAATAAATACATTTTTGTTACTTGAAATAAAATACAAAAAACTTAAACTTATTTTATTTTATCTTGTTTCAATGGCAACATTTCTCATTTTCACTCTATGAACTAATAAAACTAAAACTGAAATAAAAAATGAATAAAAACTGTTAATTAAAAATTAATTAAAATAATAATAATAAATTAATAATACATTTTAATTAATTAATTAATTAAAACTCTACCTATTTATAAACAACACAAACTACTAAAAATGACAAAAACACACAAATAAAATACTAAAACTTGAAGTAAAATTAAAATGAAAGCAGAAAATATAAGAATAAAATATTCACAAAAATATAGTGAAATAATACTGAACTTTTACTCGTGTGAAGATATAACACAAAGCATACTGTAAGACTGGAAATGTATTTTCTTGTCCCTGAAATCTAATTTGAAAAATATTTTAATAATTTCAAGAATATATTTTATTGAGCGTTGTTGTTTACAGCATATATATTTAGATCTATTCAGTGTTTCTTCAGTCCTCTGCCATCTCTCAGGTCTCTAAAACAGTTCTTATGAATGATTGCAGTAGAAGCACTTCTACAGACAGATGCTTAATTCAGTCTTGATTTAACACAGTTTCCGGCTGGTCAGTTCATGTCAATTGTGTGTCTTTGGTTTTTCTTGTTTGTAAAAGCAGTCAGTTCCTCTGAGGATGTTTAGACCAAACGTCTGTGCAGAAACACAGCATTATTTCCAGCACGAGGCTCTTTTCTTGGAAACTCAAGTCATTCTGCACTTTATTTTAGTTTTTCCCACATGCACCTTTATTTTACTTTACATGCTGTGTTTTAGGAGGCAGTTTATTATTATGATTTTTCCAATACTTATACAGTGAATTGAGAAGAAAGGTGTTTCTAAAGTGTATTTAAATTCATTTTCAGTTGATTTCAAATCAGCAGGGTTTATTATGGGATTAGAGCGCCCTCTATCGGACACGCCTGCAATCACGTGAACCATGAGGCGTGTAACAATTATATTATTAGAATTACTCAGTTATAGAATTATTAGAATCAACCTTGATCGTTCATTTAATCTTTAACTAATAGTAAAAATAATTAAAATCACTTTCACGGGTCAACGCGTGGGCTCAGACTAGACTATACCATTGCGGACGCACTGGGTTGGTTACATTAAAATGTAAGCTACTTTAAAATACAAGGTATGCCTCTGATATAGGTAACAAATACTGTCTATCTTTCTGTAAATGTTAGTAATAACAATGTATTTCCTAATGTTATGCATCCAAGCGATTCCCCGCCGAATGGTTCAGTCTAAAGATGGCGGCCTCCATCCTGCAGCGCTTTCTGTCTCCTGTACAAACTTTTACTAAATGCGTCAATTACAGATTGATCGGTAAGTGTCAATATTTATTGATTAATAATCATGCTGTCGTGCTAAATTCAGATCAGGATAGATGCGGAAGCGTAAGGCTTTGGTTTGTAGTACAGGCGCGTGACGAGGTCGTGCTCGAGTTTTTTAGTCAAATTAAACACAGATAGTTTTATAATCGATTTAACCATGTTTTTGTTTTTTTAGACTATATAAATAGATTATGCATGATGTCATCATCTGACAATAATTAATTTCGTTCCACATGTAGCGGATTTGAATGTATTGTTGTCTATTGCTACAGATATATATCTGTGCTGTTTATGACTGATTTTGTGCTGCAGGGTCACATATTTATTAATGCATAAACAGAAAATGCAATTTAAGGATTGATATCAGTTCATTAAATTTTTTAAATTTGATCTACTTGTTTTATTTTTTTATTTTTATTTTTAAAAACATGACCCTTTCAGACTTGCACTCTTTGTTTTCTAACTGCTTGTTTTCTATATATATATATATATAAAAGGCCTCTAACACCAGTTTCTCTATTCTTTTTCTGTTCTATCTATCTGTTTTCTTTTTATCTATTATATAATATAATAATAACTGAGACTTGTTATAGCACATGCATATTATTGCTCTTTTCTTGATTCTGATTGCTTCTACTGTCCTGATTTGTTTGGATAAAAGCGTCTGCTAAATGTAATGTAAATGTCAAATGCAGATGTGTTGATAATTGATGAGTGCATCTCTTTCTTTGTTTTCTATCAGCCAGGAGATGTCTGCTGTCTCCGGCGTACACAGACCCTGCTGTTTGGGAGCAGAGACCGAGAGATGCTCAGGATCTGGGTGAGATGATGATGATGTCTGTCCTTATTTAACAGTCTGTCTGATTTCAATGTGCCTGGACTTCAGTGTTTGTTTCTGCTGCAGGTCAGCTGGCTTCTCTGATGGACAGAACGTATGAGAGGAAGTTTCCCGTCAGCTCTTTGGTCATCGCCAGGGTCAGAGATGATTTGACATTGCATTAAACACAATGCATCCACACGAAATACTCTGCTGCTTATGTATGCATGTGCATATGTGTTTAACATAAACACAACATTTGAAGTGGATCAAAACCTTTCATCAAAATGCTTTCTTGTCTTAGGACTTTTTTGATCCACTTCAAATGTTGACTACTGTATATTAGAATAATAATAAAAAAATCAAACATTTTTATTTTGTGAATTCATGACTTCACTGCAAAACATGATTCTCTTACTCAGTGTTTCTGTCTTGTTTTCTAGAATAAATATCTAAACATTCTTTAAATCAAGCATTTATTTGATTTAAAATCATTTAAGATGTTAAGTCTTGATTTCTCAATTTGTGAGTTTTTGCTTAAAACAAGCTAATTAATCAGAAAAATAATCTTAATTCAAACACTAAACAAGATTATTTTTATTTCCCCATTGGCAGATATTTTTGCTTGTTTTAAGCAAAAACTCACATAATATCTTAAATCATTTCACTTGTCCAGTAAATGCATCTTAATTTAATAATGTTTAGATATTTATACTAGAAAACAAGACAGAAACACTGAGTAAGAGAATCATTTTTTGCAGTGTCGTTCATGTAAAATGGGATATTTGTATTTTTTATAGTTTTTGCCATGAGAATAGCCTAAGTATGTAAATATACTACTGCTCATGTAAAATGTGTATTAAGTTGTGAGACACTGTAAATAAAGTCAACATTTTGTTTAGTTCATAGATAATTTATCATCAAAGGAGGAAGTCGATCAAGCACAATATTACCTACATAAGTAAGTATCATTACATAACTCTTGAAAGGTTGCTGTTTGCTCAGTACTGATTGAGTTAGTGCATCTGCTGGATTTGTTGAAGTGTAAAGTTGAAGATCTCCTCAGGTTTCGTCACAGTCCAAACTGCTGGTATCTTCGGGACTGGACCACTCACAGCTGGATCCGACATTGTCTTAAATACGGTGCCAGAGATAAAGCCCTTTACACGCTGAAGAACAAGGTTTGGAAGATGTCAGATTATGCTTTCACTTTATACACAAAGCTTGGAATAATTAAGAAAGAAGTCTCTTCTGCGCAACAAGGCTGCATTTATTTGCTTAAAAATACAGTAAAAATTATTAGAATTTAAAAAATCTGTTTTCTATGTGAATATGTGTTACAAAATTTGAAATGTGTGTCTGTTAATAAACATTTTTCATAATCATTCTCATATTGGGAAATGATATTAAATCTAAATAAGTGATTGTTTGTAGCAGATTCAGGCCTCTTTATTTGACTGTAGGTTCAGTTTGGCATGTTTCCTGATGACTTCACCTTCAATCTTCTGATTGACTCCTTTATAAAAGACAAAGACTTTAAAGGTTTGTAATGCCTCCATCATCCAGAACATTTGCATAAGACAAACACAATCATGAGACGTCTCTAATTCAATCCAGGAGCGTGTTCGCTGGTGGAGGAAGTGATGCTTCAGGAATCGTTTGAGCGAATCTCCACACAGATTCTGTCGCTTTATGCCCTCAGCAGATATCTGGCAAGCAAACCTGAACTCAGTGTAAGTAGGTGAGTGTGTGGATGTGCTGCTGGATCTGGGCAGTGCTGTGATGGGAATGTTTGTGTTGTAAATGTTCAGTGGCAGGAGGAGAGGAACATGGGAGCGTCTCTGATGCTGGCTGGACTAAAGCAGGACAACTCTGCTGGTTTCAGCGCTCGGCTTCTGGGATCGGCTCTTATTGGTGTGTATGCATTAGTGATGATGGGAGAAACACAGCTTTTTGAAAATTTGAACCAATTGTTTTGCAAAATGATTCACTGTTTCAAAGCGACGCATGCAGGACAAAACTGTGTAAATGCAATAAATACACTGCCTGATCTGTAAGATGTTTAATGTTTTTAAAGACGTTTCTTCTGCTCATCAAGGCTGTAGCTATTTGATCAATAATACAGAAATTCTTGTTTTGTTTGGTTTATGGAAAGTTTGGTTAATCAGGACAATATGAGACTATTATCTACAACTCTTCCTTTTTATCTTACAAATATGCAATTAAACATCTCTACACGTTTATAAAACTGAAAAATAAATAATGTATTAAATAATTTTTTTTTTTATGAAATTCCACCAAACCTTGTGGTTTTATTGTCGAGACATTATTACCCTTTTTATTGATATTTAAAAATATATATCTTTATAGTTTTAGTATTTTTTTTTTCCATATGTTTTGTTTATTATTATATTATTTTTAATAGATTTTTATAAATAGAAAAATGTTGTCTAAAATATTAAGTTTTATTGCATCAGGTTAAATTAAATTTGCTAGTAAAATGTTATTATTTTGAATCATTTTTCATGTTTTCCCTTCCATTTTTTCCCATTTTAATTTTAGTTAAATTATTTGTGTATTTTATTGTCTGTTTATGTATCTGTATAGATTCTATTCATCTTTATTTTAGTTTAGTTATTTTAATACAAGAAGTTAAACTAAATTAAAATGCTGCCTTGCAACTAGCTTTATTTTTATTTTATTTTAGTTCATGTTTATTTTATTTGAAGTAACAACAAAAGTTAATTGTTTTTATGTTCAGTTTTAGTTTTGGTTAACTATAATAATCCTGCCTCCAAAGAGCCGCTTCAGATTGGAACCCAAAACCAGTCCAATTCCTCACTGCAAAACATGATTCTCTTACTCAGTGTTTCTGTCTTGTTTTCTAGTATAAATATCTAAACATTCTTGAATCAAGATGCATTTGCTTGACAAGATTATTGAAAAAAAAAAATCTAAATTTTGTTAGTTTTTGCTTAAAACAAGCAGAAATATCTGCCAATGATGCAAGAAAAATAATCTTGTTTAGCTTTTGATTTAAGATCATTTTTCTTACCCCATTGGCAGATATTTCTTCTTTGTTAACAAGTTCAGGAAACGCATGGACTATGTTGCAGATATGTTGTTCTGCACGTCTCTGAGCATCAGATAGTCTCATCTCCCGATCGTGTCTCCAGGTAAAGTCGAGCTGTCCAGAGGAATTCATGCCGTTTTCCACGAGATGCCCCTGATCTGGACCTCCGGTTATCTTGGGCGAGCCCTCGCCGTCATGGACGCTGTGTGTGACTTCAGAGACGTCAAGTTATCTGAGGAAGTTGTGAGTATTTACAGAGATAACTAATTAACCATAATGAGGTTTTACCGTGGTACATATTTATCTTGTCTGAGGGAAAAGTTTAAAGAGAAACCACTTGAATAATGTTTTTGAAGTAAATCTTTGAGATCGCTGAAGAGAAGTTAAGAAACGTCTCGGTTACGTATGTAACCCTCGTTCCCTGAAGAAGGGAACGGAGACGTCACGTCGGTGACCGACGAATTGGGATCTCGCTTAGAGAGACCAATCCCCTACGAGAGTATCTAAACGAGCCAATGCACATTGGCATGCGATTATTGCATCCAGCTGCCGCTAATCACAGCGTGAGTATAATTAGGCAGCGGGTGCAGCGCATATTCAGGTTTTCGCTGAGGAGCCGAGCCGGTGACCCGGCCGCTCAGCGGTGGTACAGCAGCCGTGGCGATGGGACGTGACGTCTCCGTTCCCTTCTTCAGGGAACGAGGGTTACATACGTAACCGAGACGTTCCCTATCAGTCGGTCACTCCGAGTCACGTCGGTGACCGACGAATTGGGATCCCTACCAAAAGGCCACGGGTACTGCCCCTTCCAGTGTCCTGTGGAAGCCTCCTGAGCCCCTATTTTTTGGCGCAGGTCAGGGCTACCGCAGAAGACCAGCTACTGCTACCATGGCACTACCCACTCAGTAAGACTGGATAACACTGGGAAAACGTACCCATTCCAGTTGGAACCGGACGCTACGGAAGCTCGCCCTTCCAATTACGCATATGATCAACCTTAGGCGCATATGGAGGATTAGAGGAATTTGTACCTCATGGAGATTGGCAGAAGACCTGCCGGGGAAACACGGGCTCTCAGGCTATACCTTGGACTATACACATATGGGGTCCAAAAAAGGCCTTTCATATGGAACCCAGCCCTCTACCGGTTCTCATGGATTCAGCGAGTGAGGGCCTGGCGTCAGATGCTCCGCCACATCTGACTGCCGAGGGGACGGAGGAACTCGACAGGGTCTACAGTACGGACTCTCTGGAGCAGTTTTAGCAAGCCGACCCGAAAACGGGACCTCTCAGTGCTTCTACCCGTTTGAGGTGAGAACACAGGAGGAAACCGGTTCCACACGAAGGCTATAGAACCTAGCGAACGTGTTAGGGGTCGCCCAGCCCGCAGCTCTACAAATATCTGCCAGCGAGGCGCCACGAGCCAACGCCCAGGAGGATGCAACAGCTCTAGTAGAGTGAGCTCTCAACCTGAACGGGCAGGGCACACCCTGTACCTGATAAGCCAGGGTGATGGCGTCCACTATCCAGTGGGCCATCCTCTGCTTGGAGACGGCCTTCCCCTTCTGCCGGCCTCCGTGACAGACAAAGAGCTGGTCTGAGGTCCTGAAGCTTTGTGTCCTGTCAACGTAGCATCTCCGCGCTCGGACGGGACAAAGCAAGCAAGGGCTGGGTCTGCCTCCTCCGAGGGCAGCGCTTGCAGGCTCACCACCTGGTCCCTGAAGGGAGTAGTGGGAACCTTGGGCACGTAGCCAGGCCGGGGCCTCAGGATTACCTGGGAGTCAGCCGGCCCAAACTCTAGGCACGAATCGTCGACCGAAAATGCGTGCAGGTCCCCTACCCTCTTGATGGAGGCCAATGCAAGCAGGAGCAGAGTCTTCATTGAAATAAACTGCAGCTCAATCGACTGCAAAGGCTCAAATGGGGCCTGCTGTAGTGCTTTCAGCACTAGAGACAGGTCCCAAGAGGGTATAGAGGGGGGCCGTGGAGGATTTAACCTTCTTGCCCCCCTAAGGAACCTGATGACCAAGTCATGCTTACCCACCGACTTCCCTTTCACGGGGTCATGGTTGGCAGCAATCGCAGCCACATAGACTTTAAGGGTGGAGGGAGACAGCCTTGGCTCCAACCCCTGCTGCAAAAAGGAAAGCACGACTCTGATCGGGCACTTTCGGGGGTCTTCTCGGTGAGAAGAACACCACTCGACGAACAGGTTCCATTTCAAGACGTAGGCCTGTCTCGTGGACGGCGCTCTAGCCGAAGTGATGGTGTCAACTACCCCTTGGGGTAGGTCACCTAGAACCTCCGCGTCCCGTCCAGGGACCAGACATGAAGTTTCCAGCTTCTTAGGTCTGGACGCGGGTGCAAAAAGGTGCCCCGTCTCTGAGTCAGTAGATCCTTACTCAGAGGAATCTGTCAGGGAGGGGCTGTCACGAGGAGCATCAGTTCTGAGAACCAAGTCCGAGTGGGCCAGTACGGCGCCACGAGCAGGACCTGCTGCTCGTCCCCCCTGATCTTGCATAGTATCTGTTTTTGCGAGAAGGCTCACTGGGGGAGACGCACACTTGCGAAGGCCCCGCGGCCAGCTGAGCTGGACCGTCTGGGGATGGAGTCTCCATTCTCCGGGGAGCGCAGCTCGTGACAGCTCGTCGGCTGCCCGGTTGAGCAAGCCCGGAATATGAATGGCACGAAGCGACCTCAGATGCTTCTGACTCCAGAGGAGGAGGTGGCGGGCGAGTTGCGACATGCGACGGGAGCGCAGACCACCTTGTCGGTTGATGTACGCAACGGTCGCAGTGTTTTCCGTGCGGACCAGTACGTGTTTGCCTCGTAAACGCCTTCTGAGACGGACCAAGGCCAGACGTACCGCTAGCAACTCTAGGCAATTGATGTGCCAGTGCAGTTGGGGGCCCGTCCAAACCCCCGACACCGCAAGCCCGTCGAACGTGGCACCTCAGCCGGTGGTGGAGGCATCCGTGAAAATCACAGCATGCCTGGAGACCTGTTCCAGGGGCACTCCTGCCCGCAGAAACGAAAGGTCTGACCACGGGGTGAGGGTTCGGCGGCAGGCCGGTGTGACTTGGACCCGGTGAGTGCCGCGCTGCCACGCCCACCTCGGGACTCGGCCATGGAGCCAGTGTTGAAGCGGCCTCATATGAAGCAGCCCCAGCGGCGTGACTGCCGCTGCAGCTGTCATATGCCCCAGGAGCCTCTGAAATTGTTTCAGTGGGGCCGCTGTCCTGCTCTTGAACGCATTCAAGCAGTTCAACACCGACTGAGCACGTTCCTACGTGAGGCGTGCTGTCTGACTGACCGAATCCAACTCCATACCGAGAAAAGAGATCCTCTGCGTCGGGGAGAGTTTGCTCTTTTCCCAGTTGACCTGAAGGCCCAACTGGCTGAGGTGTGACACCAAATCCCTGTGTTCGCACAACTGGTCCTGAGACTGAGCCAGTATAGGCCAGTCGTTGAGGTAGTTGAAAATGCGAACGCCCTGTTCTCTCATGGGAACAAGGGCTGCCTCCGCAACTTTCGTGAAGACACGGGGTAACAGGGACAGCCCGAAGGGCAGGACCTTGTACTGATATGCCCGTCCTTCAACGCAAACTGCAGGAATGGCCTGTGGCGCGGAAGGAATCGACACATGGACGTACACGTCCTTCAGGTCGACCGCTGCAAACCAATCTCGGGGACGGATGCACCCAAAGATGCGTTTCTGCGTGAGCGTCTTGAACGAAAGCCTGTGAAGGGCCCAGTTCCAGACACGCAGATCCAAGATTGGTCGTAACCCACCGCTTTCTTGGGCACAATGAAGTAAGGGTTGCAAGCCCTGTCTTCATATCGGCTGGAGGGACCGGCTCCATCGCGTCCTCCGCCAGTAGGACAGCGATCTCTCCACACAAAACATGAGCATCAGCTGCCTTCACTGCTGTGAGGTGGATGCCCCTGAACTTGGGAGGAAACTGAACCGCGTAGCCGAGTCAGATGGTCCACTGGAGCCAGCAAGACGGGCTGGGTAGACAGGCACCCAGACACCGTACAAGCGGAGCAGCGGGACCACCGACGTACCCGCGGTGGGGCAGCGAGGTGGAACACAGGAACACGGCCCGTGGCGGACCAAGGGGTCTGAGTGTGCGGTGCGTGCTTACCTGGTTCCGAGGTTTGGCAGAGGGTGCGTGAGTAGGGCCTTTGATGACGCTCTCGAACCGCCCACTGCTGCCAGCTGGCGAAGAGGAGGATGAGCGCGGTCCAGAGTTGGTCCGTCCGCGACTCTCCATGCCCTCTTGGGACCCAGGGCAGAGACAACCGCTTCTTGTCGAGATTTTTGAAATAGGAGAATCTCCACCCGGCCCTCCACCGGGGGAGGGGGAGGCGCATCCGCCACCTCCCAAAGCAGTCCTCTCTCTCTCTCTCTGGGTCGCCCGTCCTGTGCCTCTTGCTCTTCCGCTCACCGCCAGGTTTGACGGGGGCCAGGACGGGCGGGGCGGCCTGCCTACGCCCAGCTCAACGGCACCGCTTCTGGAAGCTGCTGCGGATGCGGTGCGGGAGCAGGGACGGACGCAGGGGCCGCCCTCGGCGACAAGCAGGCTGGGGCGCTGCAGCCGGCGGACGGGTGGAGGCAGCAGCTGCCCGCCGGGGCAGGAGGTGTTGGATCGCCTCAACCTGCTCGTGAGCAGCCGAGAACTGCTGGGCCATGTTCTCGACTGCGTCGCCGCAGAGGCCAGTCTGGGACACAGGGCCCTTGAGGAACCGATACTTTGTCGGTGTCCCCATGTCGACCAGACACAGCCAGGGGTGAACGTCCTGGACCACAAGTGTGGACATCGCACGACCCAGAGACCGCGTCACCTTCGTCGCTCGTAGCGCGAGGCCCGAGGTACAAGCTCTCAGAGCTTCCGGATCGTAACCACCCCCGTGCACGTCTTCAGTGCCTTTAGCCTGAGGACCCTGCAGTAACGCCGTAGCGAAAGGTGGAGGCAGCTTCCCCACAGGCCATATAAGCCCCGCCGGACAGACCAGATGAGTACCTACAGGCCCGGAAGGGGAGGCACGGTTCGCCCCGCCGAGTGGAGACGGTATTAGGACACAACTGCATCGCAACCGACCGCTCCACCGGGGGGACCCCCGTATACCCCCTAGCTGCGCCACCGAGGGTGGTGAGGGGGAGGAGCTAGCAGGGCGGTTTCTGGCAGTAAAAGGTGCCGTCCACGACCTGGTAAGCTCCCCATGCACCTCCGGGAGAGAGGCACTAGGGCAGGGCGCTGAGAACCAGCGCAAACTACCCCGAGAAACCAGTCGTCCAACCTCGAGGGCTCAGGACACGGTGGGATCTCCACTCGAGCCCTACCCTCTCAGTGGCCCGGGAAAGCATAGCCGTGATTTCTAGATCCGACTCAGGCACTGCTACTGCCGGAGCAGCAGCAGCCGAATCTTCTTGCCCAGAAATCTCCAGCTCACCCTCCGATGCAGCAGTCGACGTCTGGTGACCGGGAGGAGCGCCAGGGTAACTGCTGGTGCTCCCCTTGTAGAGGGCCCAGCACGCTCCACTGACAGCTCAACTGGTTTTGGAGCGCAAGAGGGGCAATGGTCCCTCAAGGGTTGGTTCCCTGGAGGGTTTGCCACTATGCCACCGCCTGAAATGGTCCCCATCTGTCTGCAGCCAGAACGAGGGCCAAATCAAGGCAGGGGCAACAGAGCTCCGTCCCTTTGTCGAGGTATCGGAGCCTGGCCCGCAACTCCAAGATGATCACCTTCCCATGAGAAGATGCCTCAACCACGAACGCCACCTCAGCATGCTTACTGCCCAGGCATGTGAGGCAGTGATCATGACCATCACCCGGCCCCAGGTAACGACCGCATCCAGAAACGCACGGGTGACACGTTGTCTGAAGCAAGACCCAACTCGTCTTTACAAAGACGCAACGTCAAGTTTGCCAGATGCAACGTCGTCTTTAAAAAGACGCACCCGTGAATGCTCTTTTAGAGAAATCACTCTTTCAGTGTGCTGAAGCGCACAGGGGAGATGGCCACTTGCAACACAATCAGGGGGTAGTGCAGCCTGATGTGTGCAACCCACTCGACACAGGAAGAACCACCGCCGCTGAAGCGCCGTACCGCCGAAGCGCCGTACCGCCAGCACGAGAGTCTCCCAAAGAGCGTGCTTAACTCGTTGAATTCACGCGTCAGCAGAGGTCAGGAGCAGAACAATGTAACCGCTCGGCTCCGAAGCGAAAAGCTGAATATGCGCTGCACCCGCTGCCTAATTATACTCACGCTGTGATTAGCGGCAGCTGGATGCAATAATCGCATGCCAATGTGCATTGGCTCGTTTAGATACTCTCGTAGGGGATTGGTCTCTCTAAGCGAGATCCCAATTCGTCGGTCACCGACGTGACTCGGAGTGACCGACTGATAGGGAACTACTTTTTACTGGGATGATGCAAGATTCTGTTGTGAAAATGAAAATGGTGTGGATTATTGTGATGTTTTTATCAGCTGTTTGGACTCTCATTCTGACGGCACCCATTCACTGCAGAGCATCCATTGCTGAGACACTGATGCAGAGACACATTTCTACAAAATGTTTTGAAAACTAGAAGAGCATTTTGTCAAGAGTTGCATGTAATTTATATTGAACGCACTGAGAGTTGCTTTGATTAAGCGCATCTGCAAAATGAATGAGTGTAATGCCGTGTGATTGAGTTGTTGAGGGTTGAAGCATCTCTGTGGCTTTCAGCTGGATCATGTGGAGAAGATATTGCAGGATCTCTCAGTGATCTCTGATGGACAGAACGTCACTGAGACGCCGCTGGAGGAGGAAGATGAGCTGGAGACACAGAAACTACCAGAGTACATCAACCGCTTCAAGGTTAGTTTTTCTTTCATTAAATGCACTAAACATTTATATAAACGCCTTCTAAACTTTATCACAGAGTGTGCTCATTGCATTTCAGAGGAAATTAGTAATATATTTATACTGAATAATTAACACATAGCAGACTAGGATAAATGGTAATGTATCATAATTGATGCGCATATTTCTAAGGCCTCTAAATGAGTTCACACACAATGTCCTCCCTGTCGTCTGATTAGTTTAGAGTGTTTTATCTAATAAAAGCTCTTTTAGTGTAATTGTACAGGTGTCCAGCTTCAGCTGCTGCTTCTCGTGTCAAATCTTGACTGATTTTATCAAGTAAATGTCAGAATAACTGCAGTAATATCTCCAGATGAACTCTTACTGGACTGAAGCAGCTCAGCTTTACTTGATTCTCCATCAATCATCTTTTAGTCTCAAATCTGATCATCAGGATCTTTTGAGGAGCGTTTGTTTCCAGAAGCTTTACTTTCTCTGTTCCTCAGCGGAGGAATGATCTTCATCTCACATCTTCTGAGGAGCGTTTATTTCTTCATCTCTCAATCAGCATTGCATTATATGTTTGGATCATTTCAGTCTCATCTTACTGAGTCATATTACTGGAGATATAGAGTGACCGCTGATATTTAGATCATTTTATGTCAGTATCTGCTCTACTATTATAAAGATCTCATTCATTTACATTACAAACAGCAGAATTTCATCATAAATATCAGCATCTGCAGCAAATTCATATTTTTGCTCAATTTGAGTCACTGAATAAAATCAAGCTGTTTTTTTTTCGTCATATCCTCACTACATCAGACTATATGAGTCTTAAAAAACCTTATGGATAAATTATGATACAAAAACATAAAACACATGAGATCCTGGAGCACAAAAGCAGTCATGAGTAACACAGGTATATTTGTAGCAATAGCCAACAATACATTGTATGGATCAAAATTATACATTTCTCTTTTATGACAAAAATCCTTAGGACATTAAGATCATGTTCCATGAAGATATTTAGTAAATTTTCTACCGTAAATATATCAAAACTTCATTTTTGATTAGTAATATGCATTGCTAAGAACTTCATTTGAACAACTTTAAAGGAGATTTTCTCAATATTTAGATTTTTTTGCTCCCTCAGATTCCAGATTTTCTAATAGTTGTATCTCAGACAAATATTGTCCTATCATAACAAACCATACATCAATGGAGAGATTATTTATTCAGCTTTCAGGTGATGTATACATCTCAATTTCCAAAAATTTACCCTTATGACTGGTTTTGTGCTCCAGGGTCACATATGCGCAAATATATTATTCTGAAGGTTCAATAAGCTTTTCAACTATAGATACTACTGTATATGTCAGGCTTTGGAGGGTTGATTTGTGAGCTCAATGTGTTGGTAGGAGCTGAAGGAGAGACTGGTGTCCCAGGACAAGATGGACTCGAGGAGCCTGGAGTCTCTGGTATCGGCTCTGACGCAGCAGACGCTGGCGGCCTGTGAAGATGCAGATATGGCTGAATACCAGCAGACGGTGAGCAACTGGGAGACCGAGCGCCAGCAGCTCATTCAGAGAGAAAGAGAGACGAAAGAGAAGAACCAGAAGGAGCGTCTGAGCAAACAGTGACCGCCGTCCTCCAGACAGAGCATTGTTTGTCATGTTTATTGTCTTTGGTTGGGTCGATTGAGAGAGAGGTTTGTGTGTTAATATTATTTGGATTCTTTTTCAATGCCCTGTAAATCTGAACAGTATAAATAAACAATGAAAATCTCTTTTATTTAGTCTCGGTCCTTTCATACTGTATGTAGAAGAATAACAGGATTTACACTATCAGTCAAAAGTTTGGATTTTTAATGTTTGTGAAAGAAGTCTCTTCCGTGCGTTTATTAAATAAAAAAATCAGCTGTTTTCTATGTGAATATCTATTAAACTGTAATGTATTTCTGTGATCTGCAGCTGTATTTCCAGCATCATTACTCCAGTCTTCAGTGTCACATGATCTTCAGAAATCATAATAATATACTGATTTACTGCTCAACAAACATTATTATTATTATCAATGTTATGTTATGTCTTTGTTTCGTCTCATGAATTACACAACACTGTTATTGATCCGCTTCCAACTCAAACAAACCAGCGCATCTGCTATCATTACGCATCTTCAAGTTGAGCGTTTCTTCATGGCTTCTTCTGCGTTTCCTGCGGCCACACAATCCCACAATCCCCCAGAACAAAACACATTCTGTGAGAGTCGCTGCTTATCAGGAGATTCTGACAAAAGGGCCAAAATCATGATTTATTGGAATCATGTCGTTTTCCAATGAACTTTGAATTCTTGAATTTTTGTCCTGCTGAAAACAGGCACTAAAACTAGTGTGATATCAATCTGTTTTTCCTGTAAATCAGCAACTGGGTAATAATTTGTGTGTTTATGGCCTTTTAATGGAAACTACAATCTCCTCCAATCTGCCTCTATTCAAACTCTTCTGTATTCATTCAGTGTTCCCGGGAATCTGGCTGCTGTTCAGCCATGAAAACACACAAACATCCCTCCGTCAAGACGCTGTGCTTCAAGTTTCCCTTCTACGGCCAACCTACACCTAAAGTACTCGATGGTGTTCGTGAGTGTTGTTGATGTACACTTGCATTCTAAAGTTTGGAACAATTTAAATGTTTTTGAAAGAAGTCTCTTCTGCTCACCCAGGCTGCATGTTTGATCAAAAATACAGTAAAAATTGTGAAATATTATTAATGTTTAAAATAACTCATTTCTATGTGAATCTCTGTTAAACTGTAATTTATTTCTGTGATCAAAGCTGAATTTTCAGCATCATTACTCCAGTCTTTAGTGATCCTTTATATGACACTGATATAAACAACCATTCAAAAGTGTGGGTTAAAACAAAATAAATATATTTTTACTCATTAAGGATGCAATAAATTGATCAAAAGTACCAGTAAAGACATTTATAATGTTACAAAAGCTTTCTATTTCAGCTTTGATCGCAGTAATAAATTACATATATATATGTGCATTCACATAGAAAAAAAAGCTCTTTTAAATGATAATATTTCACAATTTTTACTGTGTTTTTGATCAAACATGCAGCCTTTGCATTCCAAACCTTTGACCGTCAGTATATATGACAGTATAAGCAAGCGTGTGAATATTTGAGCATTATAATTAATCACCTTTTTGCTTTACCTAGTTCATTTTAAATGGTCCTCTGAAATATAATTATAATTTTTTTAAGAATAAATAATCCACGTAGTTTCTTAATGATCATTGTAGATGATACTGATGTTTTATTGAAGCAGCCTGATGGCAAATTAATTAATTACATATATGAAATAGTAATGGATAACATGTTAGACAGGCCAATAAATTAGGTGGTGTTTATTTCATATTGAGATACCTCCCCTTGTGTCTTTTCAATTAATGCTTTTTAGTTAATTTTGTGTAAAAGTTGTTTTTTCTGGACGTTTTCTGAAGTTGTTTTTTCTTTAAATTTACATTTAAGTTGCTATAATTAAATAAGACTTATATATATTAGTCTTTATTGAATCATCCTTATTGGTCTGATTTGGTGATTTTGTCTTTATTTTCATGCATTTTTGTCGCTCTGCCTGAACAGATTTTAAGGATTGCTCTTGTTTTAAACTGAAATCCCAGACTGCTGATTTTGGAAACGGGAATGGGAATCATCAATCATATTTCATGGCTGGAGGCGACGTTAATCAGAAGGTTATTTTTCCACCAAATTTGATTTGTGAAATTGGTGACATGTCAGATTTGATATCACACACACACCGTAGGAAGTGGTTTCATGTGTGATTTCATAATAAATGTCCCGTCTGTAAGTGACAGCTACTAAATGAATCAAATGTATTCTGGGGCTTTTTATGCAGTAATTGTATTATGATATAGCATCAGAGTGAATGGTAATTGAATTGTGTTTCTGGCTATCAAGCGCTGGTTCCTCTCGCTCTGTTTAGGTTTGCTCTGTTCTGGCACGTAACCCAAAACACTCAAACTGATTCGAATCATCATTTGATCCTGATTAAAGCTTTTCCTCTCGTCTATCTGCAGGAATCAGGACTTTTAATAAGATGCATTGCTGTTTTTCCTTTGTTTCCGAGACCAAAACAAACATTAGAGTGTGTCTTCAAATAAAATCTCCATTGCATTCTTTAAATTGGATAAATGACAATATTTTGTTAATGTGACGCACCATACCTTGAGTTTTGAGTGTTGGCTCAGATATTGAGTCTGACATCACCAATCTAAACAGTTTAGACTATACTGAGATTCTTTTGTTTAAGGACCATCTCTGTCATCATAAGCAGAGCAAACATGCTCAAATCCTGTCCTCCATAGATAGAAAGATCACAGATGGACGTACAGTATGACCTCGCATCACACCTTTAACATTAACAATCATGGAAGAAATCCTGAGAAACCAGAACTGTTTTACTATATCACTCAGATACTATTACAGTTTTTATTTTTATATTGTGTTTTTATTCTAGTTTTAGTAATTTTGTTGTTTTTAATTTTTATTATTTATTCAACTTTAGTTATTTTAGCACATCATTAACCTGAATGAAAATGAGAACTGTTGTTCTGGCAGCTATAAAATAAAATAGGTTTAAGGTTTAATTTATATTTTATTTAAGTTTATTTTATTTCAAGAAACAAAATGTTAATATTATTTAGATACTATTATAGTTTTATGAATGTTTTGAATTAGTTTTATATAGTTTAGCATTTTCTGTTTTCAATTTAATTATGGTAAAATATTAGTAAATTTAGTAAGAAGTTTTGTCAATTTTTTTTATGTTTATATTTTTATTAATTTTTATTTCAGTTTTAGTTCTAGTAATTGTGTTGGGTAGTTTTGTAAAAAAAAAATGGTTTTTTAAATGTTTATATTTTTATAAATTTTTTTCAGTTTTAGTAATTTAGTAGTTTTAAAGTTAATAAAAAATAAGAATTGTTGCCTTGGCAACTAGATGAAGTAAAATAAGTTAAAATGTTTATGTTTTATTTATTTCAGTTTATTTCATTTCAAGCAACATTTTTAGCATCCTTGAGATATATTATTGCTTTTATTAATATTTTGAATTCGTTTTTACATTTTCTATTTTCATGTTAAATTGAGTTGTTTTAGTCATTTTGTTGTGTGTTTATATATATATATATATATATATATTTATTTATTATTTTTTTTTTTAGTTATTTTAGTACTTCCAGTTGAATTAAATGAAAATGAGAAATGATGCCTTGGCTATAAGTGTACAGTTATATTTATGTTGCATTTTGTTTTGTTTCAGTTAAAGTTTATTTTATTTCAAGTAACAAAAGTATTTTTGTGGTTTTAGTTAACATGTTATAAATAAACTTTATTTACTTTTATTTTCTCTTATGCACAGAATAATAATATTAAATATGATGCAGCATCTGTTAAAAATGTATCTCAAAATAAATCGGAAGCATCAAAAGCTTGGAAAGAAGCAGTGATTTTCCACTCGGTTGACTGGCAAACACGCGTGTCCGCACATGTCCCCGCTGTAAAGGTAATTGTGCTGCTACTGTAGGTAGATGTTATTTAGAAATAGAAACAAGAACTCGAGGGATGAGCCAAAACCTCAGCATGCAGAGATCGGCTTATGATTACACATTCATATCTAAACTCTCACAATATCACATAGGTGTAGGGGTAATCTATTGATTTGAACAGCATCTCTGAGGTCACACAGGTATAAACTTGTACACTAAGCATGTGTTTGTGGAAAGCATTCCTGCAGGAGTTTGGTAAACTGATATCCGATAGACAAGCATTTGTCATATACATTTAACAAAAACATTTGACTATTGTTTTACTTGTTTATGTATGTTTAATGCCAAAGTGTGTTCATAGCAAAATAACCAACTAAAATAGCATACCAAAATCAGGTTTGAGCTGTTTTCTTTGGAAGCTGCTCAGTTTCTGTCAATGACTTTGACTTGAGTTTATTTTTCATCTAAAAACCATCTTAAACCTAGCATGGTTTCCTGGTTTTAGCAGGTCTCAACTCTTCTCCATGCAAGGTTAAAGGGATCTGTCATCATTTTCTCACCTTTATATCGACCCAAATCTGCATGAGTTTGTTTCTTTTGTGAAACACAATTTTTTTTTAAATATCCCAGTATTTTTCTCTCCATAAGGAAAGTAAACATTTAATTCCCCAAAGACAAAAACATTCATACAAAATGAAAACATTATATTATACTATAAATTATAAAAAAATAAGCCAAAATGTTGCTTAGTGTAGATCAATACATCGATCATATTTTGCCTTTTAACAATATAATTTCACCATAAACAAAAGCTAAATCAGCTATAGACCTAATATGAAAGTATAACTTAAGATAAAACTAAATGTTTAATTTAGCTTACAATAAATAAATACAACTTGGAAAAAAACATAATATATCTTGTGATTTAAAAAAAGAACATATCACATTCATTATATGTATAGCAGAAAAAAACAAAAAAGAGTATCAAAATTAATAAAAACCCAAAATAGTTTATCCAGTCAGTAAAACAAACAATGTTTTCTGGTGTAAAGTAAAAATTCTATTTTTTTTTTTTTTTTTTAAACTGGGGGTGTGTTGAGTATTTGCATGTAGACAAACTGAACAAAACAAGTTTCAACCTGTTTGATTTTCAACTAAAATGCTCTTTAAACATGGCATGTCTATGACATGGCCCTTTCATTTCTCAGTGCACTTTACTGTAACCTGCTGACATATGTGACCCTGCAGCACAAGAGCAGTTATCAGTAGCACAGGTATATTTGTAGCAATAGACAATAATAGCCTACATTGTATGGGTCAAAATTATACATTTCTCTTTATGCCAAAAATCATTAGGATATTAAGTAAAGATCATGTTCCATGAAGATATTTTGTAAATTTCCTACCGTAAATATATCAAAACTTCATTTTTGATTAGTAATATGCATTGCTAAGAACTTAATTTGAACAACTTTAAAGGAGATTTTCTCAATATTTAGATTTTTGTCACTTCTACACTGTCCTATGCTAATAAAGTAAAAAAGGAAGGGACGCTTTAGTTCCCATGGTGATTTTTCTGTAAGGGCTTCCAGTTATTGAGTGTGTGATATGAAGCAGGATGGGCGGATCAGTCAGTCATGACTGGGATTTACTCTGTGCCACACCGGCAACTCCTGCAAAATGAAACTTGGAGAAGTTTAACATGGACAACAGCACCGCGACGCGCAGGATGGAGCCCACCATCCCGGCCATCATGTTCATCTTCGGAGTCATCAGCAACCTGATCGCCATCGTGGTGCTCTGCAAGTCCAGAAGGGAGCAGAAGGAGACCACCTTCTACACTCTGGTCTGCGGTCTGGCGGTCACGGATCTCCTGGGAACCGTGCTCGCCAGTCCAGTGACCATCGCCACTTATGTGAAGGGCGCATGGCCAGATGGAGACCCCCTGTGCCAATACTTCGGATTCGTTCTGCTCTTCTTCTCCCTCGCTGGACTGAGCATCATCTGCGCCATGTCCATCGAGAGATACATCGCAATCAATCACGCGTATTTCTACAACGACTACGTGGATAAGAAGCTCGCAGGAGTCACGCTGCTCGCCATTTACGCATCCAACATACTGTTCTGCGCGCTGCCGAGTGCTGGTTTTGGAGAGGTCAAGATGCAATACCCTCAAACCTGGTGCTTCATCGACTGGCGAACCAATGTGAGCAGGCACGCCGCGTTCTCGTTCATGTACGCGGGATGCAGCTCGCTGCTGATCCTGGTGACGGTGGTCTGTAACGTGCTGGTGTGCGCCGCGCTCATGCGGATGCACCGGAGTTTCGTCAGGCGCACGTCGCTCGGTACTGACCCAGGCAGAGCTTCTGATCCCGGCAGGAGCCGCAGCTTTAGCCGCCTGGCTGGCGCGGAGATCCAGATGGTCATTCTGCTCATCGCCACCTCCGCAGTCGTGCTTATTTGCTCCATTCCGCTCGTTGTAAGTTCTTGTAATATCCTCCTGACTACCTGAGGGGGAGTTTTGTAAATTTAGTATTTCTTCATGTCATTACATTGTTTAGAGCAGGGATGGGCAACTTCGGTCCTGGAGGGCCACTGTCCTGCAGAGTTTAGCTCCAACCCGAATCAAACACACCTGCCTGTAGCTTTCTAGTGATCTTGAAGACCTTGATTAGCTGGTTCAGGTGTGTTTGATTCGGGTTGGAGCTAAACTCTGCAGGACAGTGGCCCTCCAGGACCGAAGTTGCCCATCCCTGCTCTAAACAATGTAATGACATGAAGAAATACTAAATTTACAAAACTCCCCCTCTGGTAGTCCAGGACCAAAGTTGCCCATCCCTGGTTTAGAGCATATGAAAAAATGTCATAAATATAATTTTTGAAAAATTACATGTGACCCAGGACCACAAAACCAGTCATAAGGGTACATTTTTCATGTGAAAAAATTTATGTGGTCATCTGAAAGCTGAATAAATAATCTTTCCATTGATGTATGGTTTGTTAGGATAGGACAATATTTGTCTGAGATACAACTATTAGAAAATCTGGAATCTGAGGGTGCAAAAAAATCTAAATATTGAGAAAATCTCCTTTAAAGTTCTTAGCAATGCATATTGTGCAAGTTTTTATATATTTACGGTAGGAAATTTACTAAATATATTCATGGAACATGATCTTAATATCCTAATGATTTTTGTCATAAAAGAGAAATATATAATTTTGATCCATACAATGTATTGTTGGCTATTGCTACATCAAAAAGAATAGACATGAAAAGGCAAAAACTGTGGGTTTTCCCATTATATACAATGTATCTATAAACTGTATCTAATTTGCATATTCATGTGCTTTTGGGGCAACATAGAATGAAAAAATAAGTGCAATAATAGGAGTAATAATTGGCAATATTTGGATGGATTTCCATAATATCTAATATGGATACTGATATATAATTTTCCCCCTATTCATTTGTTGTGTCAACTTTATCTCTCAAGCACTCTGCTGCTGGCCTCAGATATGACTGTCAAATCTGCAAAACAAGAACTTTCTCACGGGCTGTGCGTTCAGATCTGCGCCGTGACTTTCCTTTCCATTTTTCTGCATTGTGCAGCAGATTAGAATGAATGAAGGAGGATGATTATGATGATAAAAGTGTTTAGAGAGATATTCCTGGGTCACAGTGGCACAGTATTACTGTAGTAAAATACAGTATTGAATACAGTCAAAATCAGCTATTTCATTTCTTTAGCAAGTGTCAAATATTTGATCACAAAACAGAAAGCAAAGCAAAAAGAGCCATAATCAACATATATTTTGTCAGATTTTATAGATGGTAACTATTTTTCTTTTATTTACCATACAGAATCAGAAAAAGGTAATTGTTTTGATGCAATGGAAGTACGACAATGCAATGACAAAAAATATTTAAATTATTTGATTTCATGTTCGAAGTTGTAAATAAATAAATTTGAGTACATTTTACAGAAAAAATGTAACTATTTGTGAAATTTGCTGTGAAATCAGTTTTTTTTTTCAGAGAGGTGAAAACCTCCAAAAGTTATGAACATGTAATATGTGTTATAATTCTTAATATTATAATATAAAAATAAGGGTTCATTAAAAATGTGCACAAATTTCTTAGTATTACACTGAAAAACTAATTGTTGTAGATACAACTTTTACTCAGAAATTGCAGGTCAATTTCACAAATATTTACAAAAAGGCAAGTAACGCATCATTAAATGTGGATTTTGAAATAGAAACACTAAAATAGTGTTTTCTTGTAAAACATACTCCAGTAATCTTTGTTTTATTTACAACTTCAAAAAAAATTTTTTTTAAAGCATACTAAAATGACTTTAAATCATCACTTAGAGTCACTCATTTACTTTATGATGTTTAAATGGATGTTCGACCCACAGATTCACGTGCAAAATATTTTCATGTTATTTTGTCAAATGCATGAAAATTTGGTAACTAAATCATGTCATTTTTTTAAGGTCCAGGTGTTTCTCAACCAACTTTACAAGACGCCAGTGGAGAAACGGCTGGATAAAAATCCAGATCTGTTGGCGATCCGATTTGCCTCGACCAACCCTATTCTAGATCCCTGGATCTACATTCTGCTGCGTAAAGCGGTTCTCTCCAAGGTAATCGAGAACATCAGGTGTCTTTTCTGTAGGAGTGACTCTCAGAGACCGCCGGGACAGAACAGCTTCCACTGCAGGGATGGAGCGCAGGTGTCCTCCATCATCTCCAGAGACTCTCTGTCTGCCGTGTCTCGAGAGCTGAAGGAGGTGACCGATACCTCGCAGACGTTTCTATATCCTCCTGAGAGCTGCCTGGACACCTGTCAATCAAACCAGTGTGGGCGGTGCTTATCTGACGCTTCTTCTGAATCCTCCAATCGGGACAGTCTAGACAGTCAGTCAAAAGATCAACCCTTACAAGTGACTATAACCAATGAGACGTTTCAAGAGAAGAGCATTTAACTCCTCCGATGTGTTTGTATTTGTGTTCACATCATGCAAGTGTAGCAGAGGTCAGAGTGCTCTGCAGGTAAAGCCTCACTCCCCGATCTCAAGTGGCGCTCAAGCGACAAACGCTAGATTAGATCTGCCTTGTGTTGATTTCAGATCAGTGGAGTGAAATGTAAATGTCATTAAAGCAACAGTTCACCCAAAAATGTGTAAATGTGTTCACCCTCAGGATCATCCGAGATTAGGATGAGTTTGTTTCTTCATCAGGTTTGAATGGACTGGAGTGGTGTGATGTTTTTATCAGCTGTTTGGACTCTCATTCTGACGGCACCCATTCACTGCAGAGCATCCATTGCTGAGACACTGATGCAGAGACACATTTCTACAAACCTGATGAAGAAACAAACTCATCCTGATCTCAGATGATCCTGAGGGTGAACACATTTACAGCACATTTCCCAAATTTTGGGGGGTGAACTATTCCTTTAAATAAGATTATTTATTTGAGTGAGTTTTTCAGCCATGAAGTCTTCAAGGATTGTTTCGATCAGTTTGGTAGTACGTTAAACACATCTCTATCTGCCGGTGCACTGTACACATGTGTGTTTGGTTTTTCAGAAGAGTTCAACAAAAACAAGCCCTGCAGGAAATAACCTAGTGGAGATGTTTGCATAAAAACCCTTTCCAGTTTCTGTGTGTCCTGCTTCCCAAACAGCAGATAAATAAATACTTGATGCAGTTTTATCTCTCATGCACTGCAAAAAATGATTTTCTTACTTAGTATCTTTGTCTTGTTTTCTAAGCATTCTTGAATCAAGATGCATTTACTTGACAAGTAAAATGATTTAAGATATTAAGCCTTGTTTTCTAAAAAAAAAAAGTCAACATTTTGTTAGTTTTTGCTTAAAACAAGCAGAAATATCTGCCAATGGGGCAAGAAAAATAATTCAAAGACTAAACAAGAGTATTTTTCTTGCATCATTGGCAGATATTTCTGCTTGTTTTAAGTAAAAACTAATCAAATTTTTATATTTTTTGACAGAAAACAAGACATAATATCTTAAATCATTTTACTTGTCAAGTAAATGCATCTTGATTCAATAATTGTTTTATATTTATACTAGAAAACAAGAAATGAGAAACACTTCATCGCCTGATAATATACAGTCAGAATCCTTCTAGAAATGACTTTCCAACTGATCACTGGGATGGAAACAGAAGCAGGTTTAATGTTCAATCACATGTTCAGACTCATCACTGAATGCAAAGACTCCTCTGAGAAAGTTTTGATCTATAAATCTGCGGTGATTTGTTGTTTTTGGA
>NC_136757.1:29861095-29948595 GCF_936440315.1 Barbus barbus
AAAAAATGATGATTCTTTAGATGATTCATATGTTCTTCACACTAAGAAAAAATGGTTCTTTTAAGAACTGATCACTGAAAGGTTGTTTGGGGAACCGAAAATGGTTCTTCCAAGGAATCACTGTGAAAACATCCTTTTGCAACCTTTATTTTTAAGAGTGTACAGTTATAAGATCAATTCTAATTCTGAGTTTGAGACTGTTTGTGAGTCTTTATTTACTGATTCATTACAAGAAATCGTTTACAGATTCGTTCATTTATGAGTCAGACTCCACTGTTCACCTTCTGGTTATTAGACTGATTCAAATTGTGTTCAGTCAAATCAAGCATGTTTTCCTCTCAGTCTATGAGGTGGTGGCCATCACCGGAGACGTCAACGGAGCTGGAACAGACGCCAACGTCTTCATCACGCTCTTTGGCGACTATGGCATCACTCCTAAACTGCATCTGGCCAGCAAGTGAGTCCATATGAAGCTCTGCTGACCTGAAACTCAATTCATTATCATCTGTGTAAATAATAAATGAAGCCACACGTCTCGTTGTTTACAGTTGTGCATGAATATGTTTTTTCTGCTGATGATATTTAACACCATGGTTCTGTTTTTCCCCCGAATCCACAGCACAGACAAGAGGTATTTGAGTCTGTTCCTCTCTGATTGAGGGGAATCCAGATCTTGCTGCTGTTGTGATGTTTACATGCGCACATGATATTCTAGAACCTTTCATCAAAGAGCAATATTTCATATGCATGATGACAAAATCTGATTCAGCGAGGCTTATTGCTCTTCATAATGAAAGGCTATAATATGCATGTGCTGTACATCACTATGATGAACTGGTGTGAATCCTGTGGAAATGTATAGCATTGTGCTGTAGAGAGAACATCTGCAGCGCTTTACTATTCTGTTTCCAGACACACATCATTCAGACTATATCATCTGCATAAAGCTCATTTACAGAATATGTGTGTTTGTCAGCAAATGCATGATAAATTGGGTGCTAGGTGCTCATATATTTTCTGAAATGTATTATGACTATTTTGAAGGGTATTTAATATATGAGAAACACAAAAACTGTAATTTCACACTGTGTGCATTTAAGCAATAGAGATGCAATACACAGCCATTGTGCATAACTTGCATTTATTCTCCAAGGTTTGTCTACTGCAAGATATTGATGGATCTGTCATTTAGACACCAATGCATTGCATTCACACCTCACAATAATATACAGACTGAATACTGTTTAAAGGGTCTGAGGGTTTGATTTTGTCTTTAGCTTTTGAATCAGGTTAGATGATTCTGTGTTTGCAGAAATTAAGTACGGTTCTGTTTGCATTGATATTTATTGCAGAAATCGAACTGCTTTTGAAAAAAACAAAACTGACGTCTTCCGGATAAAAACACACAATGTCGGCCCTTTGAAAAAAATTAGGTAAGTTGATCAATTTAACTGTGATTTAAGATCAGCAATAATTAAACTTACTTGAAAAAAATTATAATATTTGTAAAATAATGTATTAAAGTTCAGTTTACAAAATTTTAGTCAAATATATTATTTTACTACAATGTAAAAAAATTCAAAGTAGTAAATAAAACCAATTATTGTAGTGTATTTTACAAGAAAATACTATTTCAGTTTTGCTGCTAAACAATTTAATGTTTAATTCTATTTGTTACTTGCTATTTCTTTGTGAACTTTACTTGCAATTGTTGAAAACTGTATTTTTTTCAGTGTAATATTTAATAAAATACTGTAAAACATATGAATATGACTAAAATCAATCATTACATGCACACTGCAGTTTCAAAGTTTGGACACTTTATTTTCTCATGATCTTAAAAACCTTTTGTTTTAAAGCCTTCTGCTAAAATACTTGAAATTAGTCTTGTAGATAAATATAAATTGCACCTACTGTATGGATAAAAATACAGTATTATCATTATTTTGGAGGGTGTGAAATTATACAGTTGTGGCTTTAAACTAGTAGTGTGGTGAATCAGTCTGCTCTGTGTTTTTGTCAGGATTGAACATGATAACACGGGTCTGAACGCCAGCTGGTTTCTGGACCGGGTCGTGGTCACCGACATGAACAGACCACATTTACGCTTCTACTTCGCCTGCAACAACTGGCTGAGCAGGAACGAGGGGGACGGCTTGTTTGTCCGAGACCTGCTGGGTAGCCTGGACCCTATGGACATGCCCAAATGTGAGGCTTTATCTCCTATATCACCTTTAAGAGTGCTGGACTATGGAGAAAACTTGTCTCTGTTTTCTGATTCCTTGAGTCATGTCAAGTTAAGTGTCAATTTCATGATGGCATCTAGTCCAAAGAGTCTGTGTTAATTTAATGCATGCATGTTTCTGATATCAATATGTGGATGTCATACAGTAGTGAAAATGCAGGTAATGGCTAAACATGCATACAATTACATCATGCTTTAGTTTAAATGTGTTTGGCCTCCAGAATTGCTGCTTTCAGGTAAAAACCGTGCTTTTATATTACATCCCAAAATGTCTTTATTTATTTATTTTGCAGATAATAAATATGTTGTAGGCGTGTTCACAGCTGATGTGAAAGGCAGCGGGACAGATGCTGATGTCTTCCTCAACATTTTTGGGGAAAATGGTGATACAGGTAATAAATATGTAGATAAACAGTCCTGTCTAAGCATTACCATGTGCTTTAAAGTGATTCTCAACAGGTGGGGGAACAAATATATGCAAAAATAATAAAAAAAATAATACAAAAATCCTTTTAAAAATGTAATACATTTTCATATAGATTTTCTTAATGTTTTCAAAATTAAGCTATATTTATAGCTTATTATATTTATATTTTGTGATGCAGCCTTATGTCTCACATGAAGCAAAGAGGATTAAGCACGTATGCTTTAAAGAAGTACACTGATGTGTGGAGTAACGTACTATAAAACACATGTAAATTACTTTTAATGTGATTTGATTTACATTTATAGATGGTATATTTTAAATGCACTGAATTGCAACATTACAAATATGTAGTATATTAAAATACACTCAAAAAATAAATAAATAATAATTGGATGAACTCAATTTAATTGAGGGCAGGATTTCCATCCAATAAATATGTGTAGCCCCAACTCATAAAAAACTAATTCATGCGATTAAATGTAATTGAGTTGGGCCAACAAATATAGTTTAAAAGAAACTGATACATTAATGAAGTGAATTTTTTTTTATGCTTGTTGAACTCAAATTTAATCATTTAACTGGAAATTAAATCATCAGGTAGACAGCCTTGTACACTAAAAAAAATGATTTGTTGGATTTACTTAACTTTGGGCATTAGCCAGCTTGTTTTGCATAGCTTAAGATGGTATTGTGACATTCATAGCATGCCCATAGTTATTATTTTTACTATTAAAACAGCTTTGCTTCATATTAGCAGGTCCTCAACCCAAACACACGCTCTACACTTTACCACAATGATAACCCCCCCAACACTAACATACCAGAAACTCTTTTAAATACAAACATAAAAGAGCATTAAACAAGTCTCCCAATTTTATCATCTAAATAAAAAATGCCTAAAATAACATTTTATTTCAAGATTTACTCTCCTTGTCCAGCCCTGTGCAAAGCATGATGGGAAGGGGAAATCCACTTCCTAGTTACACAAGTAAAATCATTTATGTTCTTTCAAAATGAAAATATTGAGTTGAGCCAAAACGCAACTGTTTCAAGTCAGTTTAACACAATGCAGTTGTATAAATGGGAAACCTAACACAATGGTGTTAAATGAAAATTATTATTTTTTAATAAACTGAACAGTGTTGGAGAATCTTTTTTTTTTTTGAGTGTACACAACAAACTATAGTCAGTTAAATTTTTTTATTACATACTTAAATTACATTTTAGTATATTTTGGTTTACCATAAATCCTTACAGCACTTTAACCATATTTCACGGACAATACAAGTAATTATGAATTTACATATAAAGATGTACTTTAGTGGGTCAAAAACACTCCAAAGCTCTGCATTTAATATGAATTTTAACTCTAATGCATTGTAAATAACATGCTATTAAATGTTCAGAACATTACACTCAGTTCACACTTCTTATCATATTAAGTGTGCTTCTAAGGGTTAATTAGCTGGTGATGTCCAGTGTATGATCCGGCCGGTTTCATATGTCCATAGATTAAGCGTGTCCTCAGCGACACACAGAACCTGATATCACACGTGAGATTACAGCCGCTGGGTTTTTCACCCCAAATGCCTTCGCTTCATCGTCCAGTTACATTAATATATATTGTTTTTATTTCCCAAAGGAGAGAGAAGACTAGACAGTGATAAAAACAACTTTGAGAAGGGAACCGAGGACAAGTTCACCATAGAAGCTCCAAACCTGGGCAGATTGAGGAAAATAACCATTGGACACAACAACAAGGGCTCCTCGGCTGGATGGTTTGTGGAAAAGGTGCAAACTCAGTCACAACTCAATAAAGATTTTCACAGACTCTTTAGAATATAATACCGACAGTGTCCTAATCAACTCATGCAGAGCACTGCAAAAAATAATTATACCTCAGTATTTTTGTCTTGTTTTCCAATATCTGAACATCCTTAAATTAAATAAACTTACTTGAGAGTCAAAATGACTTAAATATTAAGTCTTGTATTCTGAAAAATGCATTAAAGTGAAGTGAATTCATGCTTAAAAGAAGAACAAATATGCGGGTAATACAAAGGCAAAACAAAGCTATTTTTCTGACCACATTGGCTTGTTTTGAGCCTAAAATTCACTTCGTTTTGATACATTTTTCAGAGACTTTTGTCCTTTTGCCATTCAGAGCACCACATAGCAATCTGTCAAAGTCTTACATTTGATTCATAAATTCAGTTAGAATAATAAGATACTTTATTAGAGATACCTTTAAACATGAAACCAACCCACCAGTAGGTGGCAGCAATTGAGTCTTAATCTTGATGAGTGCGTTATTGAGTCATTAATTCAACCAATTCATTCAAACAGCTGATTAATTCAAGAATGAAGCAGGTGCCTGTCTTTATGAATGTCCTTATATGAATTAGTATCATAAATGTAGAAATGTTGGGGTAGTTTAATGCTGTGTTGTCCACACCCATTTCAAAATCAAGCTATTTTGAGTTCATCTGCTTCTCCCATAATCTCCCATCTCACAATAATAAAAAGTTTAATACAGGTAATGTTTTCAGCTGATTTCCTCTTGAATTGTCAGAAACTGAACGGCAGTGCTCTATCTATTTCACATAGGCCTGTAGTGAATTAAGCTACAAACTTGCTCATAATGCACATTGTTTTCGTCTAACTTTTGAGCTGCTGCTCGTTATATTAATGAGTGTTTCACTAGTTAGCACTGAACTGGATACCTCAGCTGAATATGTTCATAGATTTGTGTTGTTATCACGTAGTGATGGGTGAAATGGAGCTTTTCGAAACTCCAAATCTAAAACATCACGATTTATCTGTTTTGATGCGCTCCAATCGGATCGGGAATCAAAAATCATTTGATTGAGATCGGGACTTCAAAGCACATATCGTGAAACATTTAATTCAGAACAGGACTTTGGGGCGCGTATTACAAATCATTTGATGTAGATCAGAACTTCGGAGTGGGTTTGTAAATCATTTGGTGAATTGAAAGATTCGTCACATGTGTTCCGAATATGAAGTGATGGTTTGCGAATTGTTATTTAGATCGGGACTTTGGAGCATAGATAGTGAATCATTTGATTTAGATTGGAACTTCGGAGCGGGATTGTGAAAAATTCTTCAGATCGTGACTTTGGAGCGCGTATCACGAATCTTTTGATTCAGATCGAGGCTTCGGAGCGCATATCACGAATCATTTGATCTAGATTGGAACGGAGTGCGTTCGTGAATCTTTTGATTCAGATCGGGGCTTCGGAGCGCATATCACGAATCATTTGATCTAGATTGGAACTTCGGAGTGCGTTCGTGAATCTTTTGATTCAGATAGGGGCTTTGGAGTGCGGATCGTGAATAATTTCATTTAGATCGGGGCTTCAGAGTCCATATCACGAATCTTTTGATTCAAATCGGGGCTTCGGTGCGTGGATCGTGAATCATTTAATTTATAAAGGGACTTTGGAACGGGTTCGCAAATGATTTGATTCAGGTTGGAAATTCGGAGCGGGTTCATGAATCTTTTGATTCAGATCGGGGCTTTGAAGCGTGTATTGTGAATCATTTGATTCAGATCAGGAAATTTGGATCGCGAATGTAACGCCACGCCAGCAGAGGGAGCCCTCGCCCGAGTACTGACTGGTACCACTCCCTCTGCTGCGTCTGTGATCACTTCCTGTTTGGCAGCCATTTAAGCATTTAATGCCTTACCGAGCATTTCCATTGTCTTGTTTTGTTTGCTAAGTGTATGATTTAGTTTTGATGGGATAGTTCACCCAAAAATGCAAATTCTGTCATTAATTATTCACCCTCATGTCATTCCAAACCCGTAAGATCTTCGTTTATCTTCAGAGCACAAATTAAGATATTTTTGATGAAATCCGAGAGCTCTCTGACCCTCTCATAGACAGCAAGGATACTAACACCATCAAGGCTCAGAAACCTAGCAAGGACATCGTTAAAATAATCCATGTGACATCAGCGGTTCAATCGTAATTTTACAAAGCTACGAGAATACTTTTTGTGCGCAAAAATAATGACTTTATTCAACAATTTATCTCCTCCACGTCCCCTTATAGCGCCATTTTGGAGAGTATCACATACGTAAACAACATATGTACGCCGATACGCTGTTTATTGCTTGATCTTAATGTAAACAACGTGTCCGAGGAACATATACTCTCCATAATTGCGCTATAGGGTGACGTGGAGGAGATTAATTGTTGAATAAAGTCATTATTTTAGTTTTCTTTGCGCACAAAAATTACGGTTGAACCATGGATTATTTTAACGATGTTCTTGCTAGGTTTCTGAGCCTTGATGGTGTTAGGATCCTTGCTGTCTATGAGAGGGTCAGAGAGCTGATTGATTTCATAAAAAATATCTTAATTTGGGTTCCAAAGATGAACGAAGGTTTTTCAGGTTTGGGAACGACATGAGGGTAATTAATGACAGAATTTACATTTTTGGGTGAACTATCCCTTTAACCTGTTAACCCGCATCGGCCCGCGGGCGGGCCGGAAGGGCGTGGTCGGGCGTGGTCGGACTTTTTATTACCTTTGTTTTAGAACAATATTCAATCAATTATCATTAACTATATATCATTTGAAAGCTAAAACACTCAAGATTAACGATGTGAGCTTGTTTTTGAAATCAATACACCAGAGAGGAAAGGGTTAACAGAAATGCTGAAAGACCGGCCATTTAAAATGAACAAAGCGAACCGCAGTACTCACGTTTGATCGCCAATAGCGCTGGTCAGCTCAGACTATTCCAAGACACACCAGCATACATTTCAAGAGAAGGGTCCACTCTTCAAAATGCATCCACTTTTTAATCCAAAACAACGAAAAAATAGGGGAAAACACGATAGATCCTCCTTTGTTTACATAAGCGATTCGAGTTATAGTTATCGATAGCGTCCATTTTCCAATAAATATCGATTATAATTCGTATTCCAGCTTTGAAACGCCATCTATTTCCAGCAGAATCGTCTCTTCCGAGTAAGAATAGCCCTCCCTCGTCTCTCTCCTTCAATCGCAGGAGCTGTTATAACCCGGGACAGTAAGCGCGTCCGTGAATGGGTCAGCGAGGTGTCAATCCGGACACATCACAATAGGGGTGTTTGAACCCAGCCAATGCCTCGCCAGCACAGTTTTGATGGATGGAAGTGTTAGCCAACCACAAGGACGTTTAAAGTGATTGACAGTTTGAATAGTTTACGTAAGATTGTTTAGAGAATAGCTCGGCGTATTGTCCGTGTGTTTTCGTGCGCTCTCGGGTTACGCATGAAGCGTACACATAATGGCGTCGCAGCGCTACACAGACTGGCTATCAGCGAACAGATGTTGTCCAAAGCTCACATCTGAATCTCTCCATCGTGGATCTTCGACTTGAGAAGTGTTTCTGTGGCGTTTGGTGGTGTTTTGGAGGACGTGGGGAGAAAAATGGCTAATTTAGTAGCCGAATACGCGCTGAGATCGCTGGGAAGCGTGGATAGCATTAGCACGTAAGTGTCTCCACCCTCCTCTTGAATGTTTATGTGTCTTTATCATGTATTTGCAGCTTTTGTTTCATGTTAGCTGTTTTAGATTCTAAAAATGACAACGGAGAGGGATAATATGAGGGGATTACATGAGTTTTGTTCGTGTGGGTGGGTGGGTGTGTTTGTTTGTGGGTATGTCCCGGTTATTGTGTGTGTGTGCGTGCGCGCGTGTGTGTGTGTGTGTACAAAATGTAAACAGTGTTGCAAGTTTGATTTGTTTTGCTTACACACTTTCTCACTCTTTTTCTCTCACTCTTCCCTGTCTTTTCAGAGGTCTGGTGAATCCAGATGGTCAGAAAAAAAACCATTTTAGTGGCTGCTAGAGCGTCTTCCTCCACTGTAAATACTGTAAATAGTTTTTTTTTTTATTATTTAGTAATATTAGTAATAGTAATCTATTACTATATTAGTAAAATAGTAATATTCATAATATTCACCATATAAAATAAATAAAAAATACAAATGTTGTAAAAACAATGTATTTTGCATGTTTTGTGTTTTCACTAGTTCAAAAATGATCAAATCTGTTTTGGTTCACTGTTTTCATTATTGGAATTGTTCAGAATAAAGACTGTTTAGTTATGTTCAAATTCTGAAATAGTTTTGTGTTTTTTTGTGGTTTCATTGGTAGAGCAGTTCTGAATTGATATACATATGTAGTATGCAGTGTCTTATGGAGTCTCTAAATAGCATTTTTGAAAGGATTCCTAGACTTTTCTTGAAATAAAATATCCAAATGACTTTTCCAAAGCTTTTCTTGAAATGAAATACCATAAAGATGTACTTTCTGTAAGTCTTTACCTATAAAAAATTTATTATTTCATATTTTATTTCAGGAAATATTTAGGCGTTTTTTTTCAAAAATGCCATTTGTAGACTAACCAAATGACTAAATGAGTCAGCACTACAAATGCTGTTCAGAAATAGTTTTTTATTGTGTGTTTTGGTGGGCAGAGCAGTTCTGAATTGATATACATATATGTATTATGTAGTTTTGACTCATTTGGACATTTGTTTACAAAGTGTCTATTTGGGGTCTCCAAATGGCTTTTTTGAAAGGACGCCTAGATTTTTTTTAAATAAAAGCTTACAGAAACTACATTTTTGGGAGTATCATCCTCAAATTTGAATCAAAACATGGTCAGATGTTCAGCTTTATCTTTATGGTGTTTTCAGGCCTTTGGCATGAAAGTCTCATCCATTTTTCCCTTAGTGAGCTTCATTAAAACATATCGCGAGTCAATTTCATGTATATTTTACCTTGTTTTACTCTATTGCTATACTAATTTTGAGTTATTATGACTCTAGAGTAACAAAGGATCAAGTGTCTAGTTTCAAACAACACCAGATTTTTAAATATAGACCTTAGGGTTCAAGAGCTACAGACATTTTTATTTGGTTATATCGTTTTTTACAAAATGCTCAAAAATAGGGGCGCAGGGTAACAGGTTAAGGGCTAAAATTGTGCTGAACGTTCAAACTTTTGAACTCTTTCAAACTTTTACAGCGCCTTCAAACTTTTAGACTAGGCTTTCTCAAGCCGACATCAAAGTTTTCCATCTTGTTGGAGAGCTGCGCTCCACCTCACCTCACATCTCTCAGGATGAGGTCATTCTTGTCACCTTATCCCCTCTGAAAGGAAACACCGCACTACTCTACTGGATTGGTTTTCCTGCAGATGAGAGCCGCCGCCTCAGATAGATATGCACATAGATTGTTCACACGGAAACCCAGCGTTCATCTCTGCTGTCTGCTTTTATTTCAGGTCGTAGTGGATGATTTGGGAAACAAGGCTGTGTACGAGTTTCCCATCAGCCGCTGGTTTGCCATCGATGAGGATGATGGGAAGATACAGAGAGATGTTCTGGTTGGAGGCAGTCAACCCACCGGTAAACATGCAAAATATCGCTTAAAATGAACATAGAGACAAAAGCCCCTCATACAGTCTTCAGAAAAACCAACATCAGCATCACATACTGTTGACTGTGTATAGAAATGTGCAAAAGTTTGGAAAAACCTGACTGAATTATTTGATCTGAAGACTTAAATGCTTTAATAAATTAGGTTTAAAATACCGTTCAAGAGTTTGGGGTCAGTGAGATTTATTTTTATGTTTTTAAAGAAGTCTCCTTTCCTTACCAAGGCTGTGTTTATATGATCAAAATGCAGTTAAAATTGTAAAATATTATTACAATTTAAAACAGCTTTTTTGTGTGAATATGTGTTAAAGTGTAATGTATTTCTGTGATGTGCAGCTGTATTTTCAGCATTATTACTCCAGTCTTCAGTGTCACATGATCTTCAGAAATCAGTATAATATACTGATTTACTGCTGATGTGCTGCCCAATATTTTTGTGGAAACTGTGATGCTTTTATTTTTTTTAGGATTCACAGATTAACAGAAAGTTCAAAATAACAGCATTTATTTGAAATGGAAATCCTTTGTAACATTGCATTAATTTAATGCATCCTTGATGATTAAAATATACTAACTCCAAGCTTTTGAATGGTTGTATATCATGGTTTCCACAAAAATATTGTGCAGCACAACTGTGTTCAACATTGATAATAATCAGAAATGTTTGTTGAGCAGTAAATCAGTATATTATTATGATTTCTGAAGATCATGTGACACTGAAGACTGGAGTAATGATGCTGGAAATACAGCTGCAGATCACAGAAATAAATTACACTTTAACACATATTCACATAGAAAACACTTATTTTAAATTCAAATAATATTTCACATTTTTACAGTATTTCAGATCAAATAAATGCAGTCTTGGTGCACAGAAAATATTTTTTTCAAGAAAGCTCTTCTTTTATGATTCAGTCTGGACTCATAACATTATATATTACATTTATATATATATATGAAGAGTTCATTTGCAAAAACAGATTTTCAAAAATCATGTTTTTTAATTGTGCATTCCAGTTAATCAAACTGCAGTCTGGTTATTTTGATTAGGTTAAAAAATAACTAAAAAACACAACTAACTAACATAATAAAAACATGATTTTTGAAAATAAAAAAAAAACCCTGTTATCTGTTTTTGCAAATAAACTCTTCATATACACATTATATATTTTTGCAGGCATCGTGTACAACGTTCAGTTGGTGACGGGAAAGATCAGAGGTGCAGGAACCAACTCCAAAATCCACATGATCATGCACGGCTCCAAAGGCATGAAGAACAGCGGCAAGATCTTTCTGGAGGGAGGGAAGTTTGAGCGCGGCCTGACCGACATCTTTAACGTGGAGATCGCGGCGTTGCTCAGTCCGCTCAGCCGAGTCACGATCGGTCACGATAACGGAGGAGTCAATGCCGGCTGGTACTGTGACAAGGTCAAGGCTCTGTCCTCCATAGCTCAAACTTCACCACTGATTATCATTTCAATTTGGCATTTAGTTTGGAAAAACCAGCAAAAATCATCTTTAAAATAATGCAAGTATTAAGGCAAGATTATTAAGGCGAGACACTACAAGCAACAGGCTGGCTGATTTTAACATTTTAATCTATTTTGCTTCCGTAACATGTCTTTTTTTCAGACTAGTGGAAAGAAAACATCCATTAAACACATATAAGTGTTTATTTTTTTACTCTATTTACGTCTGTAGATTTATTGCACTTTATCTGTTTTCGTCTCCAATCCATATCTTCAAAGAGTTTTTTCTCTTACAAACACCAAAACTTAGCAATTTTATTCCTCTCTGTATTCTGAAGGTTTGTTCAGGCATAATTCACACTGATTTATAAAGCATTTTATTCCTAAAAAATGTGTTTGTTTTCTGTCTGTTAACAGTATTTCCTATGGAAGCTTGATTCCACCACAAAATAAAAATAAAAACCAGTAATTGCTAATTTATCATAATTCTGACTTTTTTTTCTTGCAATTCTAAGTTTATGTCTCACAATTGTCTTTTTTTTCTTGCAATTCTGAGAAAAAACTTAATTGTGAAATATAAATTCATATTTGCAAGAAAAAGTCGTAATTGCAAGATACAGTATAAACTTATAATTACAATAAAACTCAGAATTATGAGGGAAAAAAAGTCGTAATTGCAAGAAAAGCTCATATCTGGCCATTCTTAATGTACTGTGATATGGTATGGGGATATCTATTAGTTGAAATATGTTCCCTTACTCACCTGTTCTGTCCTAAACTGAAAATGCTGTGTGATTAAATGCGTAATTTGTCTGTGTTTTTGTGTTGTAGGTGGTCATCTTCTGTCCGTTCACTGGCATCGAGCAGACGTTCCCCTGCTCTAAATGGCTGGATGAGGACGAGGCTGACGGCCTCATCGAGAGGGAACTGTATGAAATGGTGTCGCTCCGGCAGAAGAGGCAAAAAAGTGAGTATTGCTCATAATGTGAGAGAGAAACAGATTGCAGGTTTTGTGAGGTTAAACGGATCTCCTGCTTCTCAGAGCATCCCTGGTCTCTCTGGATCTGGACCTCAGAGCTTCCAGGAGCAGGAACAGACGCGTCTATCTTACTCCAGATATATGGAGAGAAGGGCAAGTCGGACGAGATGAGACTCGACAACAAAACTGATAACTTTGAGCAGGGCCAGCTGGACAAGTTCATGGTAAATCTGACATTTTAGGGATAAAAATATGGTGATGTGGGGAGACGCTGCCAAATGGAAAAAAATACATATTATTTATCAGGCTTTGATGTGTTTTAGAAATGGCTATATACAATTTAAACATTTTACTGTATATGACGTTGTACATAGTCATTCTGCTATATTATTAAAAAAATTGGTAAATTGAGTTCATTTTCATACCACAAAGATTTGCATGTAAATCTGAAATCTGTGTTATTATTATACTTTCTAAAGTATTTGAGTTAATTTTTATATTTTCTATTTACATTTTAATTTTAGTTAAAGTTTTAGTAATTTAGTTTAGTTTTTTGTCATTTATATTATTATATAAATTATTATATTTTTAGTAGGTGTTTTATTTTGATTTGTTTAAATTTAAAAATTAATAATTTTAATTTTACATTTTTATGATTTAAGTCATTTAGGTAAATGTTTATTTTGATTTGCTTTATTTTTTTTTAATTATTTTTATTTTTATAATTTCGTAAATTTTTAGTATGTTTATTATAATCGTTTTACTTTTAAAGTCATTTATTTCTTACAGTTTTATTATTTAATTTGAATGCATATTTAATTTTAATTTAAATAATTTTTATAATTTCATTAATTTTATGTATTCATTTAAATTTAATTAAATTTGAACAAATGTCAAAAGGACAGGAATTAGTTTGCTGTATGGATTGTCATTGTTTATGCATTTCAGCAGTTCAAACCATCTGATCTGTGTTGAATATGATTCATTTGTCATCTGTTTTATCAGATTGAACTACCAGATCTTGGGAAGCTGACTAAACTGAGGATCTGGCATGAGAAGAGAAATCCCTTCGCCGGCTGGCATTTGAGTCGAGTAAGAGCATGAGATGCTGCTGCATTTAATGCTTCACACTTGATATCAGAATAACAGTCTTCTGTATGTCTCCTAAGATGTCCATAATGAAAACTTTAACAAAGGAAACATTTAAATTCCCATGTGAGCGCTGGCTGGATGCTAATGAGGAAGATAACGAGGTGGTGCGAGAGCTTCCAGCCACTGGAGATCTCATCCCAGAACCTCTGACACGTACATTATCACGCATTATTATTATCGTTAACATTATCTACAAGATCATTTAGCTCTCTAATGGATATTTCTGTTTCTCCAGTTATCAAATATCGCATCACAGTGTACACAGGGAACGTGAGCGGCGGAGGAACAGACGCCCATGTGTTTCTGTGTCTGATCGGGGATCAGGGCGACACCGGCGAGCGCGCTTTGATCAACTGCAAAAACAACGTCAACAAGTTTGAGAAGGGCAACGTTAGTGGCGTTTCTGTGCAGCTTCTATGATGTGCTTGTGTTTGTCCATTTGTCTCTCTGACACCCTGCCCAGCAAACACAGAACGTTCCCCTAACGTTAGTATTTGGTTCCCGTTTGATTATTTTTGGAGAACCAAATAATAACGTTCCCAGAATGTTGCAGGGAAGTTAGTTAAAAAAACAAAACTAAAATAACTTACAATGTTCCTTTGGGTTATTATTTTGGAACCATAAAATAACGTTCCCAGAACATTGCAGGGAGGTTATTTTTAAATAACCTAAATATAAGACAGAACGTTCCCTAATGGTTAATTTTGGGCTATTATTTTGCAAATATAAAATAACGTTCCCAGAAAGTTGCAAGGAGGTTAAATTTAAATAATTAAAAATAACTTAGGCAGAACATTCCCAAATGTTTTTTAGGTTATTATTTTGGAATCATAAAATAACATTTTATAGAATATTGCTGGGAGGTTATAAAATAACATATACAGAACGTTCCTTAATGGCTATTTTTAGGTTACTATTTTTACAACCTTTTAAACTAATTCCAATTACAAAGTTGTTTTTGTGTAATGCCTTGTACAGAACTCTGATATTAGTTTAATACAGCATTTATTGAAATGTAGAAATTAATCAAATTGATAAATCCAACTTCCATGCCGCTATATGCTATACTAGGCAATAACGTTAGAGTAACATTCTACAAACGTTCTGTTTCCAAGGAGAAAACCTTCCTGTCTAACCAAAAACAAACCTTAAAATAGAATGTTTAGGGAAGCAAACTTTATTAGCTGGTGTTCCGTGTGTTTGTCACAGGCGGATGAGTTCATCATCGAGGCCGTGTCCATCGGGCAGGTGCGCAGGGTGCGAATCGGTCACGACGGCCGTGGTGGAGGCTGTGGATGGTTCATGGATAAAGTAATCGTCAGAGAAGAAGGCCAGGCCGAATCACAGGCCGTCGAGTTCCCATGCAACAGGTTACCGTCAATCCATTAACTGGAACCCATAGCACTGGTTTAAAGGGATAGTTCACACAAAAATGAAAATTCTGTCATTAATTATTCACCCTCATGTCGTTCCAAACCCATAAGACCTTCGTTCATCTTCAGAACACATTAACCCTTTAATTCACAGAATAGGTCATTCTTGAGTGATGTTTGTCTTTTTTTTGTCTTTTTTTTTTTTACACATCCTCCGTCATCTGTTCAGATGGTTCGACCGCAGTGAAGACGACGGGCAGATTGTTCGTGAGTTGGTGCCATTAGCAGACGGACAGAGACTTTACAGTAAGTTTTCTCCTGTTTCATATCTTGGTTTTCACCTGCTGGATGTGAAAGACATCTAATTAAGTATAATCTTAAATTAAAATATTAATGTGTAATCTAATTAAGCCAGTAGAGCAGGGATTGTCAGACTTTTAAGTATTATATTTTGTGATTTCATTAATTTTTAATAAGCATTCTATTTTGATTGTTTATTTTAAAATAATTCATTTCAATTCTATATATTTACTTAATTTTTTGTATTTCGTTATTCATTTAAAAAAAATAGTATTTCGTTATTCATTTAAAATTACTTGTATAATTTCTACATTATGATTATGATTATTTATTTACTATTTTACATTTTTACGTCTTAGTTAATTTTTAGTATCTTAATATGATTATTTGCTATTTTAAAATTATGATTTAATTATTTTTAGTAAGTGTTATATTTTGATATTTATTTTAATTTGACATTTTTATGATTTCTGAATTTGTGTTTTATTTTTATAGTTTTATAAAAGTTTAAAATTTCACATGAAGTGAAGTGTTTTTAAGTGAAGTGTTTTATTTTTATAGTTTTAATTGTACAATTATTTCAATTCTGCATTATGATTTAATTAAATGTTACTATTTTTATTTTGATAGTTTTAATTTTAAATTTTCAGTTCTATATTTTTATTATTAAAGTTTTAGTATTTTATTTTGACCGTTTTTGTGTTAAAGGTATTTAATTTAATGAATTTTTAGTGAGTGTTTTATTTTGACAGTTTTTATTTTTAAAGTATTTATTTTTATTTTACATTTTTGTGATTTAATAAATGTTTACTTGGTTTTTATTTATATCATTTTAATTTAAAATGATTAATTTACATTCTATATTTTTATGATTTAATTTGTATTTTTATTGATATTAAATTGTCTTCAATTTGACATTTCTGTGACGTAATGAATTAAGTGTTTTATTATTATTTATTTTATTTCAATTAATAATTAGCTTGTCTCATAAACCCCCTCACTGTTCAGGGGAACCCCAGTTTCACCGAAAACTAGAATTCAGCACAAAGGTCAAATGAGCCTTTTCAGTTCTTAGAACATATGAAAGCTGAATATGAGAAATGTCTGTTTCAGACGTCAGCTATCACATCGCAGTGAAGACGGGTAACGTCAGTGGAGGAAGTTCAGACTCTAAAGTGTTTGTGAAGTTCTACGGTGAGAAGGGAGACACCAGCAGAATGATGCTCGTGGTCTCAGACAACAACCTGCGCAATTACTTTGAGGCTGGCCGGGTGGATGTTTTCACCGTCGACACCGCTGACATCGGGCAGGTATGTGTGCTTTCCCACCTGTACTGTATTATATTGAACAGACACATATTAAACCACCTCATAAACTCATGAAGATGTGTTTCTCAAATCTAGATTAACCGGCTCCTGATCGGTCACACTAATGAAGGGATGCGTGCCGGCTGGTTTCTGGACAGCGTTCAGATCATGGTGCCAAATCACGGCAAACACTACATGTTCCCCAGTCACCGCTGGCTGTGCAAAGACGAGGCTGATGGGAAGACGGAGGTGGAGATTTACCCCAGTGAAATACTGGATCTTGAACAATGTAAACGCTCATGCTGTTATTATATAGCAGATCCCTGCTGAAAACACACAGCACACCTCAGCATTTTTGCCTTGTTTGCCTTGCCTTGGTTCCAGTACATTCGTAAATCAACATACATTTACTTGAGAAGCAAAATGACTTAAGATATTAAGTTTTGTTCTATTAAAAATGTATTATGCTCAAATCAAGAACATATATCTGCCATTGGAGTCAGAAAAATAATCTTGTTTTAAGTTTTTCACTCTACTTTTTCTGGCAGATATTTTTATTCTTTAAACCATAGAAGAAACCACAAAGCAACATTCTAAAACACTCAAAATAATGAAGCAACTGCATAGCAACACACTAAAAACTCTCCGAATAGCCTAGCAACTGCATAGAAACATTCTAAACCCTGAAACCGCATAGCAACACTCTAAAACCTCTCAAAACAGATTACATTTATTGTTCTGATCCCAATGGAAGATTTTTCCTTTTTCTTGTTTTAAGCAAAAATTCTATCAATTTTTCAGAAAACAAGACTTAATAGGCCTAAGTGTCTCGATTTAAGAATGTTTAAATATGTAATATATATATATATTTTTTTTTTTTTTACTGTGTATATTTATTTTTTTATATATAGATACTCACATATTGCATATATTTTGGAAATATTTACATGCATATACATTTATATATTTATATTCTTATATTTTATATTTAAATATATTTCATATATAAACATAACATATTTGTCTTAAATATATACATGTATGTGTTTGTATTTACATATACATAAAAATATACACAGCGATTAATCGTTTGACAGCACTAATATATATATATATATATATATATATACACACACACACACGCACACCCTGGCTGTGAAAACCCAGCTAAAGTAATTTTTTGGTGATTTACTGTTTTCTATATAAAATCATCCTTCATAAGGTAAAGAACATTCTGTGAAAATATAACCTTGATATCTTTAATATTGACTGAGTAAGACCATGTCAAAGATTTAAATCATAGTGAAATTAATGGGTGAAATCAAATTTTGATCTCATAATTAGATTTTGAGACTTTAGCCTGGATATCACAGAGAGGGTCGCATATTATTATATAATATTATATTATTTTTTTATAGTATTGGAATAAATATTGCATGTTCTTGTTGTTAGAAGCATGAAGTACTATTGCGTTCTTGTGTCATTGTCCTGTAGTGATAAACTATGAGATCACGGTTGTGACCGGGGACGTCTTTGTTGGTGGCACAAATGCCAATGTTTTTCTCCAAATCTACGGAGATCAAGGAAAGACGGAGGTGTTCCAAATCGGCAGCAGGTCAAACAACTATGAGAGAGGAGCAACAGAAATATTCAAGGTATTTTCAATGTCTACCATCATCATCATCATCATCACACTCACTCAGTGTCATAGTGATCTGTGACGTCTGATCGAACAGATTGAGGCTAAAGATGTGGGGAAGATCTTCAAGATCCGCATTAGTCATGATGACTCGGGCATAGGAGCCGGATGGTACCTGGACCATGTGGAGATCAAGCGTCTGATAATGGCCATGGTGCCCAAAGAGAAGAAAGAAGATAAAAAAAAGAAGAAGAATAAGAAAAAGAAGAGCGATGAGGATGAGGATGAGGAAGGCGGTGAGGAGATGCGTGAGGTGGTCTTGACCTACGTATTCCCCTGTGATCGCTGGCTGGCTTCTGGTGAGGAGGACGGAGAGATGGTGGTGGAACTTCTGCCGGAGGACAATGAGGAGCTGGAGGGTACAGACACCTACCAATGATTGATCATGCGATTCTGTTAACTACGTTTGACTATGTCAGTCATCACTAGACTCTAAAACACACTCAAAATAATGAACCAACTGCATATCAACTCTCTAAAACACTCAGAACACTCGCCTAGCAACTAAACCCAGCAACCACATAGCAACACTCTAAATCACTCAAAATAACCTACAGTAGCAACTGCAAAGCAACACTCTAAAACACTCAGAATAATCTAGAAACGGCATAGCAAAACTCTAAAAACACTCAGAATAATCTAGAAACGGCATAGGAATACTCTAAAAACACTCAGAATAATCTAGAAAATGCATAGCAACACTCTAAAAACACACAGAATAATCTAGAAAATGCATAGCAACACTCTAAAAACACTCAGAATAATCTAGAAAATGCATAGCAACACTCTAAAAACACTCAGAATAATCTAGAAAATGCATAGCAACACTCTAAAAACACCCAGAATAATCTAGAAAATGCATAGCAACAGTCTAAAAACACTCAGTACAACCTTGAAACTCCATAGAAACACTTTAAAACTCCTCAGAACAACCTAGAAACTGCATAGCAACACTCTAAAATCACTCAGAACAACCTAGCATCCACATAGCAACACTCTAAAAACACCCAGAATAATCTAGAAAATGCATAGCAACACTCTAAAAACACTCAGAATAATCTAACAACTGCATAGCAACACTCTAAAAACACTCAGAATAATCAACTGCATAGCAACACTCTAGAAACACTCAGAACAACCTAGAAACAGTATAGCAACACTCTAAAAACACTCAGAACAACCTAGCAACCGCATAGCAACACTCTAAAGCCCCTTTAGAATAACCTAGCAATTGCAGAGCTATACTAAAACCCATCAAATCAACCTAGCAACTGAATAGCAACACTTTATAACCACAGAGAATGCCTTAGCAACCACATGCAACCAATTTCAACACTCTAGAATTAAGGCAGTGAGTTTTACATGGGAAAACTCCACTAATATTTCTTTCAGATTTAAGAATCCAGTGTGACATTAATACTGGTGTATTATGGTGCATAAATCACAGATTACAGCTGCAGTATCATTGATCAAATCATGGTAAATCCTTTCTTGTTTTAATAATTCATAATCTGTTCCTCCTCAGAAAACACATATGAGGTCCACATCTTCACGGAAGACATGATGGGGGCCGGAAGTGATGCCAACGTGCTCATCAACATCTACGGAGAGAATGGAGATACTGGAGAACGACCCTTGAGAAAGTCCAATCATCTTAACAAATTTGAACGCGGACAGGTGAGATGAAACACCAGATGAACACCAGTCATGGAAGGCAGGAAATCTGACACGATCCCTCATGTTATTCACAGTAGATGTAGTCGTATAGTCTTACTCATAATTTGAGCCGATCAATTATTTACCGCACACATCGAATATGCTCCTCTGAATCGAGGCCACCCTGACAGACCCAAGCTGAAATCTTACGTGTCATTGTTTTCTTCATGTTTGTGGAAGGAGATTCAGGGTTATGTGTTGCTTCAATTTACAGGAGGACACGTTCTCCATCACAGCTGTGGAACTGGGGCCTTTGAAGAAACTAAGGATCCGTCACGATAACAGCCATCAGTCAGCCTGGTACCTGGACAGGGTGGAGATCGTGGACACTAAAGATGACACCACGTGAGTTCACTCAGACTGATTCCTTAGACTCTGGCCTGACACAGATATCAGAACAATCTAGAAACCGAATAGCAACACTAAAACCTTTCAGAACAACCCAGCAGCTGCATAGCAACACTCTAAAAGCCCACAGAAAAGCCCAGCAACTGCATAGCAACACTCAAAATTACCCAGCAACTGCATAGCAACACTCTAAAACCCCTCGGAACAACACAACCGCATAGCAACACTCTAAAAGACTCTGAATAACCCACAAAACCGTATAGCAACACTCTAAAACCCCTCTGAACACCTCAGAAACTGCATAGCAACACTCTAAAACCCTTCGGAACAACCCAGCAACCCAAAAGAAACACTCTAAAGCAGTGATCCTCAAATCTGGCTCACGAGATCCACTTTCCTGCAGAGTTTAGCTCTAACCCTAATCAAACACACCTGAGCATGCTAATCAATGTCTTCAGGATCACTAGAAAATCACAGGTAGGTGAGTTTGATCAGGGTTGGAGCTAAACTCTGCAGGAAAGTGGATCTCGCGAGCCAGATTTGAGGATCACTGCTCTAAAGCAATCAGAATTACCCAGCAACCCACATAGCAACTAGGGCTGGGATGATAAATTGACAAAGAATCGATTCATGGATCAATTCTGAGATTTTCAGAATGCATCGCGATTCCTCTGGAATCGATTCTGAGCTTAGATTTTAACAGCAGATGGTGCTCTAATCTAGTTTTTATCCACACACTCAAATGCTCATGAAGTGCTGAAGAGCGCTTGTGCGTTCAGCTGAGTCATGTAATTTCACCTCAGCTCAGAATGCTTTTATGGCACTTTTTTATGAGATTAATGTAAACACAGCCCACTGTGAACACCGTTGTAATTCGCTTCAACCTTTTCGAATTTTATGAATGATTATTTTAGGTTCAAGTGTGTGTTAGGATTTGGAAACAAGCAGAGTACTGCCGTTCAAAACTAAGCTCAGAATCGATTCCAGAGGAATCGCGATGCATCAGAATCGATGCTGAATAATTTCTCGATTTGCGATGCATCAATTTATTTTCCCAGCCCTAATAGCAACACTCTAAAAACCCTCAGAACACCGTAAAAAACTCAAAATCACCCAGCAACTGCATAGCAGCACTCTGAAATGCTCAGAATAATCCAGCAACCACATAGCAACACTCTAAAGCGCTCAGAAATACCCAGCAACTACAAACCCGATTCCAAAAAAGTTGGGACACTGTACAAATTACGAATAAAAAAGGAATGCAATAATTTACAAATCTCATAAACTTATATTTTATTCACAATAGCATATAGATAACATATAAAATGTTGAAAGTGAGACATTTTGAAATGTCATGCCAAATATTGGCTCATTTTGGATTTCATGAGAGCTACACATTCCAAAAAAGTTGGGACAGGTAGCAATAAGAGGCCGGAAAAGTTAAATGTACATATAAGGAACAGCTGGAGGACCAATTTGCAACTTATTAGGTCAATTGGCAACATGATTGGGTATAAAAAGAGCCTCTCAGAGTGGCAGTATCTCTCAGAAGTCAAGATGGCAAGAGGATCACCAATTCCCCCAATGCTGCGGCGAAAAATAGTGGAGCAATATCAGAAAGGAGTTTCTCAGAGAAAAATTGCAAAGAGTTTGAAGTTATCATCATCTACAGTGCATAATATCATCCAAAGATTCAGAGAATCTGGAACAATCTCTGTGCGTAAGGGTCAAGGCCGGAAAACCATACTGGATGCCCGTGATCTTCGGGCCCTTAGACGGCACTGCATCACATACATTAATGCTACTGTAATGGAAATCACAACATGGGCTCAGGAATACTTCCAGAAAACATTGTCGGTGAACACAATCCACCGTGCCATTCGCCGTTGCCGGCTAAAACTCTATAGGTCAAAAAAGAAGCCATATCTAAACATGATCCAGAAGCAGGCGTTTTCTCTGGGCCAAGGCTTATTTAAAATGGACTGTGGAAAAGTGGAAAACTGTTCTGTGGTCAGACGAATCAAAATTTGAAGTTCTTTTTGGAAAATTGGGACGCCATGTCATCCGGACTAAAGAGGACAAGGACAACCCAAGTTGTTATCAGCGCTCAGTTCAGAAGCCTGCATCTCTGATGGTATGGGGTTGCATGAGTGCGTGTGGCATGGGCAGCTTACACATCTGGAAAGGCACCATCAATGCTGAAAGGTATATCCAAGTTCTAGAACAACATATGCTCCCATCCAGACGTTGTCTCTTTCAGGGAAGACCTTGCATTTTCCAATATGACAATGCCAGACCACATACTGCATCAATTACAACATCATGGCTGCGTAGAAGGAGGATCCGGGTACTGAAATGGCCAGCCTGCAGTCCAGATCTTTCACCCATAGAAAACATTTGGCGCATCATAAAGAGGAAGATGCGACAAAGAAGACCTAAGACAGTTGAGCAACTAGAAGCCTGTATTAGACAAGAATGGGACAACATTCCTATTCCTAAACTTGAGCAACTTGTCTCCTCGGTCCCCAGACGTTTACAGACTGGTATAAAAAGAAGAGGGGATGCCACACAGTGGTAAACATGGCCTTGTCCCAACTTTTTTGAGATGTGTTGATGCCATGAAATTTCAAATAAACTTATTTTTCCCTTAAAATTATAAATTTTCTCAGTTTAAACATTTGATATGTCATCTATGTTGTATTCTGAATAAAATATTGAAATTTGAAACTTCCACATCATTGCATTCTGTTTTATTCACAATTTGTACAGTCCCAACTTTTTTGGAATCGGGTTTGTACATAGCAACAATCTAAAACCCCTCAGAACAGCTCAGCAACCACATAGCAACACTCTAAAACACCTAAAACTACCCAGCAACTACATAGCAACACTCTAAACCTCTCAGAAATACCCAGCAACTACATAGCAACACTCTAAACCCTTTCAGAACAGCCCAGCAACCACATAGCAACACTCTAAAACACCCAAAATTACCCAGCAACTACATAGCAACAATCTGAAACCCCTCAGAACAACCCAGCAACCACATAGCAACACTCTAAAACACCCAAAATTACCCAGCAGCTACATTAAAAGACACAGATATCACTTCAGGAAAACGGATCACATGAAGATCTGCATGTGTCGATTTATTAATGAGCGCTTAAACACACTGTCACATAACGCAGAAACGTAATGAACGCGTCTCACGTCTAGCTGTTCATATCGGCTTACGCTCAGGTATTACTTCCCCTGTAACCGCTGGCTGGCGGTTGATGAAGATGATGGTCAGATTGCGCGAGAGCTGGTTCCTGTGGATGAGGCCTTCATGAGGAAGGACGAGGATGAGGAGGAGTCTGGGGCCACACTGGGTTTGGAGCAGAAAGGTGAAAAAAAAAAAAATAGTTTTATGTCATAGAAGATCTAAAAATATATTACATAGGCTTGAATTATTAAATGTTGCTCAGTATGAACTTAAAATGAAAATTTGAACAATTTTTACAAATTGGAAACATATCTCAGCAAATTCTCTCGAGAATCCAATGATCTCTATACACACTACTTTTATTGCTTTGTGCTCTTGATGAAAAGAAAATGGCAAAGGATTTTTAACACATAACTATGTACCAAGTTGGGAGAACTTTGTGGTATCTTTAATAAAATTTGAATAATCTAAAAAAAAAAAAAAATGTTGTTTGTATGATTTGTGTTGTTATTTTTAATTAAAAAATAAATCTTATTCCCCAGCAATTCAGCTTGTAACTGGAACATTTTTGCTGAAATTATATTGAAATCATATCTACTTCTAATTTCAGTCTAAAGCAAACGATTGCAAATTTTATAAAAATGTGATCAGTTTTGTCTGTCAGTCCAAGTACTTTGAATAAACATTTATTTTCTTCTTATTCTTTTTGTTTTGTTTGTAGCAATGTCGACAACATACACATTGAGGATCAAGACTGGAGAAAAGAAACACGCAGGAACAGATGCCAATGTCTTTGCGATTCTATATGGAGAGAATGACGACACAGGTGAAAATACACACAATCATCACTTCAATGAAATACAGAGTGTTCTTCACACTATCTGCTAACTGTTCAAATGGCTTTTCTTGGTTTCTTTCCCTCTATCCTCATGAACTAAACAGGACTCATTAACCTGAAAGCCTCTAAATCACACAAAAACAAGTTTGAGAAAGGAATGATCGATGAATTTATCGTGGAGGCCGTTGATCTCGGAGAACTCCAGAAACTGAGAATTGGCCATGACAACTCAGGTGAGTGTGACGGTCATTAAATGTGACCGAAACCACGTCTAAATGTGATCATGGACTGAGTGATAGCTGGGTTTGAATCAGGCTTTGTTTAGACAGGATTCGCTCGACTGCCTCTAAAAGCTGCTTGCAAACAGTTAGCAACCTGTCTGGTATTAAGTTGCTTTGGCAAAGGTACAGAAACGATCCTATCACATCGCTCTTAATGGCAGCTGTTGTTCTCGAGCCATTTGGAATAAATCACAAATGAACCTCTTACATTCCTGGACAGCAGTGATTAAATTGAGATCAAACGTTGCTTGTTTCTCCCATGTATTATGTATTATCTGAAACGGTGCTCACATACACTATATTGCCAAAAGTACCCTCCTTCTAATGAACAGTCATTTCACTACTTCAGTCATTTCCATGAGTACAAATCCTAATGTTAAAGCATATAATGATATTCTAGGGAATTCTGTGCTTCTAATTTTATAGCAACAGTTTGGACAGAACAGAGTCACACCAGAGGTGTTCAGCTGGGATCAGGACTTGGCTTTCTGCAGACCAGTCCAGTTCTTCCACACTGACTCAATCAATCATGTCTTTTTAACCCTGCCTTATGCACAGAGGCACTGTCATGTTAGAATAGAAAAGGATCCTGTCCAAACTGTTGCTATAAAATTAGAAGCACACAATTCACTAAATATTTTGAGATTGCTTAGAGGGATCGATTGCTTCAGTTTGTCCCTGTCTGTTGTGCTGCTGAGAGGTTTGCGTTTGTAGCTCCGCTTTTTTATTGAATCTTTACCTTACTTTCACTCTCTGTTGTTTAAAGTGATAATATATAACTTAATTCCCACCATATTTCTGGTATTATCTATCAAACTAATCTAACTAATTTGATCGTTCGCTTTTTAAAACCGTGAGTGCAGTGCATCAGCTGGTTAGCTTGTTACTCACGGTTCCATTCGCGTTTCTATTATTGTTTTCTTTTTTCTCGCTCCGTTTTCATTCCTCTCTCGCTCCGTTTTTCACGAGTTCATCAAACAACAGTGGTAAGTGGTAAGTTAAGTTGGTATCATTCATCAGTCACGGTGAGTAATGGCTTCTTCTCCTGCTATTGTTGTTTGCACTTCATGTCACATGTATAGTTTATCTCTCTCTGTCGGCGATGAGGGATTCACATGTGATAAATGCAAGGAAATAGTTAGGCTGACATTTACATTTACATTTACATTTATTCATTTAGCTGACGCTTTTATCCAAAGCGACTTACAATTGCTATATATATCTGGAGCAACTAGGGGTTAAGTGTCTTGCTCAGGAACACATTGGTGTCTCACAGTGGATTCGAACCCGGGTCTCTCACACCAAAGGCATGTGTCTTATCCCCTGCGCCATCACCACCCCGTATACAGGGGTGGTGATGACAGAGAAGGTTTCAGAATTAGAGACACGCATCCAAACTTTAGTTGAGGATAGTAAGAAATGTGAGGGCTGGTGATACTGCTTTGGATGCGACTAGCTCAGGGAGTCCTGTACATTGTTCGGTTCCGGTTGAGCCTGTGCAGCAGGGCAGCTGGGTGACTGTGAGGCGGCCTAGTCGCGGGTCCGTTCTGATCCGTTCCGATCAGAACATCAACCAGGTTCTCCGCACTCAGTGACACACCCACTGAGAAACCTGATGAAAGTGCTCTAGTTATTGGCGATTCTATTGTATGGAACTTGAAAATAGAGACACCAGCCACCATAGTCCATTGTTTACCGGGAGCCAGAGCGCCTGACATCTTGGCAAATTTAAAAGTGCTGGCTAATGTTAAACATAAATTCATTAAGATTGTTATTCACGTGCTAATGATGTTCCCCTTCGCCAGTCGGAGATCACTAAAAATAATGTTAAAGAGGTGTGTGAACTTGCAAGTACGATGTCAGGCACTGTAATATGCTCTGGTCCGCTCCCTGCTTACCGGGGTGATGAGATTCATAGCAGACTGACGTCACTCAATGACTGATTACTTTTCGTCTCTTCTATAAGAAAACAAACATAACCCCCGGTATTTATTCAATACAGTCATTAAATTAGCAAAAAATAAAGCATCAACAGGTGTTGGCATTTCCCAAAAGCACAGCAGTAATGACTTTATAAACTACTTTACTTCCAAGATCGATTCTATCAGAGATAAAATTGTAACCATGCAGCCGTCAGCTACAATATCGCATCAGATAGTGCACTATAGATCCCCTGAGGAACAATTTCAATCATTCTCTACTATAGGAGAGGAAGAATTATATAAATTTGTTAAATCATCTAAACCAACAACATGTATGTTAGACCCTATTCCGTCTAAACTACTAAAAGAGCTGCTTCCAGAAGTCATAGATCCTCTTTTGGCTATTATTAATTCATCACTGTCATTAGGATATGTCCCCAAAACCTTCAAATTGGCTGTTATTAAGCCTCTCATTAAAAAACCACAACTTGACCCCAAAGATTTAGTTAATTACAGACCGATCTCAAATATCCTTTTTCTGTCAAAGATACTAGAAAAGGTAGTATCCTCGCAATTATATTCATTCTTAGAGAAAAATAGTATCTGTGAGGAATTCCAGTCAGGATTTAGACCGTATCATAGTACTGACACTGCTCTCATTAGAGCTACAAATGACCTGCTTCTATCATTTGATCGTGGTTGTATCTCTTTATTAGTTCTACTGGATCTAAGCGCTGCGTTCGACACTATCGACCACAACATTCTTTTAAATAGACTAGAACACTTTGTAGGCATTAGTGGAAGTGCATTAGCATGGTTCAAATCGTACTTATCTGAACGCCATCAGTTCGTAGCAGTGAATGAAGAGGTATCATATCGATCACAAGTGCAGTACGGAGTACCTCAAGGCTCAGTACCAGGGCCGTTACTTTTCACGCTTTACATGTTACCCTTGGGAGATATTATCAGGAGACACGGTGTTAGCTTTCACTGTTGTGCTGATGATACTCAGCTCTATATTTCTTCGCGGCCCGATGAAACACACCAAATTGAGAAACTAACGGAATGCATAGTCAATATAAAAAACTGGATGACGAGTCATTTCTTACTGCTAAATTCTGAAAAAACAGAGGTGTTAATTATCAGACCTAAAAACCCCACATGTAATAACCTAGAACACTATCTAACACTTGACGGCTGCTCTGTCAATTCTTCTTCATCAGTTAGGAACCTAGGTGTGCTGTTTGATAGCAATCTTTCACTTGAAAGCCATGTTTCTAGCATCTGTTGGAACTGAACTGCTGGTTCGTTTGGCCAGAGGAGACTGAGCCTGCTTCTCCCAAGGTTTTTTTTCTCCATTCTGTCACCGATGGAGTTTTGGTTCCTTGCCGCTGTCGCCTCTGGCTTGCTTAGTTGGGGACGCTTCATTTCCAGCGATAATGTCGACCTGATTGCAAAGACACTATTTAAACTGAACTGAGCTGGACGATGACATCACTGAATTCAATAATGAAATGCCTTTAACTAAAAATCTTTTTTTTATCTTTTCATTTTACATTATTGACACACTATTTTCCTTTTTTGATATTGTGCAGTTGCTTTGACACAATTTACATTGTTAAAAGCGCTATATAAATAAAGGTGACTTGACTTGACTTAAAATATCATTATATGCTTTAGCATTAAGATTTGTACTCATGGAAATTACTAAAGTAGTCAAACCTGTTCATTAGAAGGAGGGGTCCTAATACTTTTGCCAATATAGTGTTTATCTAGATTTGCAGTCTCAGTGAGAACTCAAGTGTTTCTCATCAAATGATCTGAGCTGCTCTCCTCTTAATGTTATAGCTTTATACTCTTACTACAACACAACTATTGGCTCATTTATGTTTGTTTTTATTTCTCCTACGGAATTTTAGGAGAAACATCTGTACGAAATCTCTTCAACTTCATTCCCGAGAACTTGAGCCATAAAAGATCAACATCTGAGCAATAAAATAGGCATCTTGGATAGTTTTTTTCTCTAGCTGGACTGTTGCTTTAATTGTCTGTATTAGCTGGAGCATTACTGGAGATGATTGGGTCTGTGTTTTGCAGGAGGGTCGGCTGGATGGTTCCTGGACTGGGTGGAGATCGATGCTCCATCTCAAGGACAGAGGCTTCGTTTCCCATGTGGCCGCTGGTTGGACACAGGAGAAGACGATGGAGCCGTTGTCAGAGATCTGTATCCAGCGGAGCTACAGACTGAACTTTACACGCCATGTAAGAGACCGTGAACCGCTTTGTTTACAACCAAAGGACATGCAATGGATTAAAAAGAGATTATTTTATTATTGTTTGCTTCTATTGAACACTCTTTGGCATTTTTCTTACAAAACAGTAATAGATTGTAATCCAGATTTTTTTGTTCTGTCTTGTACAAATATCTAAACATTCTTAAATCAAGATGCATTTACTTCAGTAGCAAAATGACTTAAGATATTACAGTTTTTTTCAATTGCTAACATCCCTTTGTCTAATCTGTAGTCCCATTTTCAAAACTCTAAACGCAATTAACACCACATCCATCTGTTGTGACCATACCATTAACACAATTCATGCTGTTTTCACACAATATTCAGTCAATTAACACGTTTCTAAAATGCTTAAAATGTTCTTTTCACCCAAGCTTACCCCATACCAAAAATCATGGATCTTTCTTATCTTTTTTACAAATGCTTAAACACAGCATGACAGAAATTAAGACCTAATGTTCCAAAATTTAAATATAGTGTAAAGCCTCTACTTCTGCAACAAAAGCATCTTAAAAGAGCTACTTAGAATTATTTTAATTACTAATAATTGAGAAATAGCAGATTCCAATCTTACAGTAATGAATAATTCCAAGTCTTTCCCTACATGGCCATGTACAATAAAAAGGCACTCTCTGGATTGTGTTACGGTACGTGTGGTTGTAGAATAAATGAAGAGCACTCGACGAAGTGATGAGGAAACAGGAATCTTTTTAATAGGCTTCAACTCACTAATACCATTGAATAGCACACATACAGTCTCAGACAAAAGACTAGAGGAGAACTCAGGACTTTTAAAGGTACAACCAAACGAGGAAACTAGATAATTAACTCAAGACTGGTGAACAGGATGAACGATGATTAACTAATGACAGGAAACTAGACCAGGAAAAACCAAATAAGGGCAAAAGGGAAACTAAACAGAAACCAAACCGTGGCAGATTGGTTTTGAAATGAACTATTTGACTAACTGTGTGATGTAGGTGTGTTACGGTGTTAAGAGTTTAGAAAAGTATTGGTAAACGCTTGTTAGCAATTGAAAAAAACAAAGTCTTTCAATTATATTAAATGAAAAAAATGTATCAAAATTAAGCAAATTTATGCTTAAAAGAATTCCAAATATCTGCCAGTGGGGTCAGAAAAATAAACTTAATTCAAAGGGAAAACAGGAATTTTTATGACACCATTGGCAGATATTTTTTTCTTGTTTTAAACATAGATTCACTTAAATTAGAGAAATAAGAAAATAATTTTTGCAGTGTATTATAACAGTAAGTTTAGCATGAAAACATCTTTGTTTGGATCAGTGTTGTTTTAGTGTTTATTTTAGTAGTTTTGATTTGCTGTTTTATTTTAATTTTAGTTCAGGTTTTAGTCATTTTGTCAGTTATTGCATTTTTTTTAAATATATCTATTTTTTTTTTTCTTGTGTCATTTTTTTGTCATTTTTATGATTATTACTTTTTAAATAGGTTTATATATTTCTGTTTTATAACTTAATATATTTTGCCAATTCAAATACATCAAGTTAAACTAAATGAAAATGAGAAATGTTGCCTTGGCATCTAGCTTAAATAAACTAGTTTTTTGTATACTTTATTTTATTTCAATTAACATTTATTTTGTTTCAAGTAATGGAAATGTTGCTTACACTTTATTTTAAGGTGTTCTTGTTACAGTGTAATTATACATTTAACTACTGAGTAATATTAATTAACTGCATGTACCATATGGTTAGGATTTGGCTTAGAGTTACTTGCATGTAATTATGTATAATTTATTGTTATTACAATATTAAGTACATGTAACGTGTAACAAGGACAACTTAAAATAAAGTGTTACCGAAATGTTTTGTATAGTTTTAGTTAACGGTAATAATAACCCTGGTTTGGAGTCCAGCACGAAACCACAGATGAAGAAACTGCTCTTAATTTAGCTTTATATGACTATAAAACAGCCAGAGAGGTTTGTGTGCATGTGCTTCATCTTTTGGGTGAACGATCCCTATAGATTTGAATAATTGTTCGTGTCTTTCTCCTGTAGTCGTTCCCTATGAGATCACCACCTTCACGAGTGACGTGTTCGCTGCGGGGACGGATGCGGACGTTTTCATCGTTCTGTACGGTCAGAAGGGTCTGTGTACGCAGCAGAAGTACCTGTGTGTGAACAAGAGAGAACGACGCATGTACTTCGAGAGATCAGCAGAAGATATGTTCATTGTAGAGGTGAGCATCAGTCGGTCATCGCTATACAGCACAGAAATGCTCTCAGTCACTCAACGCTGTGCTTTTATTTCTCTCTGCCAAGCTTGAAGACATAGGGGACGTCATAGAGAAGATCCGCATCGGACACGATAACCAAGGGACGAACCCCGGCTGGCATCTGGACAGAGTGGAAATCAGAAGACTTTTGAGGAAAGGAAAGGTAACAGCATTCAGCCAGAAATCACTAATATTACAGAAAAGGAAGGAAGGAAAGGATGTGACGTGTGGCCAAGTATGGTATCCCATACTTGGGGTTTGTGCTCTGCATTGAACCCATCCAAGCGCACACACACAACAGTGAGAAGTGAGCACACACACACACACACACTGTGAACACACCCGGAGCAGTGGGCAGCCAATGCTGTGGCGCCTGGGGAGTTGGGGGTTCAGTGCCTTGCTCAAGGGTCTCACCTCAGTCGTGGTATTGAGGGTGGAGAGAGCACTGGACATTCACTCCCCCCATCTACAATCCCTGCCGGACCTGAGACTTGAACCCTCAAAATTCCGACTCTCTAACCATTAGGCCACGACTGCCCCAGGGTTCCTACGCAGTTTGGAATAGTATGGAATTTGATTTAAGTAATCCCCAAAAAGCATGGAAAAAAAGTAATTTCCAGACTTTTGTCCCTATTTAGTTTTTTTATCATAGAAAATTAAGAAGTTAATGGAAATAAATTAATTGAACAAGAAGTGTTTTCATGGCAGCTGTTTAATGATTCTTTAGTGATTGTCAAACACGATTGAGTGAATTCAAGGTGCACATTTTATTAGGCAAAATGCAGGTTATAAGAGTTTTGGATTTCTCATCATATTCTTAGTACCGAATTACATAGTGTCCAGGACCTTTGCAAAAATAAAAAATATAAAGACTTTTATATGCACGTGAGAAATCACCTATCGTGCCATCGGCCCCTTTTGTGGTGTGGGTTCTTGGCCTCCACAGAGTATGCGTTAAAGAGACCTAAGGTCTTGAAATATGACATACTGCCCTAACGAAAGCCAAATTTTGAACATCTTTTTATAGTACCAGTCTTTTTTTATAATCTCTTGAACTTGGCAAATAGGACGATGCACACAGCCGTATTATGCCATCAGCTCATTTTGTTTCATGGTTTCTCCATCACCACAGAGGATGTGTTAAATTGGACATTAGGCCTTGATATTTGAGGTACTAGCATAAGGAAAGCCACATTTTGAGCAAGTAGAGTTTTATAAATAGTTTTATTCATGGTGAGATGGCAGTGAATAGGTTAAATAGGCTTTATAAAAAATATCTAAAAAGTTTAAATGCGTAAGCATGCAAAACAATTCATGCACATGTGAATAGTGTCTCGAAGACACAAAGTTTCTTGTGTGCATGCAAAATTCAATTTTTATTATTATTGTAATTATTATTTTAGGGGCTCTGTATGTTGTCTCTTCAAGAAAATCAATGAAGAATATATTTACAGATGACTGTATTATATATGGAAGGCATTTTCTGCCAATTTTAAATCAATTTAATTATAAAAATTAAATGAAAGCCAGATTAACAATTTCATTATAGAAAATTATACGCGAAATATGTGCCAAAATATTTTTCAATCTATCAGGGACAATGCATTGTCACAGTGAAAGTGAAACGATTTCATTTCATTATCAATTTTGGCAGATATTTTGCCTATAGTTTTCTATAATGAAATTGTTAATTACATTTTTATAATTAAATTGATTTATTTAAAATTGGCAGATGATATCTTCCATACTATATACCAAATATAAAGCTGACAATAATGCTGTATGTACTGTTTATGTTAAGTATGGTCTGTTATTCTACTGAGAGGTTTGGAAATTTGAGTCTGCAAAAGTATGGATTTTGAAATGGAAAATGTGAACCGAATGTTGTCCAGGGTTCGGAGACGACCATCTTCCCCTGTGAACGCTGGCTGGCCAAGTCTGAGGATGACGGCGAGACGGTGAGAGAGCTGGTGCCTTCGGAGATCATCACGGAGAAGCTGCTGAGAGACGGGACGCTCAAACACAATGAGATCGAGGTGGAGGATGCTCTGGAGAGTATGTGACTGTCATACTGTACATTATTAGGATTTCAGTCCATTTATTTATTTCTAAAGCACAAATAAACACAAATATCCAGCTTTTGCCTATGCCCCATTATGCTATAGGAATAACGTCTGTTAAACTGTGAACAATCAGCAAAGGATTCCATCATTTTAACAGATAACAAATATTGCTTTAGAAACATTCCTGTAAACACTAGGGCTGGTTTTAACACAAATTTCATGATTTGATTCGATTATGCTTCACAAGCTTGTGATTCGATTCCATTCAATATAAATTATTTTTTATATACATCATGTACAGGACAAATTTTCTCAAGGAAAAAAAAAATCTGTCATCTAATGCTGTAATGCAATGTAGTCAGTTGGTACTACATTAATACTGAAATTTAAAATTATCTAAAAAATGGTAAATATGGTGCATATATTTAGCAGAATTATCCTCTCTAGAGTTCATTTCTCTAGCTGACTAACACGTTTTTGATCACTTTTTATGAGTTAATATAATTGTGACGTTACTTGAGATTGTTTACAAGCTGTTATAATTACATCTGTGCGCGGTTGAAACACTGATTGAGTGAATACATGAGACAGGATACGGATTTCAGTAAGTTGTACTCTATATTTTAACATACCTTCGGATGTTCATTCATGTTTATTTTGTGCTGTAACTGGTAATAAAGCGGAGGAGATGATCAGTCACTCCACATTAAACGGCATTTATTATTTGAATATTGCAATAAGATGAACAGAGTTTGACATCTCAGACTTTGGTTCATATCAAAAGTAACAAATCACAAAGCTTATTGTGGTTTATTGAACGGAAGGCGCAGTACAATGTTCTGTTTATTAACTGAATCTAGACTAATCAATTCTTAGGATTTAATAATTGATATTGTTTCATAATAATAAGAATCGATTAAAATCGAGAAATCAATTTGTTATTTGTAACCAGCCCTAGTAAACACTGAATTTAACTTCCAGCAGGTCCAGCAAACGCACGTCCTGATCTGTTCATCGGATCGCAAACATCTGATCCAATCTTATTAAAGCTTAACCGATCCCACTGATAGGAAGGCGCCAGGTCATTTAAGCATTAACAAACAGGCATGCACTTTAAAAACAGTTCTGTTACACACTGACACTGTCAACCAGTTAAGAGACATTTAAATCAGAGTAATGTATTTTCATTTAGGACCATTTCAATTGTGACATAAGGACTGGGTTATTCCATTATTTAAAGAATTACACAAATCTAAACGAGATGAAATGAAAGCATGGATAACTCAAGACTTGAATTTGGCTAAAACTATAAAATGAAAAACTTTACTTAGTAATATTCTGTATTATTCTATATAGTATATATTCATATTTTCAGTTTTTTATTATTATTATTAGCTTTAATTTATTTTTATTTCAGGTTTAGTTTTGAGTTTATTTTAATTTTGGTACTTCAGTATTTTAATATTCAAAATGTTAAATTAATATTATTTTAAGTACTTTAGTAATAAGTGCTACTTATTTTATTTTAGTTAGTTGCCAATGCAACATTTCCAATTTTCATAATTTTTTAATTTACACTGAAAAAAAATATTCATTGAATTTACTAAAAAAAAAAATTAAGGTAAGAGATATTTTAGCTACATTTAAATAAACAAATTTAGTTGACTAACTTTCGATATTTTTTCTTTATTTAAATATATTTTCCTGTTTCTTACTGTGACAATGCTTTGAAACAATCTGTATTGTATAAACGTGAAGAATAGTTTTAGTTAAGAATAACAACACTGGCTCAATAAACACATTTCAGCTGGAAATACATGCCAGAATTCATGTTGTGGTTTGTTTTCTATAATAACAGAATATTCTTGAAAGGTCACAGTGGTGTATCACACTTGTTGTCAATCATTAAAACACATGCTGATGTTTCTGCAGCTCACACGTATAAGGTGTCGGTGAGAACGGGTGACATGAACGGAGCTGGCACCGATGCCAATGTGTTCCTGACCATCTACGGAGATCTGGGAGACACCGGAGAACGCAAGCTCAGCAAATCTGAGAGCAACGGAAACAAGTTTGAGAGAGGAGCTGTAAGTCATGAAACCGGTTTCACTATCACATATACTCATAGTTACTGTTATATCTTTCTTGAAATACATTTCCTTGCAAAAAACACATATGGCAGCTAAAGAGGATGATGTAAAACCAGCTAGAACAGCAGTTTGCAACCTTTTTGACTCCAGGATTCAATAATATTCACAATAATATGTGTATCATTCAAAATAATATATTCTTCAGGAATACTGCTCTTATTAACCAATGAATTTACAGTACATGATTTACTGGATATTTTTAACAACATTATTATTTCCCTAACTTATAGGTCAAGAAATCTCACATTTCAAATTAGGCTTCTTCAAATATCCAGATTCCTCAAAAAAAAAAAAAAAAAAAAATTGTTGAGAGGGTGAATTAAAATAGAAATTATGTTGATTATTTTAATGTGGTTTTGTCTTATTGTAAATCATTTGAAGTCATCTTAACAGCCCTTGGTTGAGAAGCACTGACGTAGAAACAGGTTCCACAAAAGCAGCTTATTTCTAGATTCGACGACTAATACAATGAATAATAACCAGTGTTATTTTAGTATCAGTGAGATACTATTATTCTTTTTAGTAGTGCTGTCAAATGATTAATCGCATCCAAAATGAAAGTTTTTATTTACATAATATATGTGTGTGTGCTGTGTATATTTATTACTGTATGTATATACAAATACACACACCTACAATATATATTTTGAAAATATTTACATATATTTACATGTATATATTTATATTCATATAATTAATATTATATATAAATACATTTAATACATAAACATTTTTCTTATATATATATATATATATATATATATATATATATATATATATATATATATATATATATATATATATGCATGTATGTGTATTTATATATACTTAATAAATATATATATATATATGCAATTAATCGCGATTAATCGTTTGACAGCGCTACTTTTTAGTAATATTTTGAATTTTTTTACTTTTTTTATTATGTTTTAATATTTTACATTTTTATTTTTCATGTATTTTATTTTTTATATTTTTATTTAATTTAAAGTGTTATTATTTTTGTTCTTATTTTTTGTTTTGTTACATTAAGTTACATTACATCAAGTACTATGAAAATGAAATGAAAAATTGTTAATTTTATTTCTAGTGACACAATTGTCTAAATTATAATAACCCTGATAATACCCTTTTCATCTGAATTAGCAGAAGGAAAGTCAGTTTATTGTTTAGTGGTTTCAATTTTTAAAATTAAAAAGTAAAAATTTTTACATTTTTAAAATAGCTTCAGAACAGTTTTATAGCTATTAGAGCTGTGGCAATGAAAAACATTTATGTAGAAGAAGGAAATATTATCATCCATAAAGTCCATCAGACCCGTAACACACTCCACAAACCATCAAACCTCATTTAGAAGAAAATGAAAGCAGAGCATCATCAGCACCACAATGAAAGCAGTAACGTTAGCCAGCTCCAGATCAGCATTTCAGGATTCACTGCAGCTGTTTGTGTGCAGGTTGACAAGTTCAGCATTGAAGCCGTGGATCTGGGTCAGGTCTATAAGATCAGAATCCGGCATGATAATTCTCTGGCTGGAGCTGACTGGTATCTGGATCAGGTGGAGGTGGTGGATGTGGAGACAGAAGAGGTTTACATGTTCCTGTGTGAACGCTGGCTCTCCATTAAGAAAGAGGACAAGCGCATCGAGAGGACCTTCTTTGTCAAGGTAATGGAAATCTGACTTAATAAAAACTAGGGCTGTCGATTTAACTTGTCAATTAATTATGGAATAAATAAAGTGTTAAAATGCATTTAACACAGCGTCCCATCCAGACTCGTCTGTCATCTTTGATGCAGTTTCTGATGAACATGATGCAGGATGACTGACTGCGTGATGGAGCCTGTTACAATGCAGTTATATGAATCTAAAATTCAAGAAATGAGTGCAAAAAAACTAATCACCCTCTAATATGTGACCCTGCAGCACAAAAGCAGTCATCAGTAACACAGGTATATTTGTAGCAATACACAACAATACTCAATATTTAGATTTTTTTGCTCCCTCAGATTCCAGATTTTCTAATAGTTGTATCTCAGACAAATATTGTCTGATCATAACAAACCATACATCAATGGAGAGATTATTTATTCAGCTTATTTATTTTTATTAAAAAAATGGACCCTTATGACTGGTTTTGTGGTCCAGGGTCACATATTTATATCATATGATATAGTTTAGCAATATCACACCAGCAAAAGTGCTGTTTCTCCCCAATATCTGCATTACAGCAAATGTGATACTGAATTATACAACAGTTCAATAAACAAGAAGTTAGTACTATTTTACATTTTTACAGTTTTGATCGATTTAACAAAATAGTTCCAGTTGAAGCCACAGCAGAACTGTTTTGCATGTCTGAGCAACACACAGCGAGTGAGTCAATGATTCAGTGACGTGTTCAGAAAGACATTAGGTGTGTTCGACTTGAAGTGGCGTTGCACAGACCGATCATGTAGATATATTAAAGTAGCACGAGAGTGATTAGAGAGCAGACGAGAGAGCTTTTGAATGGTTTTCGCAGTACTAGTCGAACACTCCTAGTCACTTGCTTAGTTTCTGAACAAATGACCTGTTTGAATTGAATCAGTGATTCAGTGACTCATTCATAAAGACAGTCTATCGCTTCATTTCTGAGTGAATCTGTCTTTTCAAGGAATCGAGTGAGCCAAAGATTCAGTGACTCATTCGTTAAGACAGGCAATTATTTGTTTTATTTCTGAAGGAATTTGACATTTGAAAGAATCAGTTGAATGAATGAATGTTTTTTTTAAATCTCATTAAGACATTTTGACCTATTGTTGGTCAAATTTAATTTGGTCTAATTTAAAAAAACAAATAAAAGTTGAATCAAAATCTTTCTAAATCTACTTTTCTGTAATGTCTGTTCAGTGTTGAAATGACTTTAAATGATCTTTTGAGGGTTATTTCTCAGCCCAAATTGATTGACATTTCATGTAATTAATTAGATAAAAAAAATTTAATCAGCCCTAATAGAAACTTCATGAAAAAGTTAACACGCATAATTCACTGTCATGTTTTTCTGTTAGGGATACGAGGGTGAGAGGAACCCTCAGAACGCAAAGAAGAACATGCAGAACACTAAAGCAGGTCTGGACAGCAACATGAACAAGAAGAAGAAGAAGAAAAAGGCTGTTATTATGGAGGAGGGTCCGAGTAAGATCATACTTTATTCCAGTGATTCATTCTGAAGTCTTAGACAGTCAGAGATGGGTGGTTTAATGCTCAACATGTTATGAAATCAAGAGAAGGATTCAATAGCAGATAACCACAGTTTATTAGAGAGAAGAACAGTCACAAGGAGCAACAGAGCTCGTGCACAGCGTTGATAGGAGACGGATGCAGGGATGCAATGGGCAGCCATGTCCAACTGTAGGAAACAAAACGAGAGGAAGCACAGGAACACAGAGATACTCTGAGGATCTGACAATCAGCGTAGCGTTAACTGATCTTAAATAGCCCCAGTAACAAGTAACAGCTGGGGCAGATCAGCCCGTAATAACGAGCTGGACACATCCACTCATGCCACACACACCACAACAGACAAGCAAGATGAGACACTGATTCTATGAACCGTGACACAACATCTGTGTTTTGGCAGTGATCCCGTACCACTTCACAGTGTCCACCGGAGACGATCGTGATGCCAGCACCACCAGTCGGGTTTACATTATTATCTTGGGGCCCAACGATTTAGAAACGGAGCGACTGTGGCTGGATCTCACTGACGGGAAGACATGCTTCGCTGCCGGAGGAATGGAGCACTTCATGTGTTACGGACTAGACGTGGGTGAGATCAAGAGAGTTGAGGTGAGACTCGTGTTGTTTGATTTAAACACATCAAACAGAGGAGTGAACATTTACACTATTGTTCAACTTTTTAATGTTTCTGAAAGAAGTCTCTGCTGCTCATCCAGGCTCAAAATATACTGTAAAAATTGTGAAATATTATTACAGTTTAAATCAGCTGTTTTCTATGTGATTATGTGTTAAAGTGTAATATATTTCTGTGATCTGCAGCTGTATTTTCAGCATCATTACTGCAGTCTTCAGTGTCACATGATCTTCAGAAATCATAATAATTTACTGATCAACAAACATATCTGATTCTTATCAATGTTGAACACAGTCGTGCTGCACAATATTTTTTGTTGAAACTGTGATGCATTTTATTTTTCAGGATGCACAGATGAATAGAAAGTTCAAAAGAACAGCATTTATTTGAAATATAAATCTTTTGTAATGTCTTTACTGATCGATTTAATGCATCCTTTCAAGGTTGATTATAGTTAACCAAGACATACTTTAAATAAAATAAACATTAACTAAAATTTTATAAACTGAAAAAAATAAGAAAAAATAAAATTACTTTTGAAATGCAAAAATAAGTAATTATAACTAATACATAAATGAATAAAAATGTTCCAGGATTTAAAAAAATAAAAACTAAAACTTAAGTAAAACTTTGTTACTTAAGTGCAAAGTACAAAAAAGTCAAAGTACAAAAACAACAAACTAAATAAATTAAAACTAATTAATGAAAACTATATAGACATATAATTAAAGTGAAAACAGAAAATAATTCAAAATATCAACAAAAACTATATTATTTAGAAATTGTATACTTTGAACAGTAATGTAATGTTTGAACGAGGGGTGTGCAATATCAACAAAAAATTATATCTCAATATTTTCTGGGATTTTATGGCTAACGATAATTAGACGATATTCTGCTGAGTGTGTTATTGTGCTGGCATCTTAAGGACTGATGTGGACGGCTGACTCCTAAAGATTTGGATATTCTTCATATTCTGTGTGCTGGTCAGTTCACAGCAGTGAGAGAAATTAATCTTTTCCAATAAGTTTAAACTAATTTTTCGTTTTATGGGCATTTTTACCATTTATAAAGCCATTAAAAAAAATTATTTTTATTTTTAATTATCTTTGGAGTCAAATTCTTACATTTAATCAGTGAATTAGAATAATAAGACATTTGGGCTGTTACCAAGCAAATTAAATCAGTATCAATAAAATTCATCTTCACAATGCAGAGGAAACACAGAAGCTGCGTCTGAAGAGGTGTTTAGATGTATTTACACACTGTTTAATGCAGGACATGAATGCATTTAACCTGCAATTACAAATGTTTTCATATATTAAACATAAAACTTTGAATACTGATATTTGAAATGATTTAAATAATGAAAAGATACATTGAATGTGAAATTAAACCCACCAGTAGGTGGCAGCAAGTCACTGTTAATAAGTGAGTCATTGCGACTGAGCAGAATAATTGATTCATTCAGGAACAAAACAGTCCTGTGCCTGTGTTTGGAATTATTTTTGTTGTCAAAATAGCACAAAACATGAAATACGGTGTCTTAAACATAAGTGTCTTATTTAACTTCTTGCTAGTGTAAAAAGATCTAGTAATCATGGCTGCAGTAATTAATCAAACAATGTAGAAGAGCATCAGGAACAGCCGTGTTTGCATGTTACCTGATGCAGAAACGCTTCACCCGACGTATGATCATCAGTATCAGTTGATTGTCAGTGAGTTCTCGCTCCAGTGCTGATGTTCTGTCCTCAGTTGGGTCATAACGGAGCGACTCCCGAGAGCTGCTGGCTGGTGGACCAGCTGTCGGTGGCCGTTCCCACCAAAGGCATTCAGTACAACTTTCTGTGCAAGTGCTGGCTGGCCAAAGACAGAGGAGACGGTCTGACGGCCAGAGTCTTCAACATACTGGACGCCACCACCATCAGCATCATCCGGAAGGTCCAGACCCTTATGATCAGTCTGAAGGTCTCTGTGTGTAGATGCTAGGGCTCATATTCTGGCTGTTGTTCAGGTGGTTTTTGAGGTGACGGTGGTCACCGGTGACACTCAGAATGCAGGAACGGACACCAACATCTTCATAACCGTGTTTGGAGCCAATGGGAGCATGGAGGAGATGCTCCTCGCCAAACATGAGGACAGGTACCTATTTACCACAATCACCATCATTCATATTTAGCTTTTTGTTCATATTTTGAATTAGATTTTATTTTCATATTTTCGGTTTTCATATTGATTTGACATTTTTTGTAATTTTGTTTATATATATATATTTTTTTAAATCTCTATATAGTTTCTATTTTATTTAGTACATCAAGGTAAAGTGAAAATGAAAATGTTGACTTGGCTGAAATAAGTTTAAGTTCGTATAATTTTATTTCAGGTAACATTTATTTTATTTCAGTTTTTACTGTTTAAGTTTCTTTTTTAATATTTTGAATTAATTTTTATATTCATATTTTCCATTTTAATTTCATAGCAATTTCACTTAAAGTTTATACTATTTCTAGTCACAAAAATAGTTTACATTTGTAGTTTATTTCACTTAATGTTTATTTTATTTCAAGTAATGACATTTTTAGAGTTAGTTTTTAATATTTTGAATTAGTTTTTATTTTCCATTTTCACTTCAAAGTTTGCTTAATTTTGTCTTTTTGTCATTTTTATGACTTTTAGTGCATCAAGTTAAACTAAATGAAAGCGAGAAATGCTACATTGTCGACTAGCTGAAACTAAATATTCATTTTTATCTTAACATTTATTTTATTTCAAGTAATGGAAATATATTTTATGGTTTATCTTTGATCATTTTGTCTTATGTTTTGTTTTGAATGATTTTATAAATGTATTTTCATTTTATTATTTTAGTTTTAGTTTTAGTAATTCTGTTGTGCATTTTTGTCATTTTTATTAGTTTAATAAATCGAAATGTATAGTTTTTATTAATTTTTATTTCAGCTGATTTATGATTTATTTCAGTGATTTTATTGCATCAGGTTAAATGAAACAAAGAGAATTACTGCTTCGGGAAATAGCTGTTGTGTGTTTTTTGTTTCAGTTCAAATTTATTGTATTTTAAGTAACGAAAAAAAGGATTTTGTGAAAATGTTTCGTCAACTTTTAAAAAAAAAAGTTTTTAGTTTTAGTTAACGCTAATAACCGTGGTTTGTGGTAGGTTTGAAAGAGGACAGGAAGACACGTTTAACCTGGAGATCGACGACATCGCGCCTCTAAAAAAGCTCCGCGTTCGCATCGACGGGACAGGAAGCCGTCCTGATTGGTTCCTCGACAAGGTCAGTCTGTGATCCGAGCATCTAATGAAACTCGAGCAGCTCACATCCTGTTCGGAGAGTCTTTTAATCAGGTTTCCAGGTTAATCACAACATAATGAATGAAACTCATTAAGGGCACGACTGTAAACATGTTGTTTGTTCCTGTCACATGACCCAGATAATCATGAGACACCTGAGCACGGAGGAGGTGTATGTTTTCACCTATGAGGAGTGGCTCTCCAAGACCAAAGGACCCAAGAGGGCCAAGGTCTGTGAACTTCCTGCGCTCGTGGACGACGAGGAGATGGTGGAGAAAACCACATACACCATCCAGGTTAAAACCAGTGACATCGCTGGTAGGTGTAACGAGTAAACATGATGCACGCTACAATATTTCTATGAATATATCTCTGACAGAGACTATCAGCCAATCACTGTGTGCATAGTTGATAAGCATGATGACATCATCCATAGCAACGAGGTAAACCCCGCCCCCTTACTCTGAGTTTAAGACTTCTCTCTCTTCCTCAGTACAAGTTTGTCTCAGCAGCTTTGTGAATAGCTTTAAGAGAAAACTTTTACTGCTATTTAGGAGCACTCTTGGTGGTGAGATCAAATGTGTCGTGAATACAGGCCCTGATTGTCAGACTGACTGGTTACTAAACAGATCAACATCATATCAAGGATACTATTGTTCACTAAAACTACAACCATAAAAAACAACTGTTTTCATTACTTACTTACAATATATGTTAACTGGGGGAAAAAACATTTCAGTTAATTCCTAAAGAAACACCTAATTTTCATTTAGTTCAACTTGAAAAATAAAATAAAATTAATATAACTTATAGATTAAAAAAAACTAATAAAATTACAAAAACAAATAGAATTACAGTAAAATAAAATGGAAAATATTAAAATAAAAACTAATTCAAAATTAATTCAAAATGAAAAAAAAAACTTAAAACAGAATTGTTTTTTTTTTTTTTTTTTTTTTTTTTCCAAGTAAAGTGAAATAAAAGAATTTAAAGTGTAACTTAATTCTGCTTGTTGCCAAGGTATGTATTAAAATAACTAAAACTGAAGTAGAATTTAATAAAGAATTATATAGATATTAAAAAAACTAATAAAAATTAAAACACAACAAAATTACTAAAACTAAAACTAAAATGTAACAATAGAAGCTATAATAGTGCCTCAGTGCTAATGAATGAACACTGGTTCCTATTGATTACAGACTCTGCAGAATCTAAACCCTGAGATCTTGTGAGGTTACAGGAGTCTCAGGAGAATAATCTGAGAAAGGAAATAAAATACTCCATGTGCTCTCCACTCAATCTCATGGCTGTCAGGAGAAAGCTGCGAGATATTAAAGAGATGTGATTATAATCATGCTGCTCTTCTATAGATGCACAACCATATTCTCATGTCGTTTGGCAGCCGCTGGCACCGATGCCAATGTGTGTCTGATCGTGTTCGGGGAAAACGGCGACTCGGGAACGCTGGCACTGAGAGAATGCAGCAACAGGAACAAATTCGAACGCAATCAGGTGGATGTTTTCCGTTTCGGGGATATTTTGAGTCTGGGCGAGCTGTCCAAGGTCCGAGTGTGGCACGACAACAAGGGTGAGAAACATTCTGTGTGTGTGTGTTTGTGTGTGTGTGTGTGTGTGTGTTTGGCCATTTCTATAACACCAGAAAGCAGGACACTATTCAGTGAAGACGGGATAAAAACTGACTGAAAAATAATACTAAAACAGTTTATGTGTCTCTGCAGCACAAAAGCAGTCATGAGTAGCACAGATATATTTGTAGCAATAGCCAACAATACATACAACAATACACAATATCATTAGGATATTAAGATCATGTTCCATGAAGATATTTAGTAAATTTCCTACCGTAAATATATCAAAACTTCATTTTTGATTAGTAATATGCATTACTAAGAACTTCATTTGAACAACTTTAAAGGAGATTTTCTCAGATTCCAGATTTTCTAATAGTTGTATCTCAGACAGATATTGTCCTATCATAACAAAACCATACATCAATGGAAAGATTATTTATTCAGCTTTCAGATAAATGATGTATAAATGTATATAAACATATAGATTTAAAAAAATTGACCCTTATGACTGGTATTGAGGTCCAGGCTCACAAATACTTCTAAACACTTAAAGGAACAGTTCACCCAAAAATGTACATTTGCTGTTAATTTACTCACCTCAGGCCATCCAAGATACAGATGAGTTTTGTTCTTCAGTAGAAAAGTAAAGAAGATTTTAAGCTGAAACCGTGGTCCTTGGTGATTCATAAAATGCAAGTCAGCAGCTACCGGTTTTTGAGAATATAAAAAAAGCATTTTAGGCAACACAAAATTAATACCCATGGCTCCTGATGATATATTGAGGTCTTATGAAGCGAAGTGATCAATCTGTGCAGGAAACTCAACATTATTTACAGCATTATTACTTGTAAACCACTGTTTAATGCAGTTCAGAGATGCCATCAATGCATTTACACTGCAGTCGCAACACTGGAAAAAATATACTGAATTTTTTAAGGTATGTGATTGCAAACAATTTATTTTAGCCACATTTAAAAAAAAAAAAAAAATTCTAGTTAACTAAATTTGTTTATTTGAATGCAGCTAAAATAAATTGATTGCAACCACATACCTTAACAAAAAGTAAATTCAATGATTTTTTATTTTTTTCAGTGCAACTTTTAAGTATCACATAGATTGAATATAGAACTATGAAATTATACTTGAAATATGAATATTAAACGGCGGCAAATAAGTGAAACATTGATTTACTAATTCAAAGCTTGATTCATTGATTCATTCAAAACGGCTGATTCATTAAAGAATAAAGTGATGAAGTGCTGATTTCTGAACCATGTGCAAGTATACTGTTCTTACTATTTCTGCCTTAGAAAGATATGCTGAAATACTAAGAGTAGGACACCAGCATGCAGTTTTGAATTTAGCAGCTTTATGATTGGCTTGTTGAATCATTGACTGACGTTTTGTTCAAAAATGCTGAATTGTTCAGGAACGAAACCATTGTGTTGATCAGAGGTGAAATGATTGCTGAAACAGAGCAAAATTTACAATATTGTGTCTAAACTGTACGTTACTGTGATGAGGTCCGGCTCCTGGATGGCATCTGGAGTATGTCGATGTGAAGGACGATCTGATGGATCAAACCTTCCGCTTTCCCTGCGACCGGTGGCTGGCCAAAAGTGAGGATGACGGGCAAATCATGAGGGAACTGGCATGTGCCAATAACGACATTCTGGATCTCAGTGACAAGACCAGTAAGAGAAGAGCGTTTCCTGTGTGTGGAACTCACGGGCAGTGTGTTTATTTTGTGCATTCAAATTTTCTTTGTCATGTCTTTTCAGAATATGAAATTGAGATCACAACAGCCAACTCTGAAGATGCCGAGACGAAGGAGAATGTCTGGATCATTCTGGAGGGGAAAAAAGGACGTTCAAAGGAGTTTATGATGGAAAACTCGAAGAAGAAGAAGTTTTTGCGGTATGTACAATGTCCCAGTTACACGCAATGTAATTTTAGCCAATGTTACATATAACTAACCAAAGCAAAAAAAAAAAAAAAAAATATATATATATATATATATATATATATATATATATATATATATATATATATATATATATATATATTTATTTATTTATTTATTTATTTATTTTTATTTTTTTTTCAGCTAGGCAACATTTCTCAAATTTCAGTTTCTTAGAAATACAAATGAATAAAAACTATATAGACATATTTAAAAAATATAATAATTAATATAATAAAAATAGCAAATACCAATAAAAATAACTAATCACAAATAATCCTAAAACGAAAAAGAAAATGGAAAATATAAAAATATTTACATATTTAAAAACTTTAACTTTTATTTTTCGTTTAGTTTAACTTGATGTACTAAAATAACTAAAACGGCAATATACAGTAAATAGCCAAACTATATAGACGTATTAATAAATAAAATAAAAATAATTTTCAAATAACTACTAATAATAAAAAAAACTAATAATCACAAATAATCCTAAAACGTTAACTAAAATTGAAAAGTGGAAAATATTAAATTCTAAATTCAAAATATTAATAAAAATGTATTAACTTGTTTCAGCTAGTTGCTAAGGCAACATTTATCATTTTAATTTAGTTTAACTATGTACTAAAATAACTCAAACTGAAACAAAAATACATTTACATGACGTATTTAGACATATTTTTAAAACATAAAATATAAAAATATCTCCTAATAATAAAAAGAGCAAAAAAATTCTAAAACGTTGACTAAATTGAAAAAGAAAATGGAAAATATAAAAATGTTCAAATATTTAAAAACTTAAACTTTTGTTTGTTTTTCATTTTCGTTTAGTTTAACTTAATATACTAAAATAACTAAAACTGAAATACTGTAAATAGCTAAAAACTATATAGATGTATTAATAAAATAAAAATAATTTCAAAATAACTGCTATAAATAAAAAGTAAACAAAGTATAAAATAAAATTCAAAATATTAATAAAAACTATAATAGTATATCAATGATATGAAAATAATCCAGATTATCATTTAGACCTGTCCAAATGTCCAATAACTAAAGAAAACACATTTTTGGAGTGACAAACATCAAAAATAAATGACCATTAAACAATAGAGACTGAATATATTATTATTAGATTATTAGATTATTATTAATATTAGATGACTAATAACGCATCATAATCTGACTCCGTTTCAGAGGTGCCACGGATTCATTCGAGTTTTCCTCTAAAAATGTGGGCGAGATCGTCGGTATTTGTTTGGGCCACATAACGAAGGAGAAGAAGGTGAAGAATGAGTCTTTCTGGCACGTGCAGGAGGTGGTGATCACGGAGAAAGAGCTGAGAAACAAGTGAGTTCACATCTGAAATTAGGAATGCACGATATTATCGGAGCGTTATTGGAATCGGCCGATAAAGGTTCAAAATGTAAACATTGGCTGATTTGAAAAATGATGCCGATATGCCTTGCCGATAAGACGGATAGCTCACATGTGCTCAGGGTGTGATCGTGATAAGATTACATCAACGGTGTGGTTATTCTTGAAGCCGAATTTTTCTGTAATGAGGATTCGATTTATTCTTTTGGATTGCTGCATTTAATTTGAGAAATCATATAGAACGATGCGTCCGGTGTGTGAGAGTCAACAGGTTCTAGTGCATCCGGTAAGGTGTTTTATTTACTTAGGGGCGCTGTTGGCTTACTTGTAATAAAATTAAAGTAAAATCCACAAATAAAATGTTAAGGTTTCAGCTACATCTGTCTGAGAAAAAAAACAAAAAACAGCCGAGATTAGTTATTTTCAAGGCTTTCAATGTACTCTCATTAAAAAAAGAAATTTAGTAATGTTTATTACTTCTACACTGCAAAAATTATTTTCTTAGTATTCTGTTTTCTAGTATAAATATCTAAACATTCTTGATTCAAGATGCATTTGCTTGACAAATAAAATGATTTAAGATATTAAGTTTTGTTTTCTAAAAAACTATCAATTTTTTTTTAGTTTTTGCTTAAAACAAGCACAAATATCTGCCAATGGGGTAAGAAAAATAATCTTATATTCAAAGGCTAAACAAGATATTTTTTTTACCTCATTAGCAGATATTTTTGCTTGTTTTAAGGAAAAACTAACGTTTTTTTATATTTTTTTTTACAGAAAACAAGACATAATATCTTAAATCTTTTCACTTGTCCAGTAAATGCATCTTGATTCAAGAATGTTTAGATATTTATACTAGAAAACAAGACAAAAACACTGAGTAAGAGAATCATTTTTTGCAGTGTAACAAATTCGTTTTTGGTCAAAACTAAGCAAAATTAAAAATACTTTGTTTATAATTTCTGCACAGGAGAGATTTGGTGTTGTTTCAAAACAAAGGGAAATTGGCATCGGCTACCGTCCAGAATAATTTGCTAAATATTGGTATATCGGATATCGGCAAAAATCGAATATCGTGCATCCCTATCTGAAATCCTGCTCCGAGCATCATTCTCTCGGTTTATCCTCCGCAGATCCTACTTCACATGCGACGCTCGGATTCCGCTGGCGGCCAAGAAAGATGAGTTCATGACGTTTGAGTGCACCAAAACCGTGGAGAGCTTCGCCAGCAAAGTGCGCAGTCTGGTTCCTGTCAAATACGAGATCATCGTCATCACCGGAGACGTGAAGGGCGCCGCCACCGACGCCAACGTCTTCATCACGCTCTACGGCGTCAACGGAGACTCTGGGAAGCGAGCGCTGAAGGGGAAGTACAGGAACCTGTTTGAGAGAGGACGGACAGACCGCTTCTTGGTAGAGATGCTGGATCTGGGCGAACTCTTGAGGATCAGAGTGGAGCACGATGATAACGGCTCTTCATCCGGATGGTACCTGGAGTGCGTGGAGGTCACCAACACCGCCAACTGGGTGACCACCATCTTCGTCTGCGGAAAGTGGCTGGACAGAAATAAAGCAGATGGACAAACTCACAGAGTGCTGTATCCAAAATATTAATTAACTAAAGACGTTTCAGAAATCACACACTATGGGATAAAGCAGTTTGTACTTTTTTAAAGAAATTCAAATAAACGTCATTTTTACTGAGAATTACTGTCATGTCAGCAGATTTCTTCAGATCCTGTCACAGTGATTGGACCTGCAAACTTTGCCAGCCAACAAAAACGTTGTATAAGTAATTCCCAAACTTTTGTCATGGTACTTTGAGATTCTTTTTTTTTTAAGTCATCCTGAGATTTAAGTTAATATTTAAATAATTGAGCAAAGCATTTGCATGTTCACTATTCTCTGACATTGGTTAATAGTCATGTGACATGCAGAAAAAACAAAATAATTCATATTTTTAGTAGTTTATATTATACATTTTTGTGATTTTAATAATTATTAGCTTTTAAATCAATTCAAAACCCCTTAAATTGTGTTTGAACAAGTACATTAATTGATAAATATCCACTTTTTCATGTATTTTATTTGCTTATGACGTACTGAGAAGTTAACTAAAGTAGTCATGAAATGTGCTTGGTTCTCGAAAACCCATTCCCTTGAATTTCTTTTAAATCAGTAGATATGTTATTGTTGCTTTGGAAGCTGGAAGCTTTTTTTTGTCAAACCACTTGATGAAGTGATTTCTTAAAGTCCCTCTGAGATTTTAAATTCATATTTTAAAGATGTATCAAATCATTTGCATGTTCTAGGTTCTCTGATGTTGGTTAATGGTCATATGACATGCAGAAAAACTAATATTTTGTCTTTTTAGTGAGCGTTTAAATCAACTTAGAAACCCTCAAATTGTGTGTTGGAGCAGGTGACGTAAATTAATTGACAAATGTCTATTTTTCCTTTATTTTATGCACTTATTATCTGGAGAAATAAAGGTGTTAGTAGTCATTAAATGTAGACATGATCTGTAGACCTGTTATTGTAGCCGGTCTGAAACCGTTTTCATGGTAAGTGCACACTTCAAACACACTGCTCGGAGAATGCTGGTCTTTTCTTGCCACATTCTCACTCATTGCCAACAATGTCAAGCTGTTTGAGACTTTAGCAGTGGAAGTTTCATCATAGTTTGCATCGTTCATAAATCCAAATATGAACATCTGCAAAGGTATTGTGAAAACTCAAATTTTGTTTATATGATGTCTTCTTTTTTTTCTTTCCTAAAAGCTACAAATATGTTAGCTCTATGTCTGAGCAGAGCCTGAGATGAACTAGGCATCAAGAGCCAGATTGTTATGAATGTGTTTTGATTGGTTGATTGATTAATCACATGATCACGATCAGCTGTGCTTGAGCTTTTAAAGAGACAGCAACCAGCTGCTTCTAAGAGATTTGCATCTTCCTTTCTCAGTGGTTCTTTATTTTTAGTCTTCCTCTCAGAAAAAAAGGTTATTAATTTTCTGTGTTCGTCATCAATTGACTTTTCTATTAGTTGAAGCCTCTGTTAGGCTCTACAGGAGTTTAGTGTTCTCACAACAGCTTTCTTTGGAGAAACCAGTTTCTTTTAAAGGATTTCTGTTCCTTAATTTTCTCTTATTTTAGCCTTCCTGAATGAAGAAAGTGCTGACTGTAACAGTTTTTCTTTTACCTCAAAAAGGTTAAAGCCTCAGACTATCGACAAATCTGCTATTTGCTTGCTCTTAAATTTTACAACAACGATAAAGCCTGTGAAATATCAGTCGTCTTAAATCAACTGCTTTTCCTAAAGTGAAAAACTGTTTTATTTTATTATTGTTTTTTTTAAACACCCACCCTCTCATTAAACTACCAACACCGAACAATTACATACGCTTCAATACGGGGCTTCACTAAAAATCAAGAAGGTAGACTCCACTTATGCAAAGTATTCGACTTCTGAGGTCAAATTTCCTCATTTGAAGTCACATTTATCATGTATGGGACTTTCATAATTGACTTTGTTATTTCCCTAAGCCCCCCCCCCCCCCCCCCCCCACACACCCAATAGTGTTGTAAAAATTCAAGTATTTCTTTTGTACAGAACAAGTTTAATCTGAAATGAGGTTATTTTGTTTACTCTGAACTCAATACTACTCTACGCTAGTTATTTTTAAGCCTTTTTATTTTTTAAACAGTGAAGTCTCATATTTATGTAATATCTACAGTAATTCAGTTAACATACACGGAAATCATTTGTACACATTCCAATTCATGAAAAAAAATAACCTTATGAAAACAAGTCAGTATTGAGCCTGTCTGAATGTATTATAAAATGTAAGGCAAAAGTCATGTTTTTGGACATGAAAGCATCTTTTGTTTTGGCATAAATTATTAATTTAACTAAACTGCCAATAACGTAAGCCACTGGGAGACTGTAGATGGCTGTAATTCATTCTATTGCATAAATAGAAAGCCAAATAATGTAAAGATTTGTAATACAAAGTATTTTTCCAAAATTAAGTTTTATTAGTATTTAGTAGGCCGTCTCATTCTAGTGTTTAATGCAGAGGACTCTAGTCTACAAGCCTCTGAAGAACTGAGATTGAGAACATTTGAGACGCACCCTGAGAGATGTTGTGGCTCTAGTGTGCACTAACCTTTGACCCGAGGCTGTTGTGTGTATGTGTTCTCAAGCGGCCAAGACCACAAGTATTGGGACGCAAATATGTTCAAGTTCCTGATTTAACAGCTCTTGACCGCAGCACTATCAGTCCATCTAATAGTCACCATGACCCAGTGTAGTTAATGAAACAACAATGACAAATATTTTGAGGCATTTTCAACATTTTATTTGAAAAAACACATACAAAAAGGGTCATATACAAGACAAGAAATTAAAAAAGAAAGAAAATTTGGGTTAAGCTATGCAACTTTTTGCATCATCATTAGTAATAAATACAGTACAAAATCCACCAAAAGTGAATCTAAGATTTCTTTTTTTTAACGCAATATACACTTATCTAGTTATCATACATTATAATCACCAAGCTATTGCTTAAATATTGTCAATACATATTTTTCTACTTGAGCTATAAAATATTCATGTCAGAAAACATTGCGCAGTAACAGCACACAGCAGTGTCTTATACAAAGAGCCACTTCCCTTTCACTGGCAGGTTATTCAACTATTTTTTTTCTTTTTTCTTTTTATGTCAGCAGCAGAAAAACATCAGAAATATTTATGGTAAAATATTTTAACATATGTATCCATTCTCATACGCATATTAAAACCTGAGAAAGACATGCATTACAGAGCTTGTGCTTTAGGATCTACGGTTCAGTCTGTTAGCGAAACATGACACTACTATTGCTTATGTCCAAAATCTGCTGGAGAGATGGATCAAATCAAGAGACTTTAAGGCTACACAGGCTAGAAACACAAATCAGAAAATATAAAGCCATTGTTCTTTTTTGTCTATCTCGGTGCAACGATTTCTAAGTGTGTAGAAAATAACAGGAGTGTTTCGTATGGCAGGAAAAACGTTTATTTCGCCGGAAATAAGAGTCATCTGCCGTATCGGTAGGGTTTTCTACCGTAAAACACGACACTGTATTGGCAGATTGATATTTAGGGGATGGAAGCTAAATAACCTGACAATATATGACGAACATACGGCAGCTACGCAAGAATGTAACAAAACACGACCTGCATTCAGACATTTAAAGCCCCTCTTATGAAGTACCGATACGTAAAGAAAAGCTGCTACTTAATGGGAAAAATAAGCATCACTTTAAATCCTGATTAAAAATACAGCATACAATGGAAGTTAAAGCCAGATGGGCACAAGACAAGCAGCTATAATCAATCACAGTAAGCGCTGAACTCACTCCTCACTTCTGAAACAGATTCACGGCCTGGAATCATCGGCTCGGTTCAGAGCGACGAGACGAGCGGACGATGTTCGCAGGATGCCAGTGCCGAGAGTGCAAAAACAGGAGAGACATGCAAAACAATTCCAGTCCATTGAACAGTTTGCCTACGAGCTCACAGCTGAAATTGCATTAATGGAATGTAACCAAAAAAACTACAGCACCACATACTAGCACATTTCAGCACGCCCTTGGAGGGATTTTAGCTTGTTTTGACACTTATGTCCCTTAAAGTACAACCGCATGCAAAGCACTCCCATGAAAGTATAGCACAATGAGGTATTTATACACACGTTATGCTGACGTAAATAAATAAACCGACCGATTACATTGCGATACTAGTTCAGAACTTAAACACGCACCCATAGTAGGTAAAGTTAGTCATAAATTATGATTGTTAAATACTTAAGGCATTTTGACGCACAATATCATGTGTAAAGTATAAAACGCAGACGGACGATGAGAAAGAAGATCACGCGATACACTGACACGCTACAAAACGGTGACCGAAAACAAGAAAACGCTTCCAACTCCTTGGCCTCCATGCGGCTGAACGCTTGAATTCTGGAAAGGTTTCGAAAGCAAGTTCGTCGAACGTACTACAAACACATCAGAAATGCTACGAAAAAACAGTCACGTACATTTAAAGTGGTCAGTGAGGCAACAACTATCGTTACGCAAAGAAACTGTGCTGTTAAAAAGTCTGTTCCCTTGTTTGTTTTCCATTTCTTCTTCTTTTTTTTGGATGGAGTGCACGTTACGCAAGGAAACTTGAGTGCAAATGCAAAAGCAGGGAAAGAGAAACAATCACAGGACCTCATCAGAAAGTGAGTGCATTTACAAAAATAACCACTAACTACATTAAGACGACAATAAATAACTTGTTTGTTTTTTCCAGCATTGCAGCTACTTATGTCGAGAAGCTGTACCAGCCCCGCACACAGGTTGGCAACAAAAGAAGAAATCAAACGAGGAAGAGTGATCATGAAGTACAGTTTAGAAAAGTTATGTTTGGTTTCTATAAAACAAATGGCTTTACTCCCTTGTCATGTCCTCAGCAAACAGGTTTCATGCACATTATGACTCTACAGATGCTGCTTTACGACCAAGCGAGACCACGAGTCACAGAGCAAATGGAGTTATGCCGTTACTATTCAACGTGTGCTTGTGCTACAGGCATTAAGGTACATATTTCACTCGTAGTGACTTCGGAGACGCATCGAGAACACAGTGTCTTCAGGATTAGTAGAATATCGCGCGGGAAACGTCCTCATGCACGCCGACCTCTTGTCAGAAAAACCCCGGCCTCTCGCTTCAACATGCATTTGGTGGATACGTTTCTAAGAGTCGGAGGCATCACGAGCACAAAATGCGGACTGTCACGGTTCATATCAAGCCTGGCCTTACGGTTACATACAGACGTCAAGCATCACCTCCGATAATTACAGACACGACGACGGAGCTTTTTTAAACACAGGCTCATTGTTCTACTCTTACGCTTCTCTCAGTCTTTGAGTCCCATTGGTTGTTTGTTTTTTTTCATAAATGATTCATTCACGTTTAAAGTTCATGACCAACCACGTGTAATGTGTCGGACTTTGTGGTGTTCATGCTGTAATGCGTGACCTACTGAACACTGAGAACATTTGGTTGGTCTTCATTTGAGATCATTCAGAGCGGCATTCGCCGTCCTAAACACACACACATACAGAGCACTTTGACTGAAACCATCTTCATCATCGACAGACTCGTTCTTCTCCATGTGCTGGACTCCTTCTTCTTCCCTGTTCTACATCGTCAGTTGGCTCAGAAGGCAAAGGTCAGAGGTGAGAGGTGATGGAGATGACACACATTTGGCAAAGTACCCACGAGGGGACGAAGATAGACAATAGGACTTTTTTTAGCTAGTGCTACACGAGACATCAGCTATCGGGGGACAACTGCGTCTCAATGTCTACCCTGCAGATGGGACACTTCTTATTGGTTGCCAGCCACTGGTCAACACAAGCCTGATGGAAGAGGTGCATGCAGGGTAATCTCCTAGGGAAAGAACAACAAGGAATTTGTTGAAAGATAACTAAACCGTTTACATCATTGAATGAGTTATGAGTAGAGCGTCTAACTACCTGACGTCCTCTCCGTCTTCAAGCATCGAGAGGCATATTGTGCATTTCTCATCCGTGTCAAGCTCCTCTTCATCCATGCCAATCTTCAGCTCTAGAAGTCTTCTCTACAAATCACACGATCAGTTATTAGTCTTTTAGCACATGCTTCTTAATCCAGAAGAAACGTGCACTTCATAAATTACAGGTTCAACCAGGAGCCAAGAGTAAAACAGTCACATGTGACCCTGGACCACAAAACCACTCATAAGGGTCAACTGAGATGTATACATCATCTGAAAGCTGAATAAATAATCTCTCCATTGATGTATGGTTTGTTATGATCGGACAATATTTGTCTGAGATACAACTATTAGAAAATCTGGAATCTGAGGGAGCAAAAAAATCTAAATATTGAGAAAATCTTCTTTAAAGTTGTTCAAATGAAGTTCTTAGCAATGCATATTACTAATCAAAAATGAAGTTTTGATATATTTACTGTAGGAAATTTACTAAATATCTTCATGGAACATGATCTTAATATCCTAATGATTTTTGTCATAAAAGAGAAATGTATAATTTTGATCCATACAATGTATTGTTGTCTATTTCTACAAATATACCTGTGTTACTGATGACTGCTTTTGTGCTGCAGGGACACACATATAAAAACATTAATAAAAGGTCTGGTAATTCTCCAGCAGATTTCATCTTATAAACCCACATCATATGCATCTTAAAATGGTGTAGGTTTGTTCAAAGTGTTGATTGTTGGTGAATTGCATGGAGGCTCAATTTGACCCCAATACCATTGATGCAACCAACATTTCTACAGCCTTTCCAAAACACAACTGTGTGTCGAATCATTGCATGCAAACTCATGACCAATGAGAAAATTCATGCTATCATTGAGAAAAACTTACAAAATATCAAGAAGTAGTTTACCCCAACACAACAGCAGGATAAGGAATATAATTATGCAAGGATGTAACCAAATGTTGACCCACAACAGTCTTGACAGATAACGTGGGTGGAAGATTTTTTAAAGTGGTTTTACCTTTTTATACTTGTGAGGAAAGGTAAACCTCTCAATGGTGGTCTGCACAGCCCCTCTGTTCACATTGCCCAGTCTGTCCTCCAACTGCAGGAGCTCCTGGAATCAAAACCACATAGAAACACGTCACATTACACGAGAGAGAATGATTAACTGAAGCAGAAGATGTGTGATAAAGAACACCAAGTGTGACGGTACCTCGTAACTCTCCCGCACAGCAGACGCATGGCGAGATGGACTGAGGCTTTGGAGAGCCAGCAGATGTAACTGAGGATATGGATAGTTTCTGATCTCATGGACAACCTGTGAAGGACAGCATTAATCAACATCAATGAAGCAGAAGAGAAAAAGTGCTTAAACAGTGGGACTAGCAACACCAAGGTCATTGATTTGATTCCCAGGGAATGCATGAACTGGTCAGTTACTTTAGATAAAGCATCCGTCACGTGCACACATGAAAACATGATTGATTGCTGCAGTTACTTTTAAAAGTAATGCATTACAATATTGTGTTACTCCCTAAAAGAGTAACTAATTATGTTACTTAGTTATTTTATGGAAAGGTAATGCATTACGTTACTTTTGAGTTACCTTTTCAATCTGGGCAGGGCTTGCTAGTTTGTTTTTAATATAAAAAAGCAAAAACACAATTTTTATATTTTATTACAGAAAACAAGACAATATCTTAAGTCATGTTACTTGTACAGTAAATACATCTTGATTCAAGAATGTTTAGATATTTATACTAGAAAACAAGGCAAAAATACTAAGTAAGAGAATCGTTTTTTGCAGTGATTACGTGACTCGCGTTACTTGTAATGCATTACCCCCAGCACTGGATTGCAGTGGGTACAGAAGGCTCAGACTGACCACTTGTGCTGAGGTGGTGTTCCTGGGGAAGTGGTGCAGTCGTGGAGAGGTCAGGTAATGCTGATAATGTTGAGTGAGGGGAGAGACGTGGTACTGCGGCAGGCCTGGATCCAGACTCAGATCCCTGAATGCAAACACAGGAACGATGTCAGTTGATCAAAGCCAAACAGAGTACTAGTTTATCAAGTCACTGAATACAGACGTACCAGTCTGTTCCTTCGGCAAGATAGCGGGGCTGCTGCGGCACCGGCGGCGGTGGGGGAATGTGAATGGATGTTGGGTATTCATATGGCGGCCGCAGCGTCTGCGGATGGGGAAGGGTTCGGTCTGGAGCATGTCTGCTGAGAGAAATCACAACCAAACTATTAGAGCCAGAGCCAGCTGGATGAATGCTTGAATCGATTATAATAATATACCACAAAAACATGTTGATATGAAAATAACAACTGATGAATTCTTCTCAATAAAACATGGAAGATGCATTAAGGCAGGACACTACAGATGAATAGGGTTCAAAATTAAACTAATAGATATCACCATACTTCCCAGTTGATTGATTACATTAAGAATTTCAAATGTTTTTATTTTATTTTTATTTTTTTATTATTTATTTTTTAAATTTTCTGAAATTTTATGTTTAAATGGGCACTCATTTGCACACATTTCCAGAACAGAAATCTGAACATTGGATAAGGCCAGGTTAAAGAGTCTTGTTTGATTTTGACACATTAGAGTTAAAGGGCCAGATTTACTAAACAGGGCAAATTAGCGCGAGAGCGCCGATGGGCGTGGAAATTTCTGCGGATGATTTACTGACAACGCGCATATTAAAGAACAATAAGATGCAATATCTTTGAAGTGAAGTGACATGTGGCCAAGCATCGTAACTCTGCTCAGAAGGTGATCTACTTATGATGCTTTTTTGGGGGTGTTAAATAATGGCGCAAATACCAGTAATTTTTACCAGCGCAAACGTTAGTAAATTGCGTTGCATGATTCATTTTAGTACTCTCCTCTCATAAATTTTGCATCTAAAAGGGAAACTCCTACAAATGCATATTCAGTAAGGTCAGGTGCACCTTTTCAGCGCTAAATCTTCACTGCGCGTCTTTAGTAACTCCTGACAGTACTATTTTAATGCCAAAAGACGGTTTGCGCTGGTGCAAGCAAGTAAATCTGGCCCAAAGGCTTTTCCAGGGTGGATTTTGGATTTTCACTCCATAATTCAGAAAAAAATACTGTCAAAAGAGAGGAAAAACATGCATTTTCACAAAGCTTTTAGGAATGAAAGATAACCTGGTGAATGATATTTGATCAAACCCCTCTGTAAAACCTTTAGAATATAGACCAAAATAAAACTAAAATTTGGTGTAAGTGCTGCTGAAGAGGAGAAAAACTCACACTTAAGTGTCTTTTGGATGCATTCTTTCCACTAGTCTGAAGCAATACATTAAGAAAAGCCAAATAACCCAAATTCTCAAAAAAACTATGAAAAAAACAATTAACTATGGTATTAAAGGGTTAGTTCACCCCAAAATTAAAAATCTGTCATTAATTATTCACCCTCCTGTCTTTACAAACCCGTAAGACTTCAGAACACAAATTAAGATATTTTTGATGAAATCTGAGAGCTCTCTGATCCTCTCTCATAGACAGCAAGGATACTACCACGATCAAGGCTCAGAAACATAGCAAGGACATCGTTAAAACAGTCCATGTGACATCACTCAACTTCAATTTTGCGAAGCTACGAGAATACTTTTTGTGCGCAAAGAAAACAAAAATAACGACTTTATTCAACTATTCTTCTCCCCCGAGTTACTGTCTTCCACCATTTTGGAGAGTATCACGACACATACACACGCTTTACCCTAAGCATAAACAACGCTGATTACGTCAATTACGCTCTTGGGTACTCTTCAAAATGCCGGAAGATGTAACTCGGGAGAGAAGAATTGTTAATTAAATTGTTATTTTTGTTTTCTTTGCGCACAAAAAGTATTCTTGCAGCTTCGCAAAATTGAAGTTGAGTGATGTCACATGGACTGTTTTACCGATGTCCTTACTACGTTTCTGGACCTGGGAACATTACAGTTGTGTTGCTGTCTATGGGAGGTTCAGAGAGCTCTCGGATTTCATAAAAAATATCTTAATTTGTGTTCAGAAGATGAACGAAGGTCTTACGGGTTTGGAACGACATGAGGGTGAGGAATTAATGACAGAATTTTCATTTCGTGAACGAACCCTTTAAGACTGGATGGGCAGGCGAACTTGTGAAGTATGGTTGATTATGAGTTGAAAACGCTGTCATACCTGGGCTGTGGAAGTATCCTCCTGTGCTGGGCCTCCAGGATCTGCTGCTGGATGAGGTATTGCTGGTGTAAAGCCTGAGGTAGGAAGGGCAGGGCCGGGATGTCCTGGAACGGTGGTGCTGGTATGTGGTTGAGGGATGGATGTAATGCCGCTGCTGGCTGGTGCGCAGGGCCGAGGTGATGGCTCATTCCCGTCTGAGATTGTCCTGGATGGGGCATTGGGAAATCAACAGGGATCTGGGCCTGGGGGCCTACGTGGAAATGCCGGCAAGAGGTAGCATGACTGTGCTGATGCCTGTTAAAATGAGATCCTGCAACAACAATGACATCAGAGCGAATTATGAATGGGATTAAGCCGCTGCTGGACGCTGACCTTCCCCCTCTCCTGAAGAAATCAATCATCAGCGGTGGGGTGTGATGGGAAATGAAGAGTGAAGATGAGCGGATTGTGTTTGAACAGCGGGTTTGCGTTAATCTTTTGGTTTGGGATGCTATTATTCACACAGTTAGTGTTTAACTTACTATATACCATAGACAGTATGAACAGGTAACTGAAGTCAGTGCCCTTCACTAATTCATGTAAATATCAAGACTTGCAGCTAGTTCGACCTCTCACATTTTGTGGTTCAATTTTGGCCAATTTAGTTTATTTTTCCTTCAATCCAAGCACTTTGTCACTCTACAGTACAATACCTCTATTTTTTTTTCATCTTAAATAGTCATATTTCCAATTGCATGATACACAAGTCTAGTTTACATGGCATATACTTCAACTAGTTATGAGTCATGTGGCCAGTTGCATAAACACTTGTCTTAACTAGTCTTACCAACTAGCTGTTAGCCAAGCCTGTTTTACATTTTGGGTTCAAATTAGACAAGTCTACCTTTTTAAATAACTGATCAAAGCGATTACAAATAAATCCCACACCATACTTGCAAACGTATCAAAAATAGATTTATTCACAATGTTTCGGTCCTATGACCTTCATCAGGCATAAGTAACTGATCTTAAAAAGTACAACCAATCTTGGGAGAAACGTTTGATGGCTATCTTGTAAAACTAGTCTAAAAAGTTTTCCAACAGGTCACTGAACTTTTCAGGTATCACTTTCATTGTAGAAATGTTGCTCTTTTGGAAACCAAACTGTGGTTTCCAACTAGTTCCCAAGCCAATAATTGCAAACCTAAAGATAAAGATTACATTGGTAATGTTACAAAGCAATAAAACAAATATAGAGCACTAACCGTAGGCCAAGGATTGGTAGAACATCCTGATGGATAACATGATCTGATCTATCAATGACTTTTCTTAAGTATTAACTTTTCCTGACTGACTTGAGATTGAGTTGTCCAATGAAATTGGCTGTTTAACTGTTTTTGGGGGAAATAATCATGCATATATCAACCATATTCTACAGCTGTGTGAACAGAAGTGTCTCTTCACCTCGGCCCACCAGATGTGAATGGCCTAGTTATTTAGTGACTACCAAAAGTAGACTGCGAGATGGAGATCCTGGACAGCTGAAGGAATCCACAGCTGCTTTAGGTTCTCAGCCAAATGTCTAAGCGAGCAGTAAACGTCTCACAGTGCTCTGGATTTAGACCGAAGCTGCTGTATTTCAATGTGAGCTGTTAGCCTGTCATGCATTATCAATGACGGGATTTGGGTTTTCTAATGACAGAACTTTGGATATGTGTGTGGGAACTATTTTCCAAAGCAATATCCATGTGCTGGCAAAACAAAATCTCAAAGCTAATGACATCTCAATGGACATGAAGTAGGACATCTTCCTGAATCAACATCCTCTGTTGGTTCTGGAACAACAGTTATAGTCCAGATCTCATCCATTGCCCACTCCTGAAGTGACAGAGTTAGGAATGAGTCTGAAATCTGTTTGGTTGATAGGAATGTTGTTCTAGGACTGACTCTTTACCCTTAGGAACATGTGATTACTGTGATTTATCCAAGTGGAGTGATTAACCCTTCAACTCTAAACATTGAATTTGGTGCATAGACGCAAAATAACATCAGAAGCAGCAGAAATCACAGGAACCCAAGGCTTTTGTTGGTGCAGGGGCAAGACATGCAGTTAGCATGCTTTATTATGAGCTGACATGTGAACATTAATTTATAGAGCAACTATTGCATTCAATAAAATGTCCTGGCATGACTGTAACTCCTGTTGCAAAAGGCAAACTTCACATGAAATAGGCTGCATAGAAGTTAAATGTCCTTCATTCAGAACTACTACTGATACTGATGTTTCACAGAATTAATAATGAAAGACAGGTGAATGTTTGAAATATGGATTGAGACTGAGTTTGTGGTGTTGTGATGGAGTTATCTGCTGGCTACTTACAAGACAGCAAATGAATGAGGAAATGAATCAATGCACCACTTTATGGGTTTGAGAACACTTGAGTATTCATTTATGAGAAAGAAAACTATATCATAGTAAAAATGGGAAAAACTGAGACACAGAAAAGCAGAATTACCCATCTCTCCACTCTACTTTCTGCTGGCAGATACACACAGACTTCAGAATGAAGGAATCGAAAACACATAAGCCTAAATCACCAGACGAAATCATGTGTAATGTGTCATCGTCACACAGAGAAATGGGACGTGCCCATGGCTCGTTGTGTTAGTGAGAAAAGATTCAATCACAGAGATCAAATGTGTGGATTCCTGGACACACCACAGAGACGTTTACATTGCATCCGGATCATTTACCGCGAGGAGACTTAAAGGTGCAGACTGTAATTGGAAATGGATCTAGTTGGATCTCATTGTGGACATCTACGGTTATCGTGAACGCACACTGCACCTTCAAGTGCCTCAGTGATGAGCGTAAATGACCACAGATCAACTCATTGAGGTTTCATGATGAAAAAAGCGAGGAAATCAGTCTATCGGTCACAGCAGAGGGAGGAGGTGGGGGGAGACAATAAATGGAAATCAGCAAGAAGCACACTGGAGGTTAGGAAAAATACTATATTCTTTATTGAAAAATATTAGTATATGTGGATTTGTGTCATAAGTCCATGCAACAAATAAAACAACATTGACCAATAGCAAGGCCCACCATGCTCAGTACAGGGTTAACAGAACAAAAGCAACATCCAATGAGCAGATGCATCGGCTACAGCACGTTACAGTACAGCAGGGTACATCTTTACTACAGAAAGATTACATTGGAGTCTATTCAATGTAGAATCAAAATAAAATGAATAATAATGTGATTCATGCACTGAAGTCTATTACCAGAACAAAAGGTAGAGAAACCACAACCAAACAATAGACATTTGCATTGCTCTAATAGAGGATTTCAGTAGCAGTGCAGGAAATCAACATCCCTGCCAAATGGATGACATTTTGGACACAATTTGGACATCGGATTCCATGCAATTGGAGCCAATCATTAGTTAGTTGGCGTGTTACTACTTTTGGTGTTTTTGTCTGTTGTTTTTTTGCTTTTCCTCAAAACATGATTGTGAATGATCGTGTAAAATCAGAAGGGCGATGAATGAAGCACACGTTATGCAGGTGACAGCTAAAGGTTTGTGGGATCATCCAAGCACAAAATGCATCCATTTTACAGGAATTTACATACATGTTGACTACCAAAGCTGGATGGGACATACATGAGTCTCTTCTAGAGCTACTGATGTGGGTTAAACTACAGCACTTGACATACAGACAGTAGTTTATGCACTAAATGTGTTAGCTCTGGTTTTAGTGTGTGTTTGTTCTCAGGAAGGGAGCAGATCTGAGATGTTTGTCGTCTTCTGATGGAAATAGGAAATGAGGAGGGATCAGAACACAGATGATCATTAAAACACAATGATCTGATAATGCAGAATGTAGATTCAGCCTCCATAGACTATGAGACAGGAGATAAGAACAGAAATAAAGCACATGAAATCAAACTATGAGACAGAAGATCAGAAACAGAAATCAAAAAAGCTTTATGAAATCAGTGATGGAGGTAAAGTTAGCACTAGTTTCGTGTGTTTCCTCATTAGATAATCAGCACGCTGCTGGAAATGATTAAGATTGTGTTCCAGAACGATAATTGCTCACAAATAATCGACACATTGATGAACTGCAGACACTTTAATTCTGAGGCTGACACAAACCTAGCCAAAACACTGGTTTCATTCATAAATTTAATACAAATGAGTATTACAAGACTCTAGTTAATAACTGAACTGGTGTTTTGTTTGTTGTCCGTTAAGCTCAGGCCTGAATTAGCATCTTTAGCTTTCTGAGGTAAGAACCAAACCTCACAAATAAACCTCAACAAATACATACAGCGCTCAAATACACGATAAAACGAATCGACAATCTGTCAGATAAACCGAATATCCTTCACATAAACCAACTGATTGCTTTTAAAAGCATTTTAAAGTGAAATCTGACGCGGAAAGCGTCCCTCGGCTAGCTAACAGATTACCTCAGATCCGAATCAAACCTCTGACTCGCTAAAAAAAACAATTAAGAATACCAAATCACCTGTTTTTTATTGAGTATGTCCGCAGTGAGGACCTATAGCAGCATATAGATCAGTCGTGGGGTTTAATAATCATGCATTAAACAAGCAAAGGCCCTTAGATGTGATCTGATCGTGAAATAATGTGTTATAAATACCTCTATTTCTCACTGAGCCAAAGACAGGAAGAACCAAATATCCGACATGAACTAACACCATCCTTCAGATCTTCTGTTTGATGAATACAGACTGTAAACGGATGAATAAATAATGTACATTCAGCGGGATCATATGCAGTCAGTCACCGCGAGGACAAAGAACAGCGGCGGCGGCGTTCGATTCGCCAACAAATCGCTCGGTTGAATCGGCTCTTCTTAGCGATTCGAACGAACCGAATCGCGAAGCATGTACCTGTGAGGAAGGATCGCGAATCGCGTCCTTAACAAGTTCGATTCGAACGATCCGTCTGAGCGAACCGAGTGAATCAAACTAACCAAAGCTCGAAACCAGCAGATTAATCTGACCGCTAGAGGCGCCACTGAGGACAAAATGATTATGATGATTAGTTGAAAATCAATAACTAAACCACAGTTGGTCTGGCAGAGCTTTAATTAAAATAAAAAAAATAAAAACTAAACAAAATAAAAATGTTTTACAGTACCATTGGTTCACACAAGCACAGCTGCCAATGAATTAAAAATAAAGCAGCAAAAAGAAAATATTTTTGTACATGATGCATACAAAGTTACATATATAACACTATTAAAGGCAAAAACTTATTCAAGTGCTTGTATATTTACAGCTTGTTGTCTTACCATTTGCATTAAAAATAACAACATTCACAAAATTAATTTAATTCATTTTGCATTAAAAAACCATTTGTATATAAAATATACAATATAAAATAAAATAATAAAATATACAAAAAAGGTTAATTGAATTCAATGCAATGAGACACTGTGATTGATCATATTTGGCCCATACCTACTTTCCTTTTTCTTATGACAAAAAAAATCCTTTAAACAACTGTAAATCATAGAAATAATGTCTTGGAGTCAAGTGTACAATCCACTGGTTGTAACAGTCTTCCTTTCACATTTAAAAACAACCTCGCTGAAATAAGACATTTATACTTTCATATGTTGGTTATTAATATTATCATAGAAATGTTGAAAAAAAAAAAAGAAAAGATCACAGCGATGCCATAGAAGAACCATTTTTGGTCACCAAAGAACCTTTCAGTGAACCATCTTTTCTTAATATGAAGAATATTTTAATAATCTAAAACAACTTTTTCCACTATAATGCAATGGAAAAGATCCCATGCATGTTAAAGGTTCTTCATGAAACCATCATTTTCAGCAAAGCAGCTTTATTTTGATCTTTTTTAAGGGTGTTAAAAGAGCCGTATCATTTCAAAATCAAGTGAGAAAACAGCAATCTGGATTCCTGAAAGCCAGTAGGACCTAAAACGCTTGGAGTGCACTGCAGCAAAACTTCAACATTTAGTGGCACGATGGGAATGTTTTTCTTTTATGTTCTTGAACTGCACCATTCCCAATGATATTCATGATTCACTGACACTGCATAAACTTTAACCTTTAGTTGTATAAATAACCCCATGAGGTCTGTAAGGAAAGAGAAACCAATTTTTACACTGCCACGTTCAGTGCAATGACTGCGGAGAGAAATATGTGACCTGGACCACAAAACCAGTCATAAGGGTCAAAGTTGAGATTTATACATCATCTGAAAGCTGAATAAATAATCTTTCTATTGATGTATGGTTTGTTATGATAGGATAATATTTGAAAATCTGGAATCTGAGGGAGCAACAAAATCTAAATATTGAGAAAATCTCCTTTAAAACTGTTCAAATGAAGTTCTTAGCAATGCATATTACTAATCAAAAATGAAGTTTTGATATATTTACGGTAGGAAATTTACCAAATATCTTCATGGAACATGATCTTTACTTAATATCCTAATGATTTTTGGCATGAAAGAAAAATTGATCATTTTGACCCATAGCTACAATGTATTTTTCGTTATTGCTACAAATATATCTGTGCTACTGATGACTGTTTTTGTGCTGCAGGGTCACATATGCAGCACGAATATTGTTGCACTGCCTGATATTTATCATGATGACATTTTATTCTTCTCTACTGCTGTGCATTATGAAAAATAACCTTTTTGTCCCCAGTAACATTATAAAAATGAAGTGAATCAGTTGTGGAAAGGATTGCATGTTACTGTAAGGATGGAAAATCCACTGCGACTCTTTCCATATCCAGTGTGTTCTGTCTCACTCTGTGCTGCTGTAATGGCTCGGTGGATCTGACGTCTCCTGAAGACTCGTGTGCGAGATTTCCTCACCTTTATCTGAAGTGCGTTTGGCGCTGAACAGATCCGATATAAAGAACACCTGCGTTGAGAGAGAAGTGTGTTGGTTACAGCAGGTTATGTATTTATTAATAAGCGTACGGCCTCACTTACAGTAAACAGTGCCACGGCGGCTCCCTGCAAGAGTCCAGTGAGAACATCACTCCAGTGGTGTTTATAATCAGAGACACGTGACAGACCCACATAAAGAGACGCCGCGATGAAAGAGAACTGCAGAGTCGGCCGAACCAGTCGAGCCCAACTTGCTCTCAGTCTAGACTGGAGATACAGCTGTAAAGAGAAATATACATTTATAAATATATTTATTAAGGCAAAACACTTGAGGTGAATAGGGTAGAAATGTAAACTAATAGATATTACTATACTGCTCCAGTTGATTAATATTCAAATGAGGCATTATCTAATTAAATATGCATAAATGTTGAATGCATTTCCAGCACATGCATCTGAAGATTGGATAATGTCAGACTTGACTTGATTTAAGTTTATTGCCACATCATTTTAGATTAGATTAGATTCAACTTTATTGTCATTTATGCAGAGTACAAGTACAGAGCTAATGAAATGCAGTTAGCATCTAACCAGAAGTGCAAGAATATAGTGTTTTATATACATATAAGTGCAGAGTAAATGAAGATATGATTTACAGAATATACAGTGTAATTGCTATATACAGTATTGAGCAGAGTATATACAGAATATAAATAGGAATGCAACGTAGGGATTGTATGTACATTATGAACAGAGCAATGTGGGATTATATATACACATTATGAACAGCAGAGACATGAGAACAGTGGTAATAAATAAATAAATACAGCTGGATGAGTGTGTGCAAGTATTGATAGAACAATGTATTCTATGCAAAATAACAGTAGTGCAATATTTTATAGAAATAGTTTACTGTGCTTTGTACAGTAACAACTTTAGACAGTTTATATTGTAATAACTTTAACAATGTGCAGTCTGTGCAAAATATGAATAGTGCAAATGCATGTGTGTAGAGTACTGTGACCAGTGCAGTAATAATAAGCAGGTGCAGGTTAGATTAGTGGTGTAGCGTTCAGAAGTGTCACAGCCTCGGGGAAGAAGCTCTTCCTGAGCCTACTAGTGCGAGAGCGTAGGCACCTGTAACGCCTGCCGGATGGAAGGAGGGTGAAAAGTCCATGGTTAGGGTGAGAGGCATCCTTGATGATGTTTCTTGCCCTGCCCAGACAGCGCTTATAATAAATGTTCTCAATGGAAGTTAACTGGGTGCCGGTGATCCGTTGAGCAGTTTTCACCACCCGCTGGAGTGCTTTGCGGTCAGATGCGGAGCAATTGCTATACCATACTGAGATGCAGTTCGTGAGTATGCTCTCAATGGTACAGCGGTAGAATTCCACAAGGATCCTGGGATTCAGGTGAACTTTCTTAAGGCTCCTTAAGAAGTAAAGGCGCTGCTGTGCCTTTTTGACCAGAGTGGAGGTGTTATGGGACCAGGTGAGGTCATCAGAGATGTGGATGCCAAGGAACTTGAAACTCGACACACGCTCCACTACAGCTCCGTTGATGTAGATGGGTGTGTGTGCATGACTCCTAGTCCGCCTGAAGTCCACAATGATCTCCTTTGTCTTCTGGGTGTTTAGTTCTAGATTGTTGGTGGCACACCACACAGCCAGGTGCTGCACCTCATCCCTGTAGGCTGATTCATCGTCATCCTTGATCAGACCTACCACCGTGGTGTCATCTGCAAATTTGATGATGGTGTTGGAGCCATAAACAGGAACACAGTCATGGGTGAAGAGGGAGTACAGGAGAGGGCTCAGTACGCAGCCCTGTGGCACGCCGGTGTTCAGGGTGATGATGGAGGAGGAGAGGTTATCTAACTTAACGGACTGAGGTCTGTTAGTCAGAAAATCTATAATCCAATTGCAGATGGGTGTGCTGATTCCAAGCTCGCTGAGCTTGGAGATCAGCTTGGAGGGGATTACAGTATTAAATGCAGAACTGAAATCTATGAACAGCATTCTCACATGTGTGTTTTGACTGTCCAGGTGGGTGAGGGCAGAGTGGAGTGCTGTTGAGATGGCGTCCTCTGTTGACCTATTGTGGCGATAGGCAAATTGGAATGGGTCTAGTGTAGCAGGGAGACAGGATTTTAAGTGGGATGCAACCAGTTTCTCAAAACTCTTGGCAATGATGGGGGTGAGTGCAACAGGACGGAAGTCGTTAGGGACCGAGGCAGTGGAGTGTTTCGGTACTGGTACGATGGTGGAGGTTTTGAAGATAGTGGGGACAGATGTTTGGGCCAGGGACAGATTGAAAATGTCCGTGAAGACCTCAGCTAGCTGCTCCGCACAGGCTTTAAGCACACGACCAGGTATTCCGTCAGGGCCAGCTGCCTTCCGTGCATTCACCTTACGCAGAGTGGAGTAAACATCTGATGTGGAGAGAGTGAGAGGCAGTTCACTGGGTTGATGCTCAGCTTTGAGTGAGATCTCCTTATTATTTTGATCAAAACGAGCATAAAAGTGGTTGAGCTCGTCTGGGAGGGAGGCAGAGCTGGAGGGGGGCACAGCTCTGCCTCCCACAGCTCTGCCAACCTTCATCTCAACATTTCATTGCAAACAAAGATTAAAACAATACAGTAGTGTACAATACAAAAATTAAATAAAGCAAACTTTTGTACATAAAATTCTATAAAAGATTCTTTAAATTTACTTTTGAAAGAAATTGTAAATGTTTTTCTGGGTCTATCTCGTAAAAGAAGTTCTTAAGTTCTTGAGTTTGTCCTGATTGGATAAAGTCAGATTCATATTCTGGTTTGATTTTGTTGTCATATCAGAGTAAAAAATCAAAAGTTAAGCAAACTTAAAAGATTAAGGCAGCCAGCTTCAGCAGATTTTTGAGTTTTCTCAACTTTTTGTTGTATAAACTGAATACAAGTTGAAAAAACTCTAAATTCTGCTGAAGCTGGTAGCCTTAAACTTTTAAGTTCTCAAGTTTTGATTTTTTTTTGCAGTGAAGGTTTTTCCAGAGGGGATTTTGGATTTCTGTTTTATCACTCCATGACTCAGAAAACACTGTCAACAGACTGAACTCAAACACATTCTCACCATGTTTTTAGGAGGAAAATGTATAAATCAGTGTGAATGAAGTATGAACCTTCATCTGTTTTGTGTGTGTAAACGATAAAACTCTTTAAAGATATGGATTGGAATTGAAATCTACAGATGCAAATAGATGAAGTGCAATAAAAGAAAGACTTAAATGCGTGTTTTGGATGATTGCTTTCCACTAGTCTGAAAGAAGACAGCGGTCACAGTTCTGTTTAGTTCGTTTCATTATCATGGGATTTTAGTTTGTTTCATTAGTTTTGCCCAGTATTTATGTTTCTCTGTTTCCATCCTTTAGTTGATTGGTATTGTTCGTGTATAGCATGCTGTCTCGCATATTGGCTGTCTATTTTGAGTTATTTAATGAACCTTGTTTTACTTTTATCATCTTCCCTGGAGTTTGTGACATAAAAAAACGGATAAAAAGTGGATAAAAAACAAAAACGTGCATAAAAAAACAGTGGTTTTGCCTATAGCATCTCGCCTTAGATTTGATGAAACAGATGAAATACTGTCATAAAAACACACTTACAGCGAGGAACAGCATACAGTACATGGAGAATGATGAGTGACCAGAATAAAAGGAAAGCCTGTCGGTAGAAGATTGTACATCATAATTAGTAAATCAGATGCAACCAGAACAATGCGTTCTTTTCTAAATCAAACAATGCGCTTGCAGATTCAATGCAAAAGTGTAAAAATGAATTTGACTTTGTGAATGTTAGTGCATGACTCCAGCTCACTCACCGGCCTTCATTGATGATGACTGGATCTCCTGTGCACGTGAAGTTCTCAATATAACCGGATTTACAGTCAATGAGACTCCAGTGCGGTTTACACACAGTCAGAAAGTGCGGCCGCAGTCGGCCGATGGTGTATTTGGCGATGTCGGTCAGAGACTGGCTCAACGCCGCTCCAAACACCAATGATCCCACCGCCTTATACACACGCGCTATATACTCATAACTGAAAGAAGCTCTGGACCGCAGATATAGGGAAAAACACTCACCGAAGATTATCTGTGGTGAAGAGAAAACAAAATGCATGAAGTTTTGATCAACTAATGGCAAGTGAAGTTCAGGGCCTGTATTCACAAAACAGCTTATCTTACCACTAAGAGTTTGCCTAAATCGTTTTAAAGAGAAAACTCTTAGCTAAAAAGCTATTCACAAAGCTGCTGAGACAAACTTGTACTGAGGAACAGAGAGAAGTCTTAAGCTCAGAGTAAGGGGGCGGGGTTTACCTCGTTACTATGTCATCAAGCTTATTAACTATGCATACAGTGATTGGCTGAGATTTATTCATAGAAATATTGTAGAGTGCGATATTATGTTGCCATATTCAAATAAAGGTTTAAAAATAAAATTGTTAATTGCACATTCAAGTAAAGATTTTAAAATGCATGCTGTCATTAATTAAACAAGTATATGTTCAGCTAATTGTCAGCCTGTATGCTTCTCATAAACAATTAGTGAATATGCATATAAACAGCCTTTTAATTAACAGAGTAGAATAATCACGGCTGATAGTAAGACATGCAAACGTAACAGAAAAGCAAACTGGACTCAAGAACATCTGTTACTTCTTGTCCAGCTGATTAATGAAAACAAGGATCTAATCAAAGGAACATTTAGAGTTGAGATAACCTCCAAAACCAAAGGAGATCTCTTTTTAAAAGCTCATTATCGTCAAATATTTCTAAAATGTTTACGTTCCGAGGCAGATTTCCAGAAACAGCTATTTTAGGATGGTTTGTGACTTCGGACTCCTCTTCACTGCTCCTGACCTTTCACAGATTTAGGAGCTAGTTTTAGTGCTAAACACTTTGTGAAATACTCTTAGAGCAATAATGTAGAACTGATACGCCCATTATTTTTAAGATTTTCTCCTGAATCGGTGAGTTATGATCTACGTTTATCCTGAAGATGTTTTGTGAATACAGGCGCTGGTTAAGAAAGCAACCGAACACTTACTATCAACAGTGCGAATGGAATTATTATCCCCATCAGTAACTGGTAGGATATGGTATCTTCTTTAAAGGAGTACCTAATGGAGTCATCGCTGCAAAAAAAGCCTCTTTTGAATGGCTTGTGCTGAATATTCAATATCGCAAATGGAAGTCCAGCTGCAACAGACAGAAAGCACAAATGAAGCTCTCAAAATAAAAGCAATGCATCATCTCGTAGCATGTTGTTGGAGAAGAGCAATGTTTCAGTGCAGATTCTGCTGAAGAGACACTATAATGGCAAATAATCAAATCACTGCACACTATTTAAATCAGTTGTTCAACAATAGCATTATTCTGTGTCACCAGACTAGTCTTATTATTCTATAACATCACATCAGGCCATTAAATTAATTCGGAATCACAGACTGAACAATTTCCTCGTCCACAGACATTCTAAACATTTCTATGCATGATCTAATAATGCACATAATATAGAGCTAATAGTGGCTTGAGCATCTGGAATATGGTGCATATAGTAGGTTTTAGCAGCCTACAGTAAGTGCTTTAAACATCTACGACTGTGTGAAGAAATATCCCAGCCGTCAGGGAACGTTTTGACAAGGTTCTCTCAAAATTAATTTCCAGTAACATTAATAGTAATAATAACCAGGGGTTATGAATGTAAATGTAAGACCAAGAAAAGAAAATGGAAGGAAACACAATATCCACTTTTGTCATTTTCCAGTGCAGATGCTTAAATCAAGAAGCATTTACTTGACATGATAAGATGTTTTCTGACAAACTGATGAAAATGAGTTGAGTTTGATTAAAACGAGAACAAATATCTGCCAATGGCCTCAGAAAAGTGGGCACAGTATTCAACATTTAATTCCATGACTTTCTGAATTCAAGACATTCAGGTCTGATTTAAGACCCTTTAAGGCCTTCATTAAGTGAATTTTAAGTCCTTTTTAATACCTGCAGAAAATGTTAGCTATTACATCATTCATGGCACGTTTTACTTAGTTTTTCTTTTGTTTTTAACATTACTTACTACTTGCATGTTCAAACAATGCTTGTAAAATGACAACACAAAATGATCCCTTAATGTTTTCTCTAACGTTTCAATAACCTTTTTTTTTTTATTATTATTATTATTAAAAAAAAACGTTTAAAAACAACTTTGACAAAACGTTATTTTGTTATCTGGGCCATTTCTATAATATGAATACAATGTAAACACAACTTATCTGTGAACACTTACAGCTGTACTTTTATCTCGCCTCATAAAATAAACTAAAGAACTGTATCTCGAGACAACTTATGCTTTTCTGAGCAATAATAAAAGTGTGTATTGCGGTAAATGTGCAATGACGTATGAATAACCTATAACGAGTAAGCGTGCTAATATACATTCATGCATGTGTTTCTGAAATGAATATGAACTGAAACAATGTTGATACATTTATATTCAGAAGAATCTCAAGCGGTTACAATAATAACGCAGATGTACTTCAGGAAGAGCACCCGCTGCTGAGAGAGAGGCCAGATATCTGGAAGAGAGTTATTTACCGAGCAGCACACAGCTGACGTCCACACAAACACTGAAGAGTCCTTTAGTCTCGAACATACTCAGTTCCGCAAACACACTTCTGGAGCCCTTGGAGAACTTGGAGCTGAGCATTTATTTACATCAGATAAAACAAATCAGCTCTTTAACTTGTTAACACGAACGCACTAGTTAAACGGGAGATAATCTGATCATCGAGCAACAAACTCTCGGCTGCTTTTCCAATCACTTATCCGCGTTTTTCGTTAAGCACAAGCGTGAATCATATGCGTTTAATGGCGATGGTCTGATGTATGTCGCCGTTATATCTCCGGTTACTTCATATCGCATGATGGTGAGGTCAATCCCTCCGCCTGTCAATCATCTACAGGCTCCGCCCACCGCTTCCTCTTCCTCAGCAGAGTCACGTTCACTGATGCCTAAAACAGAGCAGGGCTTCTGCATTCTCATTCAGCTTTCATAACATTCCAAACACTGTTTAAAATATAAAATAAACAAGCCAAGTCAAGTCCATTTTATTTATAAAGCCATTTATACAATACAGATGTTTCAAAGCAGCTTCACATTACAGGAAAACAGTGTTGGTTGATTTTGTTCGATTAACAGATTTGTATGTTTGTTGATTTTATTCAATTAAATTATTTAAATGTCGTTTGATTTTGTCAATCAAACAACAAAATTTTGATTTCGACAAAAACAGATGTAAATGTCGGTTGATTTTGTTCGATCAACAGATGTAAATGTTGGTTGATTTTGTTCGATCAACAGATGTAAATGTCAGTTGATTTTGTTCGATCAACAGATGTAAATGTCGGTTGATTTTGTTCGATTAACAGATGTAAATGTTGGTTGATTTTGTTCGATCAACAGATGTAAATGTTGGTTGATTTTGTTCGATCAACAGATGTAAATGTCGGTTGATTTTGTTCGATCAACAGATGTAAATGTTGGTTGATTTTGTTCGATTAACAGATGTAAATGTTGGTTGATTTTGTTCGATTAACAGATGTAAATGTTGGTTGATTTTGTTCGATCAACAGATGTAAATGTCGGTTGATTTTGTTCGATCAACAGATGTAAATGTCGGTTGATTTTGTTCGATCAACAGATGTAAATGTCGGTTGATTTTGTTCGATCAACAGATGTAAATGTCGGTTGATTTTGTTCGATCAACAGATGTAAATGTCGGTTGATTTTGTTCGATCAACAGATGTAAATGTCGGTTGATTTTGTTCGATTAACAGATGTAAATGTCGGTTGATTTTGTTCGATCAACAGATGTAAATGTCGGTTGATTTTGTTCGATCAACAGATGTAAATGTTGGTTGATTTTGTTCGATCAACAGATGTAAATGTCGGTTGATTTTGTTCGATCAACAGATGTAAATGTCGGTTGATTTTGTTCGATCAACAGATGTAAATGTTGGTTGATTTTGTTCGATCAACAGATGTAAATGTTGGTTGATTTTGTTCGATCAACAGATGTAAATGTCGGTTGATTTTGTTCGATTAACAGATGTAAATGTTGGTTGATTTTGTTCGATCAACAGATGTAAATGTCGTTTGATTTTGTTCGATTAACAGATGTAAATGTTGGTTGATTTTGTTCGATCAACAGATGTAAATGTCGGTTGATTTTGTTCGATCAACAGATGTAAATGTCGGTTGATTTTGTTCGATCAACAGATGTAAATGTCGGTTGATTTTGTTCGATCAACAGATGTAAATGTCGGTTGATTTTGTTCGATCAACAGATGTAAATGTTGGTTGATTTTGTTCGATTAACATGTATATGTCGGTTGATTTTGTTCGATCAACAGATGTAAATGTTGGTTGATTTTGTTCGATCAACAGATGTAAATGTCGGTTGATTTTGTTCGATCAACAGATGTAAATGTTGGTTGATTTTGTTCGATCAACAGATGTAAATGTCGGTTGATTTTGTTCGATTAACATGTATATGTCGGTTGATTTTGTTCGATTAACAGATGTAAATGTTGGTTGATTTTGTTCGATCAACAGATGTAAATGTTGGTTGATTTTGTTCGATCAACAGATGTAAATGTCGGTTGATTTTGTTCGATCAACAGATGTAAATGTCGGTTGATTTTGTTCGATTAACAGATGTAAATGTCGGTTGATTTTGTTCGATCAACAGATGTAAATGTCGGTTGATTTTGTTCGATCAACAGATGTAAATGTTGGTTGATTTTGTTCGATCAACAGATGTAAATGTCGGTTGATTTTGTTCGATCAACAGATGTATATGTTGGTTGATTTTGTTCGATCAACAGATGTAAATGTCGGTTGATTTTGTTCGATTAACAGATGTAAATGTCGGTTGATTTTGTTCGATCAACAGATGTAAATGTCGGTTGATTTTGTTCGAGCAACAGATGTAAATGTCGGTTGATTTTGTTCGATCAACAGATGTAAATGTTGGTTGATTTTGTTCGATTAACAGATGTAAATGTTGGTTGATTTTGTTCGATCAACAGATGTAAATGTCGGTTGATTTTGTTCGATCAACAGATGTAAATGTTGGTTGATTTTGTTCGATCAACAGATGTAAATGTCGGTTGATTTTGTTCGATCAACAGATGTAAATGTCGGTTGATTTTGTTCGATCAACAGATGTAAATGTCGGTTGATTTTGTTCGATCAACAGATGTAAATGTCGGTTGATTTTGTTCGATCAACAGATGTAAATGTCGGTTGATTTTGTTCGATCAACAGATGTAAATGTCGGTTGATTTTGTTCGATCAACAGATGTAAATGTCGGTTGATTTTGTTCGATCAACAGATGTAAATGTCGGTTGATTTTGTTTGATTAACAGATGTAAATGTTGGTTGATTTTGTTCGATCAACAGATGTAAATGTTGGTTGATTTTGTTCGATTAACAGATGTATATGTTGGTTGATTTTGTTCGATTAACATGTAAATGTTGGTTGATTTTGTTCGATTAACAGATGTAAATGTTGGTTGATTTTGTTCGATCAACAGATGTAAATGTTGGTTGATTTTGTTCGATCAACAGATGTAAATGTCGGTTGATTTTGTTCGATCAACAGATGTAAATGTTGGTTGATTTTGTTCGATCAACAGATGTAAATGTCGGTTGATTTTGTTCGATCAACAGATGTAAATGTCGGTTGATTTTGTTCGATCAACAGATGTAAATGTCGGTTGATTTTGTTCGATCAACAGATGTAAATGTCGGTTGATTTTGTTCGATCAACAGATGTAAATGTTGGTTGATTTTGTTCGATTAACATGTAAATGTCGGTTGATTTTGTTCGATCAACAGATGTAAATGTCGGTTGATTTTGTTCGATCAACAGATGTAAATGTCGGTTGATTTTGTTCGATCAACAGATGTAAATGTTGGCTGATTTTGTTCGATTAACAGATGTAAATGTTGGTTGATTTTGTTCGATCAACAGATGTAAATGTCGGTTGATTTTGTTCGATCAACAGATGTAAATGTTGGCTGATTTTGTTCGATTAACAGATGTAAATGTTGGTTGATTTTGTTCGATCAACAGATGTAAATGTTGGCTGATTTTGTTCGATTAACAGATGTAAATGTTGGTTGATTTTGTTCGATCAACAGATGTAAATGTTGGTTGATTTTGTTCGATCAACAGATGTAAATGTTGGTTGATTTTGTTCGATCAACAGATGTAAATGTTGGTTGATTTTGTTCGATCAACAGATGTAAATGTTGGTTGATTTTGTTCGATCAACAGATGTAAATGTCGGTTGATTTTGTTCGATCAACAGATGTAAATGTTGGTTGATTTTGTTCGATTAACAGATGTAAATGTCGGTTGATTTTGTTCGATCAACAGATGTAAATGTCGGTTGATTTTGTTGATTTTGTTCGATTAACAGATGTAAATGTCGGTTGATTTTGTTCGATCAACAGATGTAAATGTTGGTTGATTTTGTTCGATCAACAGATGTAAATGTTGGTTGATTTTGTTCGATCAACAGATGTAAATGTCGGTTGATTTTGTTCGATCAACAGATGTAAATGTCGGTTGATTTTGTTCGATCAACAGATGTAAATGTCGGTTGATTTTGTTCGATCAACAGATGTAAATGTTGGTTGATTTTGTTCGATTAACATGTAAATGTCGGTTGATTTTGTTCGATCAACAGATGTAAATGTCGGTTGATTTTGTTCGATTAACATGTAAATGTTGGTTGATTTTGTTCGATCAACAGATGTAAATGTTGGTTGATTTTGTTCGATGAACAGATGTAAATGTCGGTTGATTTTGTTCGATCAACAGATGTAAATGTTGGTTGATTTTGTTCGATCAACAGATGTAAATGTCGGTTGATTTTGTTCGATCAACAGATGTAAATGTCGGTTGATTTTGTTCGATTAACATGTAAATGTTGGTTGATTTTGTTCGATTAACATGTAAATGTTGGTTGATTTTGTTCGATTAACATGTAAATGTTGGTTGATTTTGTTCGATTAACAGATATAAATGTTGGTTGATTTTGTTCGATCAACAGATGTAAATGTCGGTTGATTTTGTTCGATCAACAGATGTAAATGTTGGTTGATTTTGTTCGATCAACAGATGTAAATGTTGGTTGATTTTGTTCGATTAACATGTAAATGTTGGTTGATTTTGTTCGATCAACAGATGTAAATGTCGGTTGATTTTGTTCGATCAACAGATGTAAATGTCGGTTGATTTTGTTCGATCAACAGATGTAAATGTTGGTTGATTTTGTTCGATCAACAGATGTAAATGTCGGTTGATTTTGTTCGATCAACAGATGTAAATGTTGGTTGATTTTGTTCGATCAACAGATGTAAATGTTGGTTGATTTTGTTCGATCAACAGATGTAAATGTTGGTTGATTTTGTTCGATCAACAGATGTAAATGTCGGTTGATTTTGTTCGATCAACAGATGTAAATGTTGGTTGATTTTGTTCGATCAACAGATGTAAATGTCGGTTGATTTTGTTCGATCAACAGATGTAAATGTTGGTTGATTTTGTTCGATCAACAGATGTAAATGTTGGCTGATTTTGTTCGATCAACAGATGTAAATGTCGGTTGATTTTGTTCGATCAACAGATGTAAATGTCGGTTGATTTTGTTCGATCAACAGATGTAAATGTTGGTTGATTTTGTTCGATCAACAGATGTAAATGTCGGTTGATTTTGTTCGATCAACAGATGTAAATGTTGGTTGATTTTGTTCGATCAACAGATGTAAATGTTGGTTGATTTTGTTCGATCAACAGATGTAAATGTCGGTTGATTTTGTTCGATCAACAGATGTAAATGTCGGTTGATTTTGTTCGATCAACAGATGTAAATGTCGGTTGATTTTGTTCGATCAACAGATGTAAATGTCGGTTGATTTTGTTCGATCAACAGATGTAAATGTCGGTTGATTTTGTTCGATCAACAGATGTAAATGTCGGTTGATTTTGTTCGATCAACAGATGTAAATGTTGGTTGATTTTGTTCGATCAACAGATGTAAATGTCGGTTGATTTTGTTCGATCAACAGATGTAAATGTTGGTTGATTTTGTTCGATTAACAGATGTAAATGTTGGTTGATTTTGTTCGATCAACAGATGTAAATGTTGGTTGATTTTGTTCGATTAACAGATGTAAATGTCGGTTGATTTTGTTCGATCAACAGATGTAAATGTCGGTTGATTTTGTTCGATCAACAGATGTAAATGTCGGTTGATTTTGTTCGATCAACAGATGTAAATGTTGGTTGATTTTGTTCGATTAACAGATGTAAATGTCGGTTGATTTTGTTCGATTAACAGATGTAAATGTCGGTTGATTTTGTTCGATTAACAGATGTAAATGTTGGTTGATTTTGTTCGATCAACAGATGTAAATGTCGGTTGATTTTGTTCGATCAACAGATGTAAATGTTGGTTGATTTTGTTCGATCAACAGATGTAAATGTCGGTTGATTTTGTTCGATCAACAGATGTAAATGTCGGTTGATTTTGTTCGATCAACAGATGTAAATGTTGGTTGATTTTGTTCGATCAACAGATGTAAATGTTGGTTGATTTTGTTCGATTAACAGATGTAAATGTTGGTTGATTTTGTTCGATCAACAGATGTAAATGTTGGTTGATTGTGTTCGATCAACAGATGTAAATGTCGGTTGATTTTGTTCGATCAACAGATGTAAATGTCGGTTGATTTTGTTCGATCAACAGATGTAAATGTCGGTTGATTTTGTTCGATCAACAGATGTAAATGTCGGTTGATTTTGTTCGATCAACAGATGTAAATGTTGGTTGATTTTGTTCGATTAACAGATGTAAATGTTGGTTGATTTTGTTCGATCAACAGATGTAAATGTTGGTTGATTGTGTTCGATCAACAGATGTAAATGTCGGTTGATTTTGTTCGATCAACAGATGTAAATGTCGGTTGATTTTGTTCGATCAACAGATGTAAATGTTGGTTGATTTTGTTCGATTAACAGATGTAAATGTCGGTTGATTTTGTTCGATCAACAGATGTAAATGTCGGTTGATTTTGTTCGATCAACAGATGTAAATGTCGGTTGATTTTGTTCGATCAACAGATGTAAATGTTGGTTGATTTTGTTCGATTAACAGATGTAAATGTCGGTTGATTTTGTTCGATTAACAGATGTAAATGTTGGTTGATTTTGTTCGATCAACAGATGTAAATGTTGGTTGATTTTGTTCGATTAACAGATGTAAATGTTGGTTGATTTTGTTCGATCAACAGATGTAAATGTTGGTTGATTTTGTTCGATCAACAGATGTAAATGTTGGTTGATTTTGTTCGATCAACAGATGTAAATGTTGGTTGATTTTGTTCGATCAACAGATGTAAATGTTGGTTGATTTTGTTCGATTAACAGATGTAAATGTCGGTTGATTTTGTTCGATCAACAGATGTAAATGTTGGTTGATTTTGTTCGATTAACAGATGTAAATGTCGGTTGATTTTGTTCGATCAACAGATGTAAATGTTGGTTGATTTTGTTCGATCAACAGATGTAAATGTCGGTTGATTTTGTTCGATCAACAGATGTAAATGTTGGTTGATTTTGCTCGATTAACAGATGTAAATGTTGGTTGATTTTGTTCGATTAACATGTAAATGTTGGTTTTCTTTTACGTTTGTATGTCTTACTATCAGTCGTGATTATCCTACTCTGTTAATTAAAAGGCTGTTTATAGGCATATTCACAATTTTTTTACGAGAACAGGCTGACAATTAGATGAACATATGTGACCCTGGAGCACAAAATCAGTCATAAGGGTCAATTTTTTGAAATTGAGATGTATACATCATCTGAAGCTGAATAAATAATCTCTCCATTGATGTATGGTTTGTTATGATCGGACAATATTTGGCTGAGATACAACTATTTGAAAATCTGGAATCTGAGGGTGCAAAAAAATCTAAATATTGAGAAAATCTCCTTTAAAGTTGTTCAAATGAAGTTCTTAGCAATGCATATTACTAATCAAAAATGAAGTTTTGATATATTTACAGTAGGTAATTTACTAGATATCTTCATGGAACATGATTTTTACTTAATATCCTAATGCTTTTTGGCATAAAAGAGAAATGTATAATTTTGACCCATACAATGTATTATTGTATATTTCTACAAATATACCTGTGCTACTGATGACTGCTTTTGTGCTCCAGGGACACATATTCCCATATAGTGAAAACTGTTTATTCAATTTCAATGCAAATAAATTAGTTCAGTCAAACTTTTTTAAACTTGTTCATCTTTAATGGAGACAAACATAGAAATGAGGAACACACATATGCAGAGGGAATCTTTATGAAGTAGCACTTCCTATGTTAAAGATAAATGATTTTAATTAATACAATGAGTCAGAAAGATCTCAGAAGAGAGAAAGGCACTTTTTACAACACAAGCAAACAGATGAAACTCTTGAACAGCAAACAACCAAAAAGACACTTGAACTGAACAAGAACTCACAGTATAAAAATATATCTTTGTGGCTAAGGACCGAAGCTCAAGAGTTTGGCATACAAGAGAGAAAACAAACCAGGTACATCACAATCTCAAACGGAATCAGAGATTTTTATTAATAACAAAAGACAAACTGACTGGAAACACAGATTTTGCTCCAGTGAAAATGCCGATGCATGATGACGACAAAGGTCTGAGTGGAAGCTCACGATCCAACCATGTCATAGACGTAGATGTGATAGTCATCTTCAAACTTGATGAAGTAAACGGAGGGTTTGGCCTGAACCTGCTGGATGATGGTGCCCATCCTCTGCGTGCCGTCCTTATTCTCACACTCCACCTGCTTCCCAACCAGCGTCTCGCTCACCTCACCCGACTCTCTGAGCTCCGCCGGATCATCTGATGGAGCAAAGCCTTTATTAATCAACGTTCTGACACCTGAGTCCTGCACAATCAAAGATTTGAGCTCAATATGTTTTTAGCAGTCGATTAAAAAGGGGAAAATGTTACAATTGCCCCATACTGACTCTTAAAAATAAAGGTTCCTGATCTGGGTTGGATTGAAGAATCATTTATATTTCCCCAAATTAGTGAATACTTATTTAAAGGAACATTTCTTCCCCTTCCACTCTTTTTTTTTTATTGCGTATTTGGTTACATGAAAAACCTTTAACATCAATGGAACCATAAAAGGTTCTTTAAAATATTATTCATATTGAGAAAATGGTTCTTTTAAGAACTGTTCACTGAAAGGTTCTTCAGGGAACCAAAAATTTAATGGAATCACTGCGAAAAACACTTGTGTAACCTTTATTTTTACGAGTGTAGAGTCATTAGACTGATTCAAATTGTGAGTTTGGGACTGTCTGTGAGTCTTTGATTGATTCATGACAAGGGAATCATTTAGAGAGTCATTTGTTCATGATTCAGACACCACTGTTCACACTGTAGTCATTAGACTGATTCAAATTGTGAGACTCTTTGTGAGTCTTATTGACTGATTCATTACAGTGAATCATTTGTTCACGAGTCAGGCTCCACTGCTCACACTATTAGAATGATTCATTTTATATGTTTGACACTGTTTGTGAATCTTTCTGACTGATTCATTACAGTGAAGTGATAAGGAGTCAGACTCCACGGTTCACACTGTAAAGAACCTTTGTTGGTTCCCCAAAGAACCTTTCAGTGATCCGTTCTTAAAAGAACCATTTTTTCTTAGTGTGAAGAACATTTTAGTAATCTGAAGAACCTTTTTGCACTATAAAGAACCATGGATGTTAAAGTTTCTTCACTGAAGCATCGATGCCAGTAAAGAAGCTTTAGTTTCTTTCTTAGACTCACTCACCAGGATCCGGAAGTATCCGAAGGTCCCCGTCTTTATAATCCTGCATCAGCTGGTACATGTACAGCATTGGATCTTTCTCATACGTTATGAAGAACCACGCAGGCATGCTGGGAGCCCTGGAGAGCACCAAACCCCTCCACTCATCCTTGGAGCCATCATCCGTCTCAAACAGGTGACTCACCGGCCTTCCCAGCAGCTGATCCGCCAGACGAGTGTCACTGACCCGAAACGAGGCGATTTCCCCGGGGAAAATCTCCAGATTCTGAACCCTCTGATCTTTGAAGATCTCCAGGCCGTAAACGCAGTCCACTCCATCGTACTTGATGAGGTACAGAGACAAGTTGACAGACACTTGGACTAGCACCGTCCCCGTCCACCGAGACACCGGACTGCAGACATCTTCCTTCCATTTGTGTTGTATTCGACAGCCCACAATGCTTTCACTGAGAGACGCAGCAGGCCTGCAGAGATGCATGTGTTTGTGCCTGATAAACACACAACAGAGCATTACAATCATTTGCTCATTATAATAGCCAACAATACATTGTATGGCTCAAAATTATCCATTTCTCTTTTATGCCAAAAATCATTAGGATATTAAGATCATGTTTCATGAAGATATTTTGTAAATTTCCTACCATAAATATACCAAAACTTAATTTTTGATTAGTAATATGCATTGCTAAGAACTTCATTTGAAATTGAAATTTAAAAAAGAATTGACCCTTATGACTGGTTTTGTGCTCCAGGGTCACATTTAGTTCCCAAGTGTGTTTAGTATTAATACTGTAGCTTTAAAAATCCTCTAGAGTTACTAAAACACTTTTGTTTCTAGCTGGCAGTGAGTAGGAATATATTCATCACAGTACTGATGTGAGCATGTTGCATTCCACATGTAAATAAATATTTAAATATTAAATTTAAATCTGCATATTAGTTTTAATAGTTATTTAATTATTACATTTCCTTTATGTCAGGTAATAAGTTAATACATACAGCCAGAACTTAACCTAATCTTTCAATTTTCAGTAAGCCAGCTGTTGCCCTTCAAAGTTAATAATTAAAATAAAAACTATAAATAAATGAATGAATGAATGAATGAATACATGCATAAAACTGTTATAAGATAAAACTACCAAAAATTTGAGGAGGAATACTAAAACTAAAATTCAGCTCAAATTTGAAAGCATTATAAAAACAAAATAAACAGTACTATAATAACAGTTGTACTCACTTGTGAGAGCTCTTTTTCTTCATTATGGACCGGCCACCTGATACACCACAAACTGATCAAAACATAATGATTGGTTTATTTGGTAATTTAGTTCAGGTCTAGTTTAGGTATCGTACAGGTGAGGGTCTCACCTCTAGTGTCTCTGGAGCGATGCTGGTTCATGCGGCTTCTGTAGGAACACTCCATCCGCTGCAATCAGATCAACCTCTGATGATCCTCCTGACTGAACAAACACCGGCTGCATCACAACATCTGCTGAGCGCCCTACCTAGACAGCATTTTTGAGCATGCACTAACAAAAATACAGCAACAATGCCCCAAAATCATGACTGTACCATGGTATTTTTAGAGTACTTTGGGGTAACATGTAAAAACCAGGCTATATTGTCCTTTAAAATTACAACATTAAATCTTAAACCCATAACATATGTGTCCCTGCAGCACAAAAGCAGTCATCAGTAACACAGGTATATTTGTAGCAATAGACAACAATACATTGTATGGATCAAAATTATACATTTCTCTTTTATGACAAAAATCATTAGGATATTAAGATCATGTTCCATGAAGATATTTAGTAAATTTCCTACCGTAAATATATCAAAACTTCATTTTTGATTAGTAATATGCATTGCTAAGAACTTAATTTGAACAACTTTAAAGGAGATTTTCTCAATATTTAGATTTTTTTGCTCCCTCAGATTCCAGATTTTCAAATAGTTGTATCTCAGACAAATATTGTCCTATCATAACAAACCATACATCAATGGAAAGATTATTTATTCAGTGTTAAATGACCCTTATGACTGGTTTTGTGCTCCAGGATCACATAAGTAAAGTGGAAATGAAGTGAACTACAGCAAAACAATGTAAACACACTCACACACACACACACACACACACACACACACACACACGAGAGACTCACTGTCCGGTGCTCATTGCAAACTTGTGTCTCGCTGCTTCACGCTGTTTTGGTTTTGATTCTGCACAATTACTGTAAAGTAATAATCAAACTAATTCAGCAAAAGTGAGCCTCGCGTTTCCTCTGCGCAGCGCGGGCACGAGTAGACTGGCGGGAGCGCGCCTCATTCAATAAAAACAAGCACACGTGGTATTTAACAGAAATCACGATTTAATGCGTTTGAAATTAGACGTTTTCTCAATAAATACAGAAAGGTAATTATTTAGATCGGTTGTATTTCATGTGCTCGAATCGAGTTTAAAATAGTTCGATTATCTTGATCAATTCGTTTGTATCCAAATGCTAAAGTATAGCGAGCAACTGAAATATGAACAGCTGTGTTCTAAACAACTGTCAATCATCATGAAATCGAGTCAGAATGAATGAATTTGTGTTTCTAAAAAAATTAAAATAAATAAATAAATGTGTTTGTGAGTCAGCTGATATTATATATATCATATTATTTTCAAACCTACGATTTATTTGTCAACAAAAGACTTTTATTTTGAAGTCGACCACCGCAGACGGAAGCCGGAAGTCGGTGTTTCGGAATGTTCATGTTAGAAAGTGGAAGAGAAGAGCTGCTCGAATTCAATTAAAAAACGTCTTGATTTGATCAGGATGATTGAGATCTGGAGCAGAATGTGAGAGACGGATGGAGAACATGCTGATCAAACACATCAGAGTGAGTGACGTCATCCCATCACACAGAATTAAACTGTTATTGATTATAATCTTCTGAGTGTTTGTTTTTATTTGGCGATCTGAAGATCTTTTTGAGTGTGTTGTGTGTCACATGGTCCATATGGATCTATAATGGCAGATTAAAGTTGGTCATTTTTAGGGTTTGTGTATTTAACCTTTAACCTTTCGTCTATAATGCGTTTATATTAAATATTAACCCCCCTCTCTGTTTATTCTGTTGATGTGAGTCAGAAACACAGCTGCATCATTCATTATGACCTGTCATTTGTCCAGATGATGTTGTGTACATTATATTTTGCTGCTATATATGTATATATATATATAATGTGTGTATGTTGTGAGCTGTATAGTAATGTGTTGGTGGTGTTTTGCTGCTGTATATATATATATATATATATGTATATATAATGTGTGTATGCTGTGTGTTGCAGCAGCGCAGTGTTGGCCGGGCGAAGGTGGCTCATGCAGTGGTGGTCATCTTCATGGAGTTTTTCGCCTGGGGTCTCCTGACCACCCCGATGCTGACGGTGAGCATGAAACACACCGATCTCAACACAGACTGATTTTAAAATGAATTTACAGGCACCGAATTAGATCACTTCATCTGCAGTCTGTCGAAAGGAGAAAAAGGATCATATTAAAATATCCCTCCATACATAAAACTTAATGTTTAAATAATGCATTGTAAATAATAATAATATAATTACAAGTTGCACTATAATAAATGACAGTGCTTAGCTAAAATTCATGTATACAAATATAAACATTTTGTTATAGCAATTTTTTTCCTTTTTATAGAACCTTATTTTATCACCTGTATTTTAAGCATGTTATTTTAGTATCATTGAGATGCTATTATAGTTTTATATATGTATTATTTTATATAAGAATTTTTTTTTTTTTTAAATATGTCTGTAAAATTAATTATTTCTTATTTCAGTTTGAGTTATTTTAGTATATCAAGTTAAAGTAGATGAAAATGAGAAATGCTAATATAAAATGTTTAATTTTTTTATTTTACTTGAGATTTATTTTATTTCAGGTAATAAAAATATATTTTATGGTTTTAGTTTAAAACAACCCTGATTTGGATTAGATTTTATCATATAAGTGTCTCTTTCAGTTTCTTTTCTGTACAGAGAAAGGAAAAATGTCTTCTGGTTTGATGATGTACCTTCCCATAATGCACTGCAGATGCAAATGCAGAAGGAGATCATTGATGGCCAAATGCAAACAGTGAAAGTGATATGAGACTCTTCTGATGTTTCCTCATTCCAGGTCCTGCATGAAACATTTCCCCAGCACACGTTCCTCATGAACGGCCTCATTCAGGGCGTCAAGGTGAATCCAGTGCATCTGTTGTTGTGCAGTTGCATGCATTTGATGAGTTGTAATTATAATGCATTACAGCTGCTGAGCATTATATGCTGCGAAAGACAAATATTAACCCTGTTCTGTTTTTGTTACTGTGTAAAAGCCAGCGTTGCAGTGTGTTGTGTGTGGTAACTGCTGTGTGTTTGCAGGGGTTTCTGTCGTTCATGAGCGCTCCTCTGATCGGTGCCTTGTCTGATGTTTGGGGCAGAAAGAGCTTCCTGCTGCTCACAGTGTTTTTCACCTGCGCCCCCATCCCACTAATGAGGCTCAGCCCATGGTACTGTGTGTGTGTGTGTGTGTGTGTGTGTGTGTGCCATCACATGACTCTCAAGTGACTAAAGCTCTTCAGCCGTGTTTAAAAGTCACTGCAGCTCATTCTGCATGAGAGACAAACCCCTCTGTGTTAAATGCATTAAAGGAACAGTTCACACAAAAAAATCACTCACTCTCAGACCATCAGAGATTAGTATGAGTTTGTTTCTTCATCAGGTTTGGAGAAATGTGTCTCTGCATCAGTGTGTCAGCAATGGATGCTCTGCAGTGAATGGGTGCCGTCAGAATGAGAGTCCAAACAGCTGATAAAAACATCACAATAATCCACACCACTCCAGTCCATCAGTTAACATCTGGAGAAGACAAAAGCTGAAACTAATCTAGCATTAAGGCGTTTTAATACGAGTCTATAGTCCATAATAAAATTAGCTGAAAACCATTGTTTCCGGGCTAAAATATGAGTCCATAATCCATAATAACACTTCCTCCAGTGAAAACACTGACATGCGGTTGGATCGTTCTTTTGTGTCTAATTGTAGTGTTTGGTTTTTTTCGCAATTCCTCGATTTATAAAAATAAAATTGTGGCAAAACATTAAATTCGAATTAATCAATAAAATCTGAAAAATCGCCCAGCCATAGCCAAAGTGTTTCCTTATTTTTACTTTACTTAAATTTTTGTGTAATTTTTTTATTTTATTTTACATCAAGGT